>NC_142050.1:25750562-26122093 GCF_982192425.1 Myodes glareolus | reverse complement strand
GGATGGCCAGCCAGAAAGGGTAAAAAGATTGCCACCTACAGCTCCTGGGTTAGGGATGGGGGCTTCCACATCCCTGCCCACTCAATGCTAGAATGTTGAGTGGCTTCATCCAGTGCAGGCCTTTTTGTCTTTGAAGTGACATTTGCAGCCTTCTTGCCTCTCTTTGACCTCCTCCTTCTCCCTTAAAGTCCCTTTGTGACCGCGCTACATGCGCCTGGATACTGAAGGATCATCTCTCTGTCATAACATCTTAACTACACTGGCCATATAAGGCCACACTTTCAAAAGTTCATGAAACCATGAAGAGACATCTTTTGAAGGCCATCCTACAGCCTGCCATACTGATTAGTTGCTTTCCAGAGGGACTGTTTTCATCATCAACCTGGATGATCCAGTCTTCCTGCTTCTTTACTGGCATTTGATGTTACTGCTAGTTCTCATTTTTGCTTTTCTGAGCAGGTATGCAGTGATATCTCACTGTGGTCTGTTCTGATTTGCAACTTCCAGATGACGAATGACGTTTAAAACCCTTTTTGTGTGTTAATTTTGGACCTGGATATAATTTTCTTTGAAATATATGCTCACGACTTTACTCATTTTCTTTTTCTTTTTCTTTCTTTTTTTTTTTTTTTGAGACAGAGTTTCTCTGTGTAGTCCTGGCTGTCCTGGAACTCACTCTGTAGACCAGGCTGGGCCTCAGACTCACAGAGATCTGTCTGGCCTCTGCCTCCTGAGTGCTGGGATGAAGGGCAAGTGCCTCCACTGTCCAGGTGACTTTGCCCATTTTCTGATTGTTCACTCTTTAGTGTTAAGTTTGGAGGCTTCGCTATACTTTTATTTACTACTCTTTTGTCAGAGAAATGAGTTGAAAATCCTTTCTCCAGCTCTGAAGCTCACTTTTCACCCTCCTCACCCGGTTTTCAGACAGCAGAAGTCCTTGACTTACCTGGGCGTGGTGGATTGTGTCTATACCTGCAGGCCTCAGAAAGCCGAGTGAGGTGGATTAGGATTTGTGGCCTGCCTGGGCTACTTAGGGAGTTCCAGGCCAGCCTGGGCTAGGTACCAGAACTCACTCTCACAAGCAAACAAATACAGTTCATTAAGATCAAATTAATTAAATCAAATTAGTCAGCAAGATCTAGTGTGTCAGGCTTTTCTTTTATGAATCATATCTTTCATGTCTTGTGTAAGAACTTCTTTTCTAGCCCACGTTCAATGTTTTCTTCATTTTTTTCCTTCTTTTGTTCTGAAAATTTTGTAGTTTTATGTTTACATTGAATTTCATAATTCATTTTTTAGTGACTTTTATTGGTGGAATAGATGCCTTTAATGGAAGGAAAGGTGTTTCTAACACTTAGCGATAATGTTTATGGTGTCCCACATTTAGTAAGACTCTCACTTGGTGTCCAAGTAGACATCTCCTGTGCAGATAAACTGACGGCAGGCTTTATCAGAAAAAGGAACTGGAAATATAGCTGATGTCTCTGGAGCTTAGTGTGGGGCTCTTTACATATATATATAATATGTGTACACACACACACACACACACACACACACACACACACACACACACACATATATATATGACGAGAAATGCCCGACTTTGCAGGTCTTTCCTAAAGAAACATAATTGGGAAACATTCCATTACATTTGGAACCTGTGACAAATCCTATTCAATTTATTTTGCTGTGGACTGGAATTATGGCAGCTGATGTTTTATTTAAAAGGGTGCTGTGAGCTGGTCTTATTTTCTTCATATTTTCATTATTTTCTGTTTTGAGAAGTGGGAAGTTGGAAGTGACCTTTTTAGTGGTTAAGTGTCTAATTAGTTTCCACATCGTATTGCTGTATTAGGGTTAAGGTCGGTGATAGAGTGAGTTTTGGAATGGGATTAGGGACAATAAAAAAGCTTAAAATTATTTCCTTGAAGGTTGAGACTAAACCATAGAAGTTATATGCATTAATTCATGTCAGTATTAATACTAATGGTAATAACAGATCAGAGGAGACAAGACTCAGATGTCTTTGGCTCCATCTGGGCTATACAGTAAAGGAACACAAATGTCTGCCTTATCTATTCCTAAAATACTCAGGAATGTCCACTGTTATCAATTCAAGTAAATCTTTGTTCTGGTTATCGTATTCACCAAGTGTTGTGGTTTGAATAAGAATGGGTCCCACAGATTCAGATATTTGGATGCCAAGTCACCAGGGATTGGCACATTTGAAAGGATTAGAAGGATTAAGAGGTGTAGTCTGTTAGGAAGTATTTCACTGAGTGGGTTTTGAGGTTTCAAAAGCCCACACCAAGCCCAGAGTCAATCTCTCTCCCTCAGTTTATGGACCACAACCTAGCTCTCAGCTACTGCTCCAGTACCATGCATGCTGCAGGCTTCCTGCTTGTGATGATAATAAATTAAGCCTCTAAAACTATAAGCAAGCCCCTAATTCCATGCTCTCTTTCATAAGAGTTGCCCTGGTCATGGTGTGTCTTGATAGCAATAGAACAGTGACTAAGACAAGCTTCACGATGGACTTCATTTCTGCATCTAGAACAAACTAAGCCAATGGAATATAATGTATATACTCTGAATTTCAAAAAAATCAGTACAGAAAGTGGAATGACTTTTGTGATAAATACTGTATTGGTAACGATAATTATGGAGAGATTCTACTATTGCCCTTGAAGACAGATTCTGCTAAAATCAATGAAATTGCATGCATAGATCAAAGACAGAATATTCATTAATTTTCACATGTCAAATTAAATCAGCTCATAAACTAGCAGCTACATGTGCTGGAAGAGCTATTTAAAAATACATAATCAGATCTTTATATTTTTGGAAAAATTATTACTTTGGAAAGAATCTTTTATACACTCTATTTGGTTGTCAGAAATGTAATAAAACAACCTTAATGTTGTGACTACATACTACATCTCGGAAATGATGAATGTATATTTTCAAGAACTGCAGTGAAATAGCCAGGCTCCAGCCCTCTAGCTTGACTAGAGGTAATCTACCGGCGGGAACAAGCCTCCAAAGATAAAGACTGTGTTATAATTACTAGTCACTGTGCTTGCAAAACAAAGAGGGAAGTAAAGGTAGACGTGGAAGGTGGAAAGCTCAGGGTAAGCTGGCACACTTTCCCCCTTTTACCTGGCCTTGCTAGTTGTTCTTTTCTGTCTAAGAGAATTCCCAGGGAGGTCTTCCCAGACTCCCTCCCCTCACCACTTCTTGCTTAGATCTGGTAGGACTTGCTTATCCTTCTTAAATATCCCATCTAAGATAATCATAGCGCTAAGGAAGCCCCAAATAACGTGTGAGGCCAGCTACTACTTACCAGCCTTTGTCTTTTTAGATTGCCCAAATACCTGTTTTGACCCGGCCTCACTATCTCCTGCTGTTGCACATTTCTAAGAGAGACACACCCTGATTATTTTATTGTTTATAGTTTATGCAAACATGTTCTACAATGAAGTGGAACTGTGTCTGAATGATGAACGAGTGTGACGTACATTCACTGCGGACTGAAAGGCCCTTCTTGGGAACTGCTCACTTTCTTGACTTTATTTGGTTGTTTGAGGGTGGCATTTGACTTCTCTGGTCCATTTCTGCAGAAGGAATGGCTCCCTTCTGTGAATCACCCTAGTACTTTGATTCTCCTGTGGTGTGGGAGAATGGTCTGTATTCTGTCAATTGTATTTTAAATAAATGCTGATTGGCCAGTAGCCAGGCAGAAAGTATAGATGGGACAACCAGACAGGACGTAGAGGTGGGTCAAGGAGAACAGGGGAATTTTGGGAAGGAGGAAGCCCATCCCTCTGCAGTTCTGTCCAGACACAGAAGAAGCAAGATATGACTCGGCTGCTGAAAAGGTACTGAGCCATGTGGCTAACACAGATAAGAATAATGGGCTAATGTAAGCTATAAGAGTTAATAAGAAGCCTGAGCTAATGGGCCAATCAGTTTATAGTTACTGTAGACCTCTGTGTGATTTCTTTGGGACTTAACGACTGCGGGAACCGGGCAGGACAGAAACCCCCGACAACACTCCTGTAAGCCTTTTTACTCTTTGCCTTGATGTAATAATTACCCAGGCACCAGCCATGCCTCGCAATAGGCAGGAATCCTCTGTATCTTCACATGGCATCCTGCTGGGGCCTAGAGCAGTTTGGACATGAGAGAGGCTGTGTTTGTGATTTTCGCATGTTCTGAGGTCCCAGTAAGGCCTGTGGTGAGACACAGCTGCGCTGTGTGTGTTGAATATATGGTAATGAATGGAGGACTCTCACTGGTCTAGTTTACAGCTTTCAGATCAAAGGGTCTGCTGTTCTTAAGACCAAATTTTCTGTATGCTTTCAAAAGGAGAAATGGCCCCTTTCTTCCTTGTTTGTCTCCTAGTTCACGAAACACTCTTAGACACTTCTTGCTCATCAGTACTTTGTGATCAAACATGAAAGACCTTAAATTTAGAAGAGAATGTGTAAAATTCACATCCCGAATTGGTTTTCAGGGAGTCACTCAGGTGGCATAGCTTTTATCCTCTTGTTACTACTATTAAATGATCCTTAGGGTCACCGTGTGAGCAGGCAGACAGAACAGGATGGCGGTGATATAGGTGATATAGGGGAGCACTACACAGAAGAACACCCCATTTTCATGTCCAAGCATTATCTAAATAAAATGTGATGATTACTACTTAGACTTTAATTATAAAAACTAGGTTGACAAAACTGGGAAGATACATTTTCCAAGAAAACAGAGCAGATCGTTTTTTTTTTTTTTTCTGGTTATATCTTGTAGAAAGCTATTGATTTTCTTCCAGGGATAAAATGGGACTGCAAGCAGTTGTTTTAAAACGCATTAAAGTGGCGCATAATTTGAATGAGCCCAGCACTGCTAATTATTCTGGCCCATGCTCAGTTACTTCTGTGTTTCTCCAGTGTAAACAAGCGAATTTCTCCTAATTGCCCAAAATAGCTTGGAGGAGCTGTTGCTTTTTTTTCTTTCTATTTTTGTATGAAAATTTTACAGCTTATATATTTAAGGACGAGAAAGAAAGTATAATCACTTAGGACACTTCTTCTAAAGACAGAGCACTATTATTTATATTTTTCAGTCTTTAAAATCAAATTAAGGTGCTAATTAAGCTATTCATTTACTAGAGCGGAAAATAATCACACAATGTGTGTCTGGAGGAATAAATAGCCTCATGTGCATCCAAATGAGGTAAAAGTGGGCTTGGACATACCCATGTAATATGGTACATGAAGTGCGTTGTGTAATGAAGAAATCAGACCTTTGCTATAATACAACAACGCGATTATTCTCCAGAAAGGACATTGACTCATGGGTGTGTCCGCATCATGCTTCATAACTCAGGTCTTTCAACACGCGACTTAAAAGCTGCAGCCTGTTTTAAAGCATTTTATCAGAATCTGACGCCATCTGACGAAATCTGAGCGAGTTAACCCTCATTACGTTTTCTGGGACTGGATCTACAGTCAGAGTCCTGACAAGACATGCTGCTAATGAGAACTGGCACCGTGGCCGGAAGTCTTCGCCTTGAGTCCGAGGGAAACGCCCGCTCGGTGGTTACTTGCCCAGGGGCAAATGGGAGAACAGGCATCGTGATCTAGTAGGTCCGTGGTGTGGAAAAGGGTCAGCAGCGGAAAGAAGGACAGTATTTTGTGGGGAGGGGAACTTTCAGGATACAGCGCTGTCTCTTTTTTCCTCTCTACACATGGGGAGGTCACCTCATCACTTTAGGGCTGTTGAAGAGCCCTCCACATCCAGAGAGATGAGGTGTGTGCAGAGGTGCTATGACCCGATATTGAAAATCTAGAAGATAAGGAGGGCTGACTAGCCACTCTGTTGGATGGTGAGAAAGAAAGAGAGAGAGAGAGAGAGAGAGAGAGAGAGAGAGAGAGGAGGGGAGGAAGGGAGAGGGAGAGCGGTCTGCCTCATTGTTTTGAAGGGACAACACAGGGGACTTGCCATCTGGAAGGAATGAGAAGGTGCCAGAGAACAGGTTGTTATGCGTCACTGATCTAAAAGGCCAAGTGGGGAATCACAGATGATCACAGAGACTATAATTGCACACACCTGGGCTAAACGTTGCAGGAGGAGGAAGCCTAGTAGAGGGTGAGCTTTGAAGACCCTGTTGCTCTCTGATCAAGAGGGCTCATGTGGCATGCTTCACTCCTGTCTTCTTTTCTTTCTTCCTGATTTGACATCCCCCCCCCCCCCCCGTGCCATCAAAACATCAAGAGAATGACGGGAATAGGGGAGAAGAGAAATGCATGCCAGTGAACTTGGAAGGACATCTGTGCGACCCTCTTTCTCACTGTGGGCGTGTAGCCTGAAGAAACTCGCGGGGAGGGGAGGAGGGTTAAGAAAGAGTCCAGAATTATAATTCCTCTCTAGAATTGGATGTTCTAGTTTCAGAATCGAGGGTGTCTTTCATCCAGGCTCCAGGAAACATTATTACCACCGCTGAACGAAGTTGACTGGAACAGTGGGAGGCACACATAAAGTTGTAATTTAATTATATTATGATATTTGCTTGAGTAACATTGGAATAGTAAATGTGGTACTAGGATTGTAGGAAAGGAGGAAGATGTCTAAAACTGTTGAGGGGAGGGAGGGAGAGACTGAAATTGGAAAAGGAAATGCAGTAACTGGAAGTTAGGGCAGACTTGCTGCAGGCGAAGAGTTCTCGGTCTCTCGGGGTTGCTGTAGGTTGAGATCTGCTAAACAGAAAGTCACGACCAAAGGCTGCCAGAGTGGCAGGAGTTAAGGGCTCTGGCTCACCATGACAAAGGTCAGCAGAACCATACATAAAGGAGTTCGAGTCCAACTGCAGTTAGACTTCTAGACTTACTGGATACAGATCGTTACATGACGATACATGAAAGGTTTAAAGAAGTATCCAGGTATCTCCGGGCACCACAGACTGATAAGTAATTATCTAAAATAAGCAAGGGGAAATAAAACAACCAGCTTTTCAAGAAGAAACAAGTTGCCAGTGATAAATTCTCTTTCCTATTTTCCATCTCCTTCTATTTTTGTACTGTGTCATGGGTGAGTTCTTTAAACTTGCCTGTTTTCACTTCTCTCTTGAATTGTCTAATCTGTTGTTTCACAATCGATCCACTTGGATAATTGCGGCAATTATATATTTTGTTGTTGTGGTTGTTTAGAATGCTATCCCCATGTGGCCCAGGCTGGTCTGGAACTGAAGCTCTTCTTGTCTCTGCCCCCTAAGTGTGGGAGTGCTGGCTTACAGCTCTGGATCCTCAAGTCCAGCTATTCTGTGGAAACACTGGTTCTCCAAGTTATGCACATCTTTTAGGAGCACTGCCTAAAAGTGGCAATTTTTAAGGCTGCCAGTGATCTTGTTACTAAAGCCCATTACTGGGGAGCTAGGGCATCATGGCAACACATATAGGCTTTCTAAAATTCTGAGTTTTGCTTGAAAACTTTGAATCTTGTCATTGGCAACACAGTCTGCCAGTTGTTTTACTTAGAGGAGCAGGCTTCATTTGATTTTGAGAAAATGTCTGCCAATTATCCCAGTCTGAATCACCACCGTTCACCTGTCAGTCAGCCTTTTAAGTAAAGATGGGGTTCCTTGGAAAAACACCGGTTACGTCAGCTTGCTACTCAATCACATCAGGGCTTTCCCTTGAGACAGCCATCATACGCTGGGATTCAGCGGAGGTGCTTTTTGTGCTCCCCGTTTGGTCACAGGGAATATTAAAAAGACATTGCTCAAAGGTCAAGATTTAATAAAATTATTTTTTTCTGCTTCAGCAAGCACATTGTCAAGTGAAACGGGCGTCTCAGAGCCTTACTGTGAGTGTGCAGCAGTGGGGAATACGATGATTGCCAGCAAGGTTTGCTGCCACTGCCTCGGTTTGTGTCACGGACCAGACATTCTAGCCACCGTTGCTTTTAGACCATCAAGTACGTGTCTGCACAGTGAAAAAGGCAAATAGCACCTTGGTATTAGTAGGAAAGTAGTTTTGATCCTGGGGCCTCTGAGAAGGTCTTAGGGACCCTACTGGTCCATAAACTGTATTTTGAGACTGTTGTTCTCAAAAGGTAAGGTGTAAATTAGGAAGTCTTCGAGGAAAAACCAACAAACAGAAAATGAGACTAATTACTTGACAAATCATACTCACATAAAGTGGTAACATTTTATCTGTAGAAATTAAACGCCAGGGTTAAAATATATACAGCTATAGCATTTAAATCAGGAAGACTGCTTTTATGTTATATTAGTTGGGGGGACATTCTGGAGGGAGGGTCATGTTGTTGATTGAATTTAAATATGAAGAAGTTTCGTGTCTGGGGAATATTCAGTTCAAGATTATGAATTGTGTGAATCTACTTATTTTTCCCTCCATCCTTTAATACGTAATGAAACAAATTGATGTCTTAAAATCTACAAATTTATTTCATTCAACAATGAAGGAGACTTCTCAAGGTAAATAGAAACTGAGGGTGCTCATTGCCAGGAAGATTATTTTATCCAAGGAAGCTTTATTTGTGGTTGGTCTTGGTTGTTCATGTTATTAATGGAGAAGATGGCAGAGGTACATGGCGTAGAAGAATAGATGTGGAGAAGGGGATTTTCCAAATATATTTTAGTAAGAAGATTTAACCCCTATCCACTAAGCACCATCAAATCTTGTAATTTTTTTTTGTTTTTTTCTGAGACAAGGTTTCTCTGTAGCTTTGAGGCCTGTCCTGGAACTAGCTCTTGTAGACCAGGCTGGCCTAGAACTCGCAGAGATCCACCTGCCTCTGCCTCCCGAGTGCTGGGATTGAAGGTGTGCGCCACCACTGCCTGGCTCAAATCTTGTAGCAGTTTTATATACCACAAAATACACTATTATTTTGAGGCAGGGTCTCACTCTATATCTCAGGCTGGCCTTGAACTTGTGATTACCCTCCTGAGCCTTGACTTTCTGAGTTCTGCCTTCCATGTATTTTTTTTTAAATAACTAATAACCAAATGACCCTAAATCAGACCATCTTGGATGATGAACTAGGTAACCAAAGTTCCCAGCAATAGTGTGACTTCTGGGTGGAGGGCAAAGGTCAATCCAGTGCTATGATTTCATTGATTTGTACCATGTGTTCAGGAAGGAAGTGACTTTGTAACTCTATGATTCTATCTGTGATTTAATGTGAGGTTTCTCTCTTTAACTTGGACTCCTAGGAAATGTCAAGGCATAGCAGGATGAAAATTAGCGCAAATTGTGTAAGTGACCTTTCGTGAATTTCACTCTGGCTGGCATGGTTTTTCTCATCTGATCACATACTCGACAGAGTGGGACTTTGAGACAAAGCAAGTGAATTAATTAGATGTAAATGCCATCACCATCAAAGAAGCCTTATGATTAAAGGTAGAACTTTGATAATTTTCCTTTCGGAAAGGACCTGGATTTTAATGCAATGTTATATCAGGTATGTGAGAAATGGGTGCTAAGCCAAGAAATGTTGGGAGTAGTGTGTGGGGTACATGTCTAATAGTAAGCACAACACTAAAAGCTAGAAATTAAGACTGTGATGGAGGAAATTTCTTTCCTGGATATTTAGTTTCATAAAACCTAGGGTCTCTCTCCAATACAACCCCTTTGTACCTGGAATGATGGATGCTCAGACTCCATAAAAATTGATAGTATAAGCCAGTCAGTGGTGGCGCACGCCTTTAATCCCGGCACTTGGGAGGCAGAGGCAGGTGGAGCTCTGAATTTGAGGCCAGCCTGGTCTACAGAGTGAATTAGGACAGCCAAAGTTACACAGAGAAACCCTGTCTTGAAACACCAAAAAAAAAGTAAGTAAGTAAGTAAATAAATAAATAAAATGGATAATGATAGAGGTTTAGGTACTTAAGAGTCTATGAGTTTCCACAGCAGACTTGGATCTCCAAAGGATATTTAATGTGTGCATGTGTGTGTGCATGTGCGCATACATGTATGCATGCAGACCAGAAACTAACACTGGGCTCCTTCTTCAATTGCTCTTGACCTTATGTTTTTAAAAGTATTAATTTTATTTTTGTGCATGTGTGTTCACACACTAGCGAGCATGTGGATGCCAGAGCCTGTAGAGGTAAGAAGACGGTGTGACTCTCTTGGAGCTGGGGTTAGAGGTGGTTATAAGCTGCCCAGACTGGGTGCTAGAAACCAAACCCAGGTCTTCTGTAAGAGCAGTATGCACTCGTATCTCCTAAGCCTTCTCTTCAGGCCCTCTCCACCTTATTTTGAGACCACCTTTCACTGCATCTGGAGCTCACTAATTTGGCCAGTAAATTCCAAGGATCCTCCTGTCTTTGCTCCCCCCACCCCCATCACTGCTCCCAGTAGCATTGCAGGCATGTGTGTGTCATTATGTGCAGCTTTTTACACGGGTGCCGGGAATCCAAACTCATGTCTTCATGGTTGTGCAGCAAGCACTGAACTGTCTGATCTGCCTCCCCAACCCCTCCAAAAGATGTTTTCCACTATTAATCCATAGACAGATCAAACATGAGTATGCTATTGGGTGGTAGTGAAATTGTGGAAGAAAGGGCCTGGGAAGTGAAAGGGGGCCCCTGGACGTGTGTCTTTGTCTTGTCTTCTTGCTGCTCCTTGTCTTCCACGAATTACACAGCCCTGCTCTACCATACTTCTGTGCCATGATAAATGAAGGCCTCTGGAACCCCGAACCTAAGTACCCCTTTCCTCTCTTAAGTGGTGTCTTAGGAATTCTGTCGTGATGGCTAGAAAGCTAACACAGATGAGGGTGACATTAACTGTGAATTTACATCTGAGGCCTTTATTGTATGGCGGCACATGTCTTCTATACCTAGTCTGTTGAGAGTCCCCCCTCCCCTACTTACAGATTTTTAAAGACTGTTAAATAAAATTAGAAAACATTCATCTCAAAAGTCAGTGTAATTATTATTTCATGTATCTTTTGGATTAGGTGGTTTTTTTTGCTTTTATATTATGTTATGGGTCATAATATAAAATGTATTTCTTAGTATAAAATAAAATGTTTGTGTGGTAATTTGAATGAGAATGCTTCGTATGACTTTATATGTTTGATTATTTTGTCCCCAGTAGATGGAAATGCTTGGAAAGGATTAAGAAGTGTGGCCTTCAAGATACACTTTAAAAAGTGTCCAACATACTTAACTGTCAGGGAAATGCAAAACAAAAGACTCTGAGATACTATCTTACATCCGACAGAATGCCCAAGATCAAACACACTGATGACAGTCAATGTTGGAGAGGATGTGGAGTAAGGGGAACACTCCTCCATTGCTGGTGGGAGTGCAAACTTGTACAGCCACTTTGGAAATCATTATGGCAATTTCTCAGAAAATTGGGAATCAATCTACCTCAAGATTCATCACTATCATTCTGGGACATATACCCAAAGGATGCTCAACCATACCACAAGACTTGCTCAGCTATGTTCATAGCAGCATTATTTGTAATAGCCAGAACCTGGAAACAACCTAGATGCCCCTCAACTAAAGAACAGATTTAAAAAAAATGTGGTACATTTACACCATGGAGTACTACACAGCAGTAAAAAGCAGTGACATCTTGAAATTTGCAGGCAAGTGCATGGAACATGGAACTAGAAAAACCATCCTGAGTGAGGTAACCCAGACTCAGAAAGACAAACATAGTATGGATTCATGCATAACTAGACATTAGATGTAAAGCAAAGGATAACCAGGCTACCATCCTCAGCTTTCCATATCAGACGATTCACAGTCACACAACTCTTTCTAACTCGCAGTTTTACACAGTATGGATTTCATTATCTTCTCTTCCACTCTTTTTTAATTTTTTTAAAAATTTATTTATTTACTATGTATACAATATTCTGTCTGTGTGTACGCCTGAAGGCCAGAAGAGGGCACCAGATCTCATTACAGATGGTTGTGAGCCACCATGTGGTTGCTGGGATTTGAACTCAGGACCCTTGGAAGAGCAGGCAATGCTCTTAACCGCTGAGCCATCTCTCCAGCAACCAACTTTTCCCCCCCCGATTATTGATAAGTGATCGATAGCAATTTATTTTGATCTATCGGTGTATGGATCTCTAAGAGCCAGGCGGGACTTGAACCCGGGTCCTCTGGCACAGGAACGTTAGGCGCTTTTAGCCGCTGAGCCATGGTTCAAGCTGCTTTCTCTTCCACTTTTTGGCCATTAAATCACTGGTATGAAAAATTTTGTACAGAGATATTTTACTGTAATCGAGAACACATTTCTCTTGGATCGATCTTAAGATGTGGAATTTTGAATTATGGAACACATACATCTAAAAATTTCTAAAGCTATCGCCAAGTTGTCCTCCAAAAAGCTGCAGTCAATTCATATTTTCACGGACTGTTTCCTGACATTCTTATATTAATCATGAATACTGAGCATTTGCAAATCAAATTTTAAAAGCAAAATATTCATTTTTGTTGCATTCATTTGCTTAATACTAACAGCATCTTCTCACATTGATAGTATGAATGCCTGCTTTTAAATCGTATCTTTTTCCTTCTGATTTGTAGGAGCTGTTATAGATAACTTCCTTCCGGTTTTTTTTTTTAAATCTTCTTAAAAGAACTTTCTAGTATATGGAATTTTTGTGTTTTTATAGTCAAGTCACTGGGCCTGATGAAAACATTTTACTCAAAGATATTTAAATTATTTTGTATTTTCTTAAGATACTTTTACACTTTTATTTCTACATTCAAATCTTTATACTATTTTTTTTTTGGTAACATAAGACATAGAGATCTAATTTTGTTTTCAAATTGTCAGCCAAGCATCCCTATCCTCTGATCTTATCAGAAGGCAGGGATTTCTTCTGCTTTTTTGCTGAACATACTGTGTTTGTTTGTTTATTTATTTATTTGTTTATTTGTTTGTTTGTTTTCTTCCCCTTCCTTCCTTCCTTCCTTCCTCCCTCCCTCCCTCCTTCCCTTCCCAGGCTCTCACTGTGTAGCCCAGGCTGGCTTTGGTCTTGTGACCTTCTGCTTCAGCCTCTTGAGTGGTACAACTTGTTTCAATAACCAGAGGCCTTGAAACCTTGTGTGGCAAGTACAGCTCCACTCTTTCCTTCCCACTTTCTCTTCTGGGTGAACTAAAAGTTCTGTGGCGTGTTGTACTTCTATTTTGATGAAGGATGCATGGAACAGAGCGGCTAGTGCAGTTTCCCCGTTCAGAAACATCAGGTATATTTTTTGTTTACTTATAACTTCTTCAGGGAGTCTTTAGAAAAACAACAACATATTTTCATTTTCAAGAGTTTTATGTAGTTCTATTTTTTTATAACAGAAAAGAGTACACACAAAATTTATTACATGCTTGAGGCACAGGAATACTAGACCTAAAAAGAGACAAGATAAGTGACCCTTTCGCAGAGATTAAAGGCATGTAGGGACTTGGGTTCCTGGGGTCAAGAGAGGTGATTCTTTTTTGGGGAGGTTGGCACATATCCACAGTAAGCCAGGGTTGTCATATACCCAGAAAGTCTCCCAGAGAGCAGCCACTGCAGCGATCCTTGTCTGGGTTCTCAGTCTCTTTTTCTGGAGTGGCCTCTTGGTGCCATAATGTTCTGTAACACTCACCCTAGGAATCATCCCGATCTGAACCAGTGATCCAGAGCAAAGCCAGCAGACTGCTGCTTGGTGACGGTCTCCCAGGGCAAGGACCAGGCTAATGAATTACAGCCTTGGTTCTTAAGGAAGATCTGAGATTCTGCTGAGACTACCAAACCCCAAGCAGCCAAAATGAAGGCATTCTGTTTACTTTCTCTGCCTCTAGGGGAGTCTGAAGTCTGCTGGCTGTGCCGTTCTTGTTAGGCTTATTCCTGGGTATTGCTTAAGTTTTGTTATCTCTGTAAATGGATAGTTTTCTTACATTTTTCTTTTTTAAAACATTTAAAAATCATTTTTGAAGATTTGCTTATTTGTGTGTGTGTGTGTGTGTGTGTGTGTGTGTGTGTGTGTGTGTGTGTGTTTGCAAGTTTGTGCACAGGAAAGCCAGAATGTGTTCAGCATCCTCTTCTATCCCTTTCTTTGTATCCTTTGAGGTGGGGGTCTCCTTTTAAGTCTGGTTCTTATGGTATTTTTTTCAGCTGTGCTGGATGCCAGTAAATCCCTGAGATCTTCCTGTTGCTGCCATCTTAGAGCTGGGTTACCATCCTGTGCAGGCTTGCCTTGTTTATTACACAGATGCTAGGATCTGAACTCAGGTCCTCATAGCTGCAAAGCAAGCACATTTCACTGCTGGGTTGTCTGTGTGAGGATATTAGAAGCCCTGGAACTGGAGTTACAGACAGTTGCGAGCTGCCATGTGGGTGGTGGGAATTGAACCTGAGTCCTCTGGAAGAGCAGTCAGTGCTCTTAACCACTGAGCCATCTCTCCAGCCCCCTGTGGGTTTTTCTTTAACTTTGCAGGTCATTTTTTGTAAAATATATGGGTTACTGGGAAATGGGCCCTCTTCTTGAACCTGAGAATTTATTGAGTGCAGAAGCTCCACAGTTCTATAAAAACAAAAGCTATGATCACTCTGCATGTTGCTTCTTGGAATTTTCTCATCCTAATTATGCTCTGTGTCAATTATAGTTATTTTAAAATACAGTTTTTTATATATTTTTGATACTAGTTCTTTGCTGCTTATACGTGTTAAAGATTTTTGTCTACCCTATCAAATCTTTATACTGTCTTTTGATGATTATAAGTTTTTTTGTTAAAATACAATGTTTTTATTAATTCTTTGAGAATTTCATAATGCATACAATATGTTTTGGTTATGTGCACTCCCCATCCTTCCAACTCCTCCCAGATCTACCCTTCTTACTCCAAACGCCCCTCTCCAACCTTCACACCCTCCTTTTTGCTTAAAAAGATCTCACTGAGTCGTATTTGTGCTGGTGTATATTCTTGGGTATAGGGGTGTTCACTGGAGTATGGTTGACCTACCAGAGGCTGTACTTATAAAGAGTATTGATTTTCCTTCCCCTAGTAACCATCAATGGTTAATGATGCGTCTGCTAGTGGTGGGGGCTGCTGAGCCTCTTGTCCTCCGTGCAGGAATGCTGACTGGCTTGAGTCTGTACAGGTCTTGTATAGACAACCAGAGCTGTTGTAAACCCAAGAGTGCAGTGACCCTGTCCTATCCAAGGGACGCTGTTGTTGTTCCTCCAAACTTCTGGCTCTCGTCATCTATTCACCCCCTCTTCCGTGGTGTTCTTGGAGTCTTGGTGGAGAGGGTGTGTGATAGAGCACCATTTATGTTTGAGCACGTCACAGGAAGTTATTTCTGTCCTTCAGCCAATTGTGTGTATTTGTGTTAACTGCTCCTATTGCATTGCATAAAGAAGTTTCTCTAACGAGAACTGAGAGATGCACTTAGCTGTGTGTAAGGATACATATCTCTAAAGACCATTTTGCTACTATGTCCATGTCGTAAAATAGCAGCAGTAGTTTTACCCATAAAGAGCTCTTCGTACATGAGGTCTTGGTCAGATTTGCAGTACTGGACATGCATTCCCTCCATTGGAGTGGGCCTTAAATCCAATCACAAAACAATTGGTTACCCCACAGCGTTCATGCCATTGTTGCAGCCCTGGACACACTTTGCCAGGCCAAGTTGTTACTAAAATTGTAGGGTTCACAGCGGGTGAAACTTTATGATACTTTTCTCCCAGCAGCTTACAGAGTTCCTTTTCGTACTGTGAAAGCCTGCTAACAGGGAGGAAGCTTCCTGGTTAGCACCAACTTAATTTCTCCATGTCCTATGACCAAAGTGTGTATGTCTTCTGCAGTAGGGTGTTCTGAGTTCTAATGGCCAAGAAGAGCAATAGCCTCTGTTGTATTTAGGGCCTCCTGACCAACAACTTCTGGACATCGGACATAGGGCTTTTTATTTGGCAGCCTGTGGATTCTTGGATGTGTGTGTGTAGTTTATAAAACAATATGTTTCCATAAGGTTTAAAAAAAAAGTCCCGTGTTAATCATCATTTCCCCACCTCTCTGCTCCACCTTCCTATCCCCTTCCCCTCTTAAACTTCTGCCCTATTCTTCCCTTTTCCTCTTTTACACCTCCTGTGTTCTGCTATTCCCTACCCCTTAACAGTCCTCCACCCAGCGGCCCCATTTCTAGAGTCTGACTTCTACAGGTACTCTAAGTTAGGTACAAATCTGCTCCTAGACTCCACATATAAGTGAGGACATGTGGGGTTTTTATTCCAGGTGGTCAGAAGTTCCTGTTCACTGTCACATCATTTGATAATCTCTGCTCTCATAGGCGACACTCTGAAGGTCTTATAACAGGAATCCTTCGATACTCTGGGGCCACAGCACAATATTTTTAAGGGTTTGTTTTTTCCTGTTTACATAGATCTTTTATATACTGGGTAATAAATCTTATGTATGATGTGATAGGGATATAGTTTTTTTTTTTTTTTAGTTTGGATGCCTGTATCATCACCATTTACCAACGGCGTATGTATCTTTTCTTAACGGATCTTCCACGGCCCCAGTCTCAACTATAAACTGTTCACATGTGAATGCATACTCTCTGGACCCTCATTCTTTCTGACTATTGCTGTACAAATACCACGACATCATACTTGGTCCATATCTCCCAGAGCATCTTCTAGTCCCATTCATTTTAATATTCACAACCGGATACTAAATTTTATCAAATTTTACCTGTACTGGCTTATCCACCCACCATGGTTTACTATCTTTATGAAGTCATGAATATCAGCTGACTTTTATGATATTAAATAGCTCTCCATGAAAGATGTAATTTTAACATTATCTGCCTTTCCTGTTATAGTAAAATAGTTGGAGTCCCAGCAGCACATAACATGTATCATAAAATACATTCTCAATGTGCTCTCTTCCCACCCCTCTTAATTCCACCACTACAGATTTCTTTTCCAAATTCATGTCTTTTTGCTTTCTTGGTGACCTACCAAGTTTAAGCAAGACACTCTGTGGGACCATTATTTGGAGCCACCCGTTCTTGGTGGGCTCACCATGGGTATAAGGCAGAAGACAAAGGCTGTTCTCTCCCGGAATCTCCCAGTAGCCAACAGTTCAGCTTAGGGGAGGCATAGGATCCCAGAAACCTGCCTGCCGTCCACACTGGATGCTTGTTGGCCCAGTGCAGGTGACTAACGGCAGCTGCTTTGTGTTCAGGGTGACCGTAGCCGTGTCCCGCCCAGAAGATACCACAGCCCTTCTCTCTACCTCCTGGATCCTACAGCCTTTCTGCTCAGCCTACCACAATGTTCCCCGATCCCTCATGGGGGTGGGGATGTCGTGTGGAAGGCTGAGAGCTTAGCTAGCATTTATTCTCAGCGCCTTGAACAGCCACGAGTCTCTGCAATTCCCCACCACTCATAGCAAAACTTCTCTTGTGCAGTGCGGCAGTAGCCTTTGTCTATGGGCATAAACATTGATATCTAGAAGACAGTTTGATGCTATGCCAATTGAACTAGAGAATAATAGTAAGTGCCTTACTAAGGCCAATGACTTCCCCAGTCGTATGTTTTAACTGTCCACCTTCTGTGGAATGGTCTTCAAATGCAATCAGAGAGTAGTTGTCCCCATAACCATTATAGCAAAGCAGGCACGCCTTGCCTAGGAAGTTGGCATTGAGATTCATAGGGCTCGCAGCTGGATGAGGCTGTTGAAGGTTTTTCTTCTGCAGCAGCTTCTGGCTACACAAGCTAGGTAGCCAGGAGGAAGCTTTCAACCCAGTTCCAGTTGGTTTTCTCTGTAACTTACAGCCGAGGTGCACAGTGTCTCCAGCAACACAGTCTTGTTATCTAGATGGTGAGCAACTGAGATTCTGTCTTGTGACTTCCCAGGACTGGAGAACCAAAAGTAAACCTGTTCTCCCTATAAGAAAAATGTGGTTTCATTTCTTTAGTTAGCTCCATGGTGCTGACCTTCCTTGAATTTCTCTTTCTACTTCCTTTTGGGGCTTATTTTGAGAGCATCTTTTCGAAACCTTGTATCAACAGGATGTGCTCTCTTCCTTTGACGCTCTGAACCTTCTAGACCTTTCTTAAAGCTCCTGACTTTGGTCTGCCACTCTTGTGCAGACAGGCTCATGTAAATGTGTTTCTCTAAAAATACCAAAACCATTGAAGTGAAAGTACAGTAATATATCAGAAACAATATAGAAAACCCCTGCATACTTAAAGGAATGCAGTCAATTGACTTGACTATATAGTTGGCCTTTCTCATCCTTAAGTTTGGATCACAAATGCCTGTAATGTAACTGGATGTATGTAGACAATTTTCTTGTCATCATTCCCTAAACAACTCACTAGAGCAATTGTTTGCCTGATATTTATATCATATTAGCTGCTATAAGCAATCTAAAAGGGATAGAGCTAAAATCTAAAATCTAAACAATCTGAAAGGGCTGGAGCAAGCTAAAGAGATGAATGTAACTCAGCGATACAACACTTGCCTAATATGTACAAGGCAATTTGATGCTTAGCATTGCAAACACAAAAAGCAATATAAGATGTTTAAAAATATACAGGACAATGTGCCTAGATTCTGTGCAAATACCATGCTAGTCTATGATATTATGCTGTTTTATGTATGGCTTTCAGAGCTACAGATTTTGGTCTCTGTGGAAGGAGAGGCTATCCTGGAACCAGCCTTCCATAGATCACAAAGCATGATATTAGATGTTCTTTTTTCACAGGTTTTTATGTGTGTGAATACATGCACAGAGATCAGAAAAGCATTGGGGGGATTTATGTGGTTCACGTGTAGTTGGTGTTTGGAAGCTTTGTGTTATGTGGAAGAAGGAAAATTGCTATTCAGAAAATAGGTATAAAGGGAGAGGAAATGACTGATTCATTATCGTTAACCTTGTGCATAAGTCTTTGTACGTAGTACCAAGTTAAAATTCACAGGATAATTATCATGAAAGAGAATTAGAAGAACTCTTCTTGGATATAATTAAGCCTGAGCTGAATGCAAATTGTATAGTTTGAAGTCACCCAAGAGTAACTTAAATTGAACATGACAATTTTTCAAAATATTATTTTCTTATGTGAGGACCTCAGACTGTGATCATTTTTCAAATAGCATGTCTTTTCATTATGCTTCCCACCAGGTCTTTTGTGTTTTCTTTGCCTTTGCTTTCCTGTGAGACATCAGCCGTCTTGTGGCTAGGTGGTGCCATCGCTGCAGCTGCCAAGCCACAGTGGCCCTGCCTCTTTATACTCAGCCACCAGGCACAGGGCACCTCGCTTCACCAAGCACTTTTAACTGCTTCAAAGCCTGTTACACCTTTCATGTTTACAACTCTGTGAAGTAGCGAGCGTGACTTTATCTCACCATCTTCTGCAGAAGAGAACAGCGAGCCCCTGGGAGGTTAAATGCTGCCTTTAATGGCCACACAGTGTTTCCCCTGTCAGCCCACACTGCTTTCTGTGCCTGAGTGAAGTTATGTAGGCACATGAGTTCTGGCACAAAAACAGAGCGAGACACTGTGGGCTGTGATACACCTGTGTGATGACTCACTCTGTGATGCGTGCAGAGGACTGCGGGGGCGCTAATGCGTTCAGAGAAAGCTTGTGTGTGAGTCTGTGGATGTGATTCCTGTCCTTTGAATCCTAGGGATGAGCGGGGTTTTCATGTCTTCTCACCATCACACTAAGAGCTGTGCGTATTTCAAATGAAGTGATGACTTCTCCACTTAATTCATTGCTAATTGCTTTCTTGATATCTTTGAGAAGAGATTGTGTGTGCATGTGTGTGCATGCATGAATATGCATGTATGTAGGACCACCTGAGGCAACATCCTCAGGAAGGCTGTCCACCTCCTTTGAGACAGGATTCCTCACTGGCCTTGAGTTCATTACTTAGACTAGATTGGCTGCTCATTAAGAACCAGAGTCTCTGCCTTCCTGGTTCTGAGATTACCACCATGCTGAGCATTTTTATGTTGGATTCTGAATATTAAACCCAGGGCCCCATGCTTTACTAATGAAGCTATCTCTGCAGCCCTTCTGTGTAGGCAAAGACTGCTCATTTGTTTCCTGGCTGCCCAGACCTGCATAATAACACAGAAGCTGTATTAATCACAACACTTTTTGGCTAATAGTTTAGGTATATTTCTAGCTAACTCTTATATCTTAAATTAATTGACCTCTATTAATCTGTGTATCACCACAAGACTGTGGCCTACCAGTAAGGTTCTGGCTAGGATCTGGCATCGTTCTCCTTCAGTAACTATATGATATCTCTCTGACTCCACCTACTTTCTCTCTATAGCTCTGTTTGGATTTCCTTCCTGGCGTTGCTCTAATAAGCCATTGGCTGAAACAGCTTCTTTAATAACCAATGGTAAAAAAATATATTCATAGTATACAGGAGGAAATCTCACATCATCTCCTTTCTTCTGTCTAAATAAAAAGGAAGGTTTTAGGTTTAACATAGTAAAATTACAAATAACAAAACAGGTACCAAGCAAGAATTACAGTTACAATATTTGTGTCTATTTTATCTTTTATCATAACTAAGGAAAACTATAATTATAACTATCTATTCTTCAACTCCATCGAAGACCCCAGAAAGATATAATATTACCTTAGTTAACAGGAAGTGCATTGTAAGCAACTCCCAAAACTCTAGAATTGACGAGATATTTTATTGCCTGGACAGTCACCAAGAGTTCTTATGTAACATTGGGGCATCCATCTTTAATCTACAGGCCAATAGTATCAGACTTTTCCCTGAGGCAGAAAATTTGAAAGACTGTTTTGCCTCTATGGGTAGTTTGTCAGTCACTTTCTTCCGTGTCCTGCAGAATGTCTGGGAGATTCTTTCATGAAGCAGGAACTCTGAAGGACTGTCTTACTTTTAGACAAGTCCAGCAGTCATTTTTTTGTGGTTCCTGCATGTCCATTTCATACAGCATAACATCAAGCAGTCCAGGCAAGAGCTGTTTCTTGCCCAAATGGCTGACAAACTCCAAGGAGCCTCTTTGAAGCCCATCATTCTCTTGAAGTAGATTGGCCTGCCTGGAGTAAATGTCTCATTGTTGAGAAAAGTCTAAGTTTTTAAAATATTTAAATGCCATGTTCTGTAAGTCTTTGAAAAGTTTGAAGAATACCTATCCATCGGAAATATATCTCTGTACATCTAGAAAACCTAATTAACTTGACTACTTGACTATTATAGATGACTATCTATTGACCTGTATTTCTTATTTATACATTACATTTTAAAATGAATTTTAAATGCACAAACACAATACCTTAATTAAGAGCAGAAATATACATATAACAAAATTGATCTTAAATTTGTATAAATAAATCAAGATTCATACTAGTGCAAACTACTCCTCTCTATAGCATATCTCCTTTTAAATGTAAACAAACATTTATAAACAATTATTTAGGGAATTTGAGTTTTGTTCTCTAGACTACTTCCTTCTGATTGGGGGCATTGTTAAGCAGGTCTTTCATGGGGTATCCTGTGTGATAGGTCCGTCTCAAACAGCAGTCCTAAAGCTGTTGTGAATATTGAACCATCTGGGCCATTGTTTTAGAGGGTCTTGTTTGATCAAACCATATTAGCAGGTAAGAAATCCACAGCTTTCTATCCTCTGTAGAAACAAAAACAGAACCTCTTTTCCAAAGCAACATATCTCTTAGACCCAAATTTTAAAGTCAAGATACCTTTAAAGCAAATATGTTGGCTTAGTTTAGCATCCCCTACAATGAAATGTCTCTCTGTACTTAGCTCATTCACAGTCAAAAAATTCAAAGAAAACACAATAATATACATAATCCAGACTCTCTGTGTATTTTCCATCTTTATGTGGCTTAGTTTTCTTTACTCCTTTAATCTATGACTGTCTGTACTCTGTATTTCAATACTTTCTTTTATTTTTAAAAAGTATTTCTTTTTTATAACTGTCTATACCCCTTTTCTTCTCTCTTTCAGGTCTACGTACATTTTTTTTTCCCACACACTGTGACCCATTCAGAGATTTTTTTCATCTGACTCTGTCTTTAATGCATAGTAGTAATCATTTTCTGACCAGGAGTGGCTTTTTCTTTTTTTCTTTTTTTTTAAATGCTAAGTGGGTGTGGTTAGGACTAAGGCTGCTTTGCCTTTTGCCTCTGCCCAGTCCAACATGGAGGAGGCGTGTTTACTGCCAACTCTGTGAGCCATGCTCTCCACCCCAGCTCCAGGGACACAGTGGGTTCATTTCTCCATCAATCAACTTGTAGCATTCTCCCCATAAACCTCATTCAAATGCTTGGACCCCTCAATAGGCCAGAGCTGTTTCTGCAACTAGTGTGAACCAGGACGCCTTCTTAAAGGAGTCGTGCCTCTGCTTGATTTTAGTGAACAGAGCAAATCTGATAAAAATATGGCTACCAAGAAGTTGTGCTTACCTCTGTTCTTTTGTGTCTAGAATTCTTTCCCAAGCTCTCTCAGGTTTTATGTGGATGTAGTTGCCCCATGTTGGTGTGCCATTTTGTATGTCAAGACTGCTCATTTGTTTCTCAGCCACCCATTCCCGAATAATAACAAAGAAACTGTATTAATTTCAAAATCGTTTGGCTGATAGCTTAGGCATATTTCACAGGCACCATAGCTGATTAGGACTGTTGATTGTTTCTAGAGCCATGAAAACTAGACACCAGGGAAGGAGGCTTTCAGGTCAGCACCATCTCAGGGGCCTCTGAGGTGTGTCTGACGTGCGTGGTGTCTTCAACAACAGGAGGCAGTCAACCTCTAGTAGGCAGTCAAGGGAAATGACAATAGCCTGTAATGTTCTGGGAGTATCTTGGACAACCTGAACTGGTGTTTCTAGCAAAAACTTCATGAGACTGACTAACATATTGACAATAGCAAACACATCTCTAGCTGAGAGGTAGGGCATTTCATGGAGAGATTGTACTTTATTTGCTACCACATTCATGAATTATCAGAATGAATATGGTGCTTTTTAAATATCAAAGATTCAAAAAGCTATTTTATTAATCCATATAAATTTCCCAAAAGATGAGATTTTAAAGTCATAAGTGTGTCAGTCTTATTTTTTATTTAGCAAACACTTGTATTGTAATATTTTATCAAGTTGTGTCAAGTAGTATCTTTTAAATCTATCACATTACTTTGTTTTACCTGAAAGAATTAACAAGCTAATGTTCTCTGTGAATAAAGACTTTGATTCCAAGGGCAAACTTTGACTAATTAATTTCTTTTAGTCCTGTGATTATTCTTATTATTTTTTCTAGAGCAAATAAATTTTTTTCCTTCCCTTTCCACAATGATGCTTTAGCTCAGGACAACAGATTAGAAAATCAATTTTACATATAAAACATTTCACTAAGTGTTTTATATATCCGCGCCTGTATTTAAGAGAGTCACTTAAAATGACTCCTGGCTTTAGTTTTTTTTTTATTTCTGTATTATTTTATGTGTACAAGGGTTGTTTCGCCTGCATCTAAGTATGTGCACCATGTATGTTCCTGTTGCTTGCAGAGTCCACAAGAGAGCATCACACCACTAGGATCTGGAGTCACAGCCAACTGTGAGGAAGTATGGGGCTTCTGGGAACTGAACATGGATCTTCTGCAAGAGTAGCAAGGACTTTTGGCCACTAAACCATATTTCCAGTTCCTTGACTTTAGTTTTTGCAGAAGGAAAGTAGTAAAGTAAGGTCACCAGCTGGCCAGAAGAGAGCTGATAAGGACTGTTGTGCTGGAATTTAGTTTCTAGGTCTACCAAGGTGATTTGGGATGAACTGCAATCATTGACAGCTAAGTAGCTGAATGCCAAGGCTGTATTTATATAGCTGGGTGTAGCAGAGGTGTTGTAGAAACTGAAGTTCTGGGAACCTTTTTTGCTGTCTTTGGCTCGATTACCTTGGATAAATGAACCAAATCACTCTAAAGTTCTTGTCTTTAACTCATAAAATGGGAATAATAATGTTTCTTAGAGCTCTTCTGTGTATCAGTTTTCTGTTGCAAAGTAACAATCTCAAAACTTGATACAATAATTCATTTGCTCACAATTTGGATGGAGTTTAGCTACGTGGTTCTGTTCCACCCCAACCCTCACCCCAGGGGAGACACATCCATGCAGATACAGTTGTCTGCAGATTTCCCTGGAACAAGAAGGACTCAGTTGACCTTTTGTATAGCAGTCAGTTGGACCATCAGCAGAACATCTCAGCTCTCTCTGCTGCTTCAGCATCATAGGCTAGCTTTCTCATGTGGTGTCTGGGTTATCCTTAATTGCCAACTTGTTACAGCCTAGCGTCATCTGAGAGAAGCCTCAGTTGAGGTTTGCCTAGATCAGGGTGGTCTGTGGGCAAGTCTGTCAGGGATTGTCTAGATCATTCACTGATACAGGAGAAGGGCACAGCCTCCCGTATGGGCCTGTTCACTGGGCTGTATAAATAAGATAGATAGGCAGGAGCTAGCAGGCCGGATTCTTCCAGGGTTTCTGCTTCAGGTTCTTCTCTTGAGTTCCTGAGTAGCAGACTGTGACCTAGAAGCATAAGCATAAGGAGAAAATAACTTTTCTCCTCTAAGTTGCTGTTGGACGTAGTATCTTATCACAGAAAGAGAAAGCAAACAAGAATACAAGGTAAATAATGATAATGATAAGAAGGTATGCTCCAGGGTACAGGAGCTGGCCACACTTCTCCTTGTGTCACATTTGTTGCCTTGAGAGCCAAAGCTAGTCTCACAGCCAAGTCCAAGGTCAACAAGGAAGGAAACTATATTAGGTAGTGAAAGCTTGGTTTATGGGGGATGGTTAGGATGAACATATGCACAGTCTGTCAATCAAGTCTGGCAATGCATGGAAAGTGATCCTTAAAGTATTACACAGATTTTGTGTGCATGTGTATGAATGGGACAGAGTCTGAATGAGGGGCATAGAGCCTGAAAACACTAGCACATATTGAACGTATAGTCTTAGAAATAATTACCTTATTTTACTTCTGATTTTAATGATTAAATTAAAAATACTTAGCTCTGGTTGGCTCCGTGCAAGCCCTGGTGTTGTGTACTAGAACTTGAGTGTTGTGATCACTTGAGAGGGGGAAACTTTGGTCCAGAAGATGTGAAACTCAGCTAGAGTGACCGAAGCTTGCCTGCTGCATCAAGGATATATCAAGTGACCCAGTACCTTAGTCACTCGTCAGTGGTCAGGAGATACAGTCCACGTGAGCTTAATTCCGAAGAAAAAAGGACAGCGGCTAACGTCAGATGCTTCTCATGTATCCTGACTATGGATGGAGATTATGGAGTTGGTAACCCATCTGAGGCCCTGCTAGTGAGAAAAAGTGCTACCACTGAAAGGGATTAAGGTCGATGCAAGGACTCAAAGGAGGCAGAAACCAAGACCAAACACAATCAAATAAACACAATGGGAGAGGAGAACATTCTGCATATGATTTTTGGACTGAAACTCAGGCAAGCTCTACAAATATTGAAAGTTTATCTGTTCCCAAATGCCCCTGAAGATGGTCCTAGAAGAATCCGAGGAAGCAGGAGGATGTTGTGGAAGCCCAGCAGCCATGTTGACACACTGCGTAGGACCACAGTTGCCCGAGGTGACAGAGACAGGTGTCGGTGTGGACAGGGAGATGCTCTGGAAGGTGGCTGCGAAGCCCAGTCGGATAATCGCTCTCTCCTGCCCCTAAGTACAGAAATGCACATCCCTGGCCTCACCCCAGAGACTGCGAGTTTAGCACATCTGGCAAGGTGCCCAGGAACTTGCAGTTTTAGTAAACAGTTAGTGCTGATGATGTAGCATGGGCTGCCTCATCTAGTACACACATGGCTCTTTAAATTGGAATTGACTAAAGCTAGAATTTAGGAGCTTCTCTGTTCTAGTTTTCTTTCTGTTGCTGTGACCAAAAGCAACTTAGGAGAGAAAAGGGTTTATTTTAGTTTACAGGCAAAGTCCATCATCAAGAGAAGCTAAAGCAGGAACTCAAGGCAGAGAACAAAGGAGGAACACTGCTTTCTGGCTTGTTACCTCTGGCTTGGTCAACTCCCTTTCTTGTATAGACTAGGGCCACCTGCCTAGAGATGGCATTGCCCGCAGTGGGCTGAGCCCTCCTAGAGCAATTAATAATGAAAAAATGCCCTGCAGACATGGTTACAGAACAATCTGATCTAGGCAATCCCTCACTTCAGGTTCCCTGTCCCAGGTGACTTGGTTGTATCAAGTTGGCAGTGGAAGCTGACGATGACACCTCTTCATATTAGTTAGTTTTCTCATTACTACGACAGAATGCTTGACAGAGCTACTTAAGGGGGATGACCTTTACTTTGGTTCAGAATTGCAGAAGGTGGCACACGTAAAGCCGAGGAAGTCACGGCGTTGTGGTTAATACACAGGGATGGTGGTTCCACCCCTACAGGCTCCTATGTTCAAACGCCTTCACTCAAGATGGTAGCATTGTTTAGGGGGAACATAGAAACCGACGGACAGTTATGACCCTAGTAACTGGCCTTTGAAGTTGATAACCTGGCCCTGCTTCTGATTTCATTCTACCCTCCATCCTGATTTGTCAAAATATGAGCAAACCATGCCTGAAGCAACTCAGTGCGCGTAATGGTTCAGAACCACGGACAACGGCACGCACAGGTGTCCCTCCCCTCAAGGCATTTTAGTCACAACCTAGTGCTGAAGTCTAAGCAGCTGAGGAAACAAACAAGGCAAGCTACCCTGACCCCGTGTGTCGCTAATGTAAGGGACTAAAGGCAGCAAGCTGTAACAACACAAGAGACTTTGACTGGAAACCTCACTCCGTAATCTCATGGCTCGATTGTATTGACGTTGGTCTCCGCTTGAATCAGCTATTCGTGAAGAGAAGTAAGGGAAAAGAACATGGAGCTGCCATTTAGAGAGTCCTTAAGAAATGCCACATATATTGGTGTAGGGCTCTGAGGTAGGAGGACACATAGTAGGAGCGTCTACTGTACAGCTCAGCATCTCGATCTAAATGGGGTCCAGCAGAGCTGTGCAAATCCAGCATCCAGAAACTTGGTTGATGTCCAGGGATCTGTAAACAGAATTCCACGTAACTCTCTGGACTATGACAGTGTGTTGTGTCAGTCTCTGAGTGACAGATTTCAGGCGTGTGCCGCTCTGCTGGGCACTCCTTCAGCTGTAAGAACTGTGGTTCCTACAGCTCGCAGTGTGGCTACTCATGGCATACGAGTTTCTCAAAGCACTTACTTTAACGTTTTGAATTGTAACCTGCTGATCTAATAGAGAATGTAGGTGTCACATCATTCCCCAAATGCATCTCATTTCCACAGGGTTCTGGAAGTTTAAGAGAACAGGTAAAGACCAGTTTTAAAAGCACCCCTTCATGCAGAAACAGAATGACAGTATTTGGAAACATTGTAAACTGCCTTATTCATAGCAGGCACTGCTGTGCTAAACTTCTTCAAGCCTACAAACTTTTTTTGCATGTGTATATGTATGTGGGTGCATGCTTGCATGTATACATGTTTACATATATGTGGGTACACATGCATGTGTAGTGTATTTTTGTGTGGAGGACTGAGTCTTCCTCAGTTGTTTTCCACATCATTCATTGAGAGGGAGAGTGTTTCTCTCTCTCTCTCTCTCTCTCTCTCTCTCTCTCTCTTTCTCTCTCTCTCTCTCTTTTATAACATAACTCTTTATTGAGTCTTTGGGAATTTCACAACACGCACTTGAATCCTGCTCACTCCCAGCCCCTCCATATCCACTCCTCACCCCTGCAGCATCCCTCCCAAAAGGACCACCCCAAAATTAGTTAAAAATAGAACGAATCAAACAAGAAACCCCCACTTCACTCCTCGGTCTTTCCAACATGTCTTCATTCATCCTGGTGGCCTTGGGAGCTGTGGTGTGTCACGCAGGTTACCTTTTTGTCCATTCAAGCTCACTTGCAAACGTTCATTGCCATGAGTCATGGGTCTGGTTCAAGGCCTCTGGCACACTGCCATCCTGGACTCTTCCCGAAATTCCTGTCATACAACCTACTGTGGCCCCCCGAGTCACGGAGATCCTGTGGCTGTCACTCCACAGGACCAGTCCCTCCTTCGTGCACTCCAGCAGGTCATAGAAGGACAGATATTAGGATGGGCCAACCCAAGGACGTGGGTCTGGGTGTCAGCTGAGCTGGTTGGTTTAGACCACTGGGACCACCCCTTTAGTTTAGGAGCAGAGCCAGCTCTCTCAGGCCCATGCTTTCTAGACCAGTGAGGGAGAGTCTCTCAATTGAACCCATACTTTAAATTCTGTGATAGACTAGCTAGCCAGCTTGTTCTGAAGATCCACTGTCTCTGCCTTTGAGCATGGGAATTACAGGCAGGCCATATGCCCTCTTGGCATTTAGATAGGTGCTAGGGACCTAAACTCTGCCCCTCACACTTGTACAGAGCCAATAGCCCAACCCCATAAACTGTGTTTTAACCGACTGTTCTGCATACTAATGCGGTACCAGTGGAAGCCATGGTACAGATACCTGCCAGGTCATTGATGATTCAGTGTTGGTCAAGGTTCGACTTCTCCAAACCTCAATGTGCTCATGTGTAAGTGGGAAATACCGACTTTGTATGAATAGTGTCATGCAGACTCAGTGATGGCCCTCAAGTGATACAAGTGATTTCATATTTTATTTACGTTTGCCTAGGAAAGATGCTAAAAGCACCCCATTATGAAGAAAACTATGCTAATCTAGTATTAAAGCGAGATGATGTTATTGTGAAACCCATTAACTATAAATAAAAGTAAAGATAAATTCACATTATATTACCCTGATTTCATTATTTACCTTGAAGATAACTATTTTAAGGATATGTAATAGAAGATTATATGACCATGCAATGGATTATTTTTAAAATTAGGAAGAAACCAGGCACAGTGGCATGTACCTGCTATCGGTAAATGGGCCGAAGACTTGAGTTCAGGAGTTTGAGACCATACCAGGAAACATAGCAAGATCTTGTTTCCAAAGACTTAAAGAGAGACATTTTTTTGCCATTGGAAAAATCTTCTCGACTCAGGGGAAATAATTTCCTTCCGTCTCACTCTGAAAGCATGGCCTTTCTACTGTGTGCACGGCTTACCTACTCATTCCAGTCTGGGAGAAAATGGACCCTTCAGAGAATATATTTTAATTTCCTGTTTTGATTTAACATGTTACCTGTTAAAACAGTAGTAGTGAAATAATGTTAAAATAATAGGAGAGAGAAGAATTGTACTTTCAAGTTCTTTTCCTCCAGTTATTTTGACACTAATGCATTGTTAAAGGGTAAAAGCTCCCTAAGAAACCCTTCTTCTTTGCATTTGTGCCAAGAAGCAGGAAATAAAATAGATACCACCTGAACTTTTCTAGTTATAACATTTGCCTGCTTTTGGAGGAAGAAATCTTTAATTATTTGGGGGAATTTTAAAGGTTTATTTGTTGTAAACATATCTTTATAGTAAAACAGAATGTACTGCTTACAATCATTCAAAAATTTTGCATGCTTATTTTTGTGTGTGTATGAGAGTGTGAGTGCGCACTTGTGTGCACCTGTGTGTGCGTGTGCATGTGAGTATGTGTGAGTGTGTGCATAAGTGAGCCTGTGTGTGCATGTGCATGTCCAGTTTTTGCGTACCTGTGCATGCACACATGTCATGACACACATGTGGCAGAGAATGACTTTCAAAAGTTGGTTCTCTGTGGGTATGATGGTGATACCCATAGAAACAGCTGACCTGAGAACTCGTTGACTCTGGACTGATAGAGGGGAAACATATATAGGACGAAACTATGACCACTGAATATAGGGGATAATTGTGAGGCTTAGACAGTCAGTGGGACCACTGGCAGTAGGAGCAGAATTTATCCCTAGTGCTTCAACTGACATCTAGGAACACATTCTCATTGGAGAGATACCTTGCTCAGCCTATATATAGGGGGAGGGCCTTGGTCTTGCCTTGATGTAAAATGTCAGACTTTGTTGACTCCCTATGGGAAGCCTTACCCTTTCTGAGGAGTGGATGAGAGGTGGGGTGGAGGGAAGGGTGAAAGGAGAGGAGGGGAGCGAGTGGGAAAGGGGATAGTTATGTAAAATGAGAAAGACCGTATTAAAAATTCTTAATAAAAAGAGAGAAAAAAAAGAAGCTAGCTCTTTCCTCCCACCACGTGGTGCATGAGTCACCTCACCAGCAGACATTCATTGGTTTCCTAACGAGTTCGTCTTTTCTCCCCGGGCAGTGAAATTTTCCCTTCTCTTCATTTCGGTGATCTTCTCATGTCAGGTGCAGCACAGCTCTGTGGTCCTTTGCAAAGGACTAATATAGGCAGTGGTTCACAGCGGGGACTGTGGTGACTCTTTCTCAACAGGCGTGAGGAGTCTGTTGCTTTTGAAGCGATCTGTCTCACAGGGGCACATGGTGGTGATGATGGAATGCTAAAAAAAGGAGATAAGATGTTCTTTTTGTTTTCGAGATAATGTATTTCAGCTTTATAAGTTAACAACTACAGTGTTCTTTTATGGAAATTCAATAGCAAAATGATAGCCTGTCATTTTTGTGTAGCAGGTTGTTGAGTGCCCATTAAAGCAAATTGCCCAGGGCTTTCAGTGTTAGCCGGTTGGTATGGGAGGACGTATTCAATCCAGTGGTGGTCTCCCTTGCTGGCCACGTTGAGATGAGCTATGGGAAAGCAAGTGACAGGAACGGCTTACCACTGAGATGTGGAGCACAACTAAGGTAGTTAACAATACAGACGGCCAGATTTTAGTGAGAAGAGAATCAGGGAAAATGAATGGTCACCCATGAAGATCGATCCCGATTGCCAGCTCCACTGGAGTTCGAACCACCTGGGAGACACACCTGCGAGTGTGTCTTTGAGGCTGTTTCCGCAGAAGGGCGTGTCCAGATGTTTGCCTGAGGAGGGTAGACTCACTCTGAATGTGGGTAGCACCACCTGTGGGCTTGGTCCCAGATTACATGAAAAGGGACAGAGGAGAAAGTCAGCTGGATGCCAACACATAGATCTCTCTGCTTTCTGATGGTGGACACAACGTGACCTGCGGCTTGACCTTCCTGTTGCTCTGCCTCCCCCACCACGACTGCACTGTCAAACCAGCAGCCAAGATGAACTGTGAAGTGACTTTTTGTTAGGCATTTGATTATAATATGAAAAGTCACTAATGCGCCACCGAAGTCAAGAAACCAAGTAGACATAGTTTGGATTTATATATGTTTATATATACAAAATTTACAGATATTTGGGATTTAAATACATTTAAATATATATGATGGTTTGTATTCCTGTCATCTATACTCCTTACATCCTTGCTAAATTTTCTGCCATGTTACCTTACTCATAGTGTTATCCTGATGTTGTATTTTAATCAAATGTACTGTTTTATTACGGAAACAGACTTAGGTATTTATTTGTGTTTTACTTCTTGTATTTCTGAGATCCATCCTTATTGATGCACACTGCTCAGGTCTTTCATTTTCGTTGTTGGATGTTATGCCACTATGTGGTACTTCTGATAGGGGAGTTCAGCCAATCATATTCTGTTTTCGAGGCGTGCCGCCCTCAGGCAAAAGCCTGCCCATAAACCTAGTAAGCGCGCTCCGCTAGCTCTCTTTTCGCCTGGCTCCTGCGTCCAGACGGATCGGTTGGATTCTGGTGTAAGCTGTTGTAAGTCTTACTTCTGTTTATTAAAGCTGTATATTTTGTATCAAGATAGTCTGGGGACTTTTCTTTACCAATCGCCCTGCAGCTTCATACTTCCACTTTGCTATTTGTGCTTCTATTGATGATCATTTATGTTGGTTTTAGTTTCTTTAGTGTTAGTAACAGTGGGTATAATATGTTTTTACATGTTCATGAGAGTCTTCAGGGAATAATCTATCTATGGGAAGACTGGGTCAGACAAGAGTACTTTTTCTCCACTGTCAGGTCCCAAAGAAACCTGGGACAAGTCTCACTCAGTACCTGTGGCTCTTCCCAGCACTTCTTTTTTCTTTTTCTTTTTTTTTAAAAATTGATTTTATTTTTATTGAGCTCTACATTTTTCTCTGCTCCCCTCCCTGCCTCTCTCCTCCCCTTCAATGCTCTCCCAAGGTCCCCATGTTCCCAATTTACTCAGGAGATCTTGTCTTTTTCTACATCCCATGTAGATTAGATCTGTGTAAGTCTCTCTTAGTGTCCTCATTGTTGTCTAGGTTCTCTGGGATTGTGATTTGTGGGCTGGTTTTCTTTGCTTTATGTTTAAAAACCACTTACGAGTGAGTACATATGATAATTGTCTTTCTGGGTCTAGGTTACCTCACTCAAAATGATGTTTTCTAGCTCCATCCATTTGCCTGCAAATTTCAAGATGTTATTTTTTACTCCATTGTATAAATGTACTACATTTTCCGTATCTATTCTTTGGATGAGGGGCATTTAGGTTGTTTCCAAGTTCTGGCTATGACAAAAAATGCTGCTAAAACATAGTTGAGCACATATCTTTGTGACATGATTGAGCTTCCTTTGGATATATACACAGAAGTGGTATTGCTGGGTCTTGAGGAAGGTTGTTTCCTAATTTTCTGAGAAATCGCCACACTGATATCCAAAGGGGCTGTACCAGCTTGCAATCCCACCAAGATGCAGGAGTTTTCCCTTTACCCCACAACCTCTCCAGCATAAGTTGTCATCAGTGTTTTTGATTTTGGCCATTCTTAAAGGTGCAAGATGGAATTTCTTACATTTCTCTGATGACTAAAGATGTTGAGCATTTTCTTAAGTGTCTTTCAGCCGTTTTAGATTTCTCTGTTGAGAGTTCTCTGTTTAGGTCTGTACTCCATTTTCTTAATTGGGTTATTTGTTCTTTTGATGGCCAATTTCTTGAGTTCTTTTTATACTTTGGAGATCAGACCCCTGTCCAATATGGGGATGTGGGGTTGGTGAAGATCTTTTATTGTACAGGATTGTTTTGGCTATCCTGGGTTTTTTGCTTTTCCATATGAAATTGAGTACCATTCTTTCAGGTTCTGTGAAGAATTTTGCTGGGATTTTGATAGGCATTGCATTGAATCTGTAGATTGCTCTGGTAAGATTGCCACTTTTATATGTTAATTCTACCTACCCAAGAGCATGGGAGATCTTTCCACACTTTCTGGTGCCTACTTCAATTTCTTTCTTCAAAGCTTTAAAGTTATTGTCATACAAGTCTTCCACTTGTTTGGTTAGAGTCACTCCGAGATATTTTATACTATTTGTGGCTATTGTGAAGAGTGCTGTTTCTCTGATTTTTCCCCCAGCCCTTTTATCATCTGTGTATAGGAAGGCTACTGATTTTTTTGAGTTAATCTTGTATCCTGTTACATTGCTGAAAGTGTTTATGAGTTGTAGAAGTTCCTTGGTAGAATTTTTGGGGTCGCTTATGTAAACTATCATATCATCAGCAAATAGTGAGAGTTTGACTTCTTCTTTTCTGATTTGTATCCCATTAATCTCCATTTGTTGTCTTATTGCTATAGCTAGGACCTCAACAACTATATGATCATGGTGGATGATGGTTCTGATGTGTTCTTGGAATCGATTTGCCAATATTTTATTTATTATTTTTGCATCAATGTTCATGAGTGAGATTGGTCTGTAATTCTCTTTCTTAGTAATGTTTTTCTGTGGTTTGGGTATTAGGGTAATTGTAGCCTCATAAAAGGAGTTTGGCAATGTTCCTTGTGCTTCTATTGTGTGGAACAATTTGAGGAGTATTGGTATTAGTTCTTCTTTGAAACTCTTGTAGAAATCTGAGCTGAAACCATCTGGTCCTGGGCTTTTTTTGATTGGGAGACTTTTGATGGCTGTTTCTCTTTCTTCAGTAGCTATAGGTCTGCTTAATTTGCTTATCTGGTCTTGATTTAATTTTGGTAAGTGATATTTATCCAGAGAGTTGTCCATTTCCTTTAAGTTTTCCAATTTTGTGTAGTACAGGTTTTTGAAATATGACCTGATGAGTCTCTGTATTTCCTCTGTGTCTGTTGTTATGTTCCCTTTTTCATTTCTGATTTTGTTAATTTGGATAGTCTCTCTCTGATTTTTGGTTAGTTTGGATAGTTTGTCTATTTTGTTGATTTTTCTCAAAGAACCAACTCTTTGTTTCATTGATTCTTTGTATTGTTTTCTTTGTTTCTAATTTGTTGATTTCGCTCTCAATTTGACTATTTCCTGCTGTCTAGTTCTCTTAGGTGAGTTTGCTTCTTTTTGTTCTTAAGTTTTCAAATGTTCTGTTAATTTACTAGTATGGGATTTTCCCCAAATGCTTTATGTAGGCATTTAGTGCTATGAACTTGCCTCTTAACACTGCTTTCATTGTGTTGCATAAATTTGGGTATGTTGTGTGGTCATTTTCATTGAATTTTAGAAAGTCTTTAATTTCTCCCTTTATTTCTTCCTTGACCCATTGATGGTTCAGGTGAGCATTGTTTAATTTTTATGTGTTTGTGGCCTTTTGTAATTAGTATTGCTGTTGAATTCTAGTTTTAAGCCATTGTGATCTGATAAGATATATGGGGTTATTCCTTTTTTTTTTTGGTATTTGTTGAGGTTTGTTTTGTTACTGAGTATGTGGTCAATTTTTGAGAAGGTTCCATGAGGTGCTGAGAAGAAGGTATATTCTTTTCTGCTTGGATGGAATATTCTATAGATGTCTGTTAAGTCCATTTGAGTCATAATATCTGTTAGTTTCCTTATTTCTAGCCATGGCATATCAAGTTGCAGTAAGACTAGGTCCCTCCTCTTCTATCAAGACTGGGCAAAGCAACCCAGTAGAAGGAAAGGATCCCAATAGAGACAGTATTTTCTGCTTCTGCTAGGAGTCCTACCAAGCTATACAACTGAAACATATGTGCAGAGGGCCCAGGTCAGTCCCTTGAAAACTCTGGTTTTTGGTTCCGTCTCCATGAGCACCTATGAGCCCAAGTTAGTTGATTCTATAGGATTTCTTGTGGTGTTCTTGGCCCCTCTGGCTCCCATAATTCTTTCTTCCTTTCTTCCACAGGTTTCCGCAAAGGTCCACCTAAAGTTTGGCTCTGAGTCTCTGCATCTGTTTCCATCAGTTGCTAGGTGAAGTCTCTCTGATGCCAGTTGGGCTAGGTAACAATCTATGAGTACAGCAGAGTATCATTGTGAATTATTTCATTGACTTTTTTTTGCCAGTCATGTTTGGTTCTATCTTTTCTTTTTTGAGCAGGGTTTCCTCTGTATCTTTGGTACCTTTCCTGGAACTAGCTCTTGTAGACCAGGCTGGCCTCGAACTCACAGAGATCCATCTGCCTCTGCCTCCTGAGAGCTGGGATTAAAGGCATGCACCACCACCTCCCGGCTCTATCTTAGGTCTCTGGGCTATCAACCTCTGGGTCCTGACCCTCCATGCAGTGTCAGGGGTGGGCTCCCTCTCATGCCATAGGCCTCAAGCTGGACCTGTCATTGGTTGCCAACTCCCACAATTTCTGTGTGACTTTTACCCCAGCATATCTTGCAGGCAAGGCAAATTATAGGTCAAAGGTTGTATGGTGGCTGGGTTGGGGTCTCAGTTCCTCCACTGGAAGTCTTGCCTGGTTGTAGAAGATGGCTGGTTCAGGTTTCATATCCTCCTATTGCTAGCAGTCTTAGTGAGGGTCATCCTCATAGATTCCTGGGAGTTTCCATTGCACTGGGTTTCTAGCTCATCCCAGAGATGCCCCTGTTTCTACTTGTCTTTCCCAGGACTCTCTCCCTCCAACCTCCCCTCACAATGATCCCTCAGGTTCCTTGCCCTCCTTCTCATCTATACTTCTTCCCATTCACCTGTGATGTGTATTCTATTTCCCCTCCACAGTAAGAGTCATGTGTCCCCTATGTGACATATTTAAGGACATATTGGCTATGTTTGCAGCAGCCCCCTGTCTGACCCTCTCTGGGTAATCCTGCTGTCGCTCATCATAAATTAACTGTGACAAATTTGGATCTGTGTTCTATTTTGTTTGCTTCATAGTTTCCAGAACAACATCTAGATATATTTTTTCAATAACAAATATTGTAGTTAATAAGTGGTGACCACTCCAACCTCATCCCTACCATACAGGTTTCAGGGATATAACTTAGAGTGTCCTTGGAACAAAGTTAATATTTAATTTAAAATTTTGTTATTTAGATGATGCTGAGGCTGCAGGCTGCAGGCCTGCTACAGCTGTGTGGGTGAAGCGACCTTCTCCTCTGGATCAAGCACACACTCCTCATTGATCTCATGTTTCTGTTGGTCCTCTTTTGTTGTTTAGTTATTGTTCTTTGCAACTTCAATTATATTTTGTTTTCCTGACATTGACTTTTTTCTAAAAAAAATAAAAATAAATAAATAAGAAGATTCCTGTGTCCCCTCTTAAGCCTTCCCTGTTACTTAGTTTCTTTGGGTCTGTGAATTGTAGCATGGTTATTCTTTACTTTAAGTCTAATATCCACTTGTAAGTGAGTGCATACCATGGTTGTCTTTCTGGGTCTGGGCTGCCTCATTCAGCATGATTTTTTCCAATTCCATCCATTTACTGGGAAATTTCATGATGTCATTGTTTTTTTACAGCTGAGTATTACTCCATTGTGTAAATGTACCACATTTTCTTTATTCATTCTTCGGTTGATGGACACTTAGGTTGTTTCTAGTTTCTGACTATTACAAATAAAGCAGCTATGAACATAATTGAGCAAGTGTTCTTGTGGTATGGTAGAGCGTCCTTTGCAAGTATGCCCAGGAGTGGTATAACTGGATTTTGATTCACAATTTTCTGAGAAACTGCCATATTGATTTCCAATGTGGCTGTACAAATTTGCAACCCCGCCAGTAATGGAGAAGTGGTTCCCCTTGTTCCACATACTCGCCAGCATGAGCTGTCACTAAAGTTGTTGGGACCAAAGTGAACCTGAGTTCAAATCTAGGTATTAGCATGAGACCCTGGCTTGATATTCTCTACTTACAGAGTTCTTATGATCAAATAATTCAATGTATTACAAGATACCCACATTAGCTTATTCACACTGCTACAAAGTTCACTATATACTGGTCTGCTTATACTGACCATATACTGGTCAGAAGACAACAGAGACTTCTTAAAGTTCTAGAGGCCAAGAGGATTAAGGCAGCTTAGTATCTGGTGTGGGCCTGCTTTCTGGTTCACAGGTGTGTGTGTGTGTGTGTGTGTGTGTGTGTGTGTGTATACTCACATAGAGAAGGAATGTTGGTCAGTCTCTTGTACTAATCCCATTCATGAAGGCTCTGACTGCCTGACCTAAGAACTTTCCCAAATCCTAAATTCATAACCTCATCACTTCAGAGCTTAATATTTCAGCATATGCACCTGAAAATATGTATTTCTTATGATGCATGAATGGATTGCACCACTCATCCATGTACAGGTAAATGAAGGAAAAGGTCACCTCTGTACATGCCTGGGAATACTCTTTAATCAGGTTAAGAATGGTAATATGGGATATGTAGAACTTTATCTTTTTTATTCAATAAACATTTGGTCCCAGAAAATTTACTTCTGACTTTCCTTAAAGGCAGACAGGTATATATTTTAGTTACTCCAAGATTTTTTTGAGGATAATAAACATTATCTCAAGCTCTATAACTTCTTTCCCTTTGATAGCCTTTGTTTTGTTTTTGTTTTTGAGACAAGGTCTCACTATGGCTATCTTGGAAATCTCTATGTAGACCAGGCTGACCTTCAAATCCCAGAGATCTGTCTGCCTCTGCCTCTTGAGTCCTGGAATTAAAAGTGAGTTCCACCTGTCCTGGTTATACTTCCCCTTTTGAGAGATTCATTTCTCATTTCCTTGAAACTGAACTAGCCTAAATAGCTGCAGTCAGTGGAGTAAAACAATGACCAGTCCCTGTTCTAAACCAAGTCTTTAAGAGATTGGTCAGCTGGGGAGCAGAGTTGACTCATCAGTTAAGACCACTTCCTGTCTTTGCAGAGACATGGTTTCCAGCATCCACATGGTAGCTTACAACCATCCTTAATTTTAGTATGAGGTACTGATGTCCTCTTCTGGCTTCCTCCGGCACCAGGCACATTTTCAGTTTGTAGACAAAACACTTGCACACGTAAAATAAAAATAAATCAATATTGTTTTTAGAAAGGTCCTGGACAGTTTCCTCTGTACTTGGTCCTTTGATTATAAATCAGCCATCAGCCCTTTATCAGAAGTGCAGCGGATGAAAATCTTCTCCCATCCCCTAGACTGCCAGTTTGTGCAAATGACTGTGTCCTTGCCGTGCAGAAGCTTTTCAGTTTCATGAGTTCCCATTTATTAGTTGTTGATCTTGGTGCCTGTGCTATCCTTGTTCTGTGCAGAAGTCTTTTCCTGTGCCAATGAGTTCAAGGCTATTCCCCACTTTCTCTTCTATCAGACTCAGTGTATCTAGCCTTATGTTGAGATCTTTGATCCATTGGGAATTGAGTTTTGTTCAGGGTGATAAGTATGGATCTATTTGGATTCCTCTAAATGCAACCATGCAATTCGGCCAGCACCTTTTGTTGGAGATGTTGTCTTTTCTCCAGTGTGTATTTCTGGACTCTATTAAAAAAAACTAGGTGTCTATAGTTGTATTGATTTATGTCTGGGTCTTTAGTTTGATTCCAGTGATCAACATATCTATTTTTGTGACAATATCATCCTATTTTTATTACTATAACTTTGTAGTACAAATTGAAATTGGGGGTAGTGATACCTTCAGCAGTTTTTCATTATTCAGGATTCTTTTAGCTATTCTAGAGGAAAAAAAATCCAAAATAGTTAAGAAATTCAAGAAACTAGATATCAAGAAAACAAATAACCCCATTAAAAATGGAATACAGATCTAAACAGAATTCTTAATAGAGGAAACTCAAAAGGCTGAGAAACACTTAAGAAATATTCAACATCCTTAACTATCAGGGACATTCAAATCAATACTACCTTGAGATTTTATTTTACATAGGTCAGCATGGTTAAGATCAACAAAATAAGAGACAGCTCTTTCTGGTGAGGACGTGGAGTAAGCGGAACACTCATACATTGCTGGTGGGAATGCAAACTCGTTCAGTTACTATGGTGTAATGGTTCTTCAGGAAGGTGGGAATCAATCTACCTCAGTATCCAGCTATATCAGTTTTGGGCATATATCCAAAGGATTCTTTATCTTATAAAGACACTTGCCCAATCATCTTCATTGCTGCTCTATTCCTAATAGAAACAACTTGGATGTCTCTCAACAGAATATATAAAGAAAATGTGGTGCATTTACACAATGGAGTACTACTAAGCTGTTAAAAATCATCCTGAGTGAGGTATCCCAGATTCATAAAGATGAGTATGGTGTGATATGTATGTGTGTATGTGAATATTAGCTGTAAAGCCAATGATAACCAAGCTACAATCCATAGCACCACAGAAGGTGGGTATAGAGAAAGAGACTAGAGTGGACAGATAGATCCCATTAGAAAAGGGAAATAGAATAGATAGTTATGGATGGTTAGGAGAAATAGATTGGAATGAGAGGATCAAGTTGGGAGTGGGAGGTGAGAGCAGATTGTAGAAGTGAATCTAGGGACAAACAGTTAAAATTAACGGACATTTGAGGGGTAGTATGGAAACTTAATATAGCAGGTACTTCCTAAATATATACATATATGAAGGCAATCTAAATGAAATTGCCAATTATTGGGGGAGACAGAGTCCCAACTATCCATATCTTGTCATCAAGGAAGCTTCCAGTACTGGCATTGGGCTACACTTAATAGAGCTGTTGGCTAAAGGGACCCAATGGGAATCCCTAAATAACCAAGCTGCTGCCAAGACTATAGGTTACTCTACAAGCTGGCAGCAAGGCCCCACTGCTGAAGACACCACCTACACAACTCATTGAACAAGGGGTGCTGAACCAGTGCCTGCATAGAGCCTCTCCCCTACATTCCAACATCTTTGGTATAGGAAGGTACTCTGAGCACTTTCAAAAGAGAAATATAAACACCGAGCCAGCCGCAAACCCTTTATCTACAATGGTATACTGCCTACAAGATATGCTAGGGCTGTGGCGGACAACGCTTGTGGGAGCAACCAACCAATAACTTTAACTTAAGGCCCACTCCATGAGATGGAACCCCTATCTGGCACTGCTTGGTTGACCAAGAACAAACCTGAGACTAGATAGTCCGGGTACCTAGGGTAAAGCTAAATAATAGTGGTGTAAAGAAAGAAAAAGATAATGATGCTTTATCATATCCTAATGATATTCTGTTATGCTCATAGATCAGTATTTTGTTCAGCTATCATCAGAGAAGCTTCCTCCTGCAGAAGGGAACAATCATAGAGACCCACAGCCAGACCATATGTAGAGCGTTAGAGACCTTGAAACTCTCAGACCTAAAGGGAGGTCTTCATCAAATACCCCCTCTCAGAACTCGGGGATCCTGTGGTAGAGGTTGAAAGCATCTAAGAGCCAGAGGGAATGGTGGATCCCCAGAAAACATGACCCTCTAAACCAGCACCATCAAAGCTCACAGGAACTCACAGAGACTGAAGCCGCATGCACAGGGCCTGCCCGGATCTGCATCATGTTCTCTATGTATATATAATGGCTTCCGGCTTAGTGTTTTGTAGGACTTCTGAGTGTGCAAATGAATGCGTATATGACTCTTGTGCCTTCTCTCGGACTCCTTTCCTTCTGTTGGTTTTTCATGTCCAACTTCAATGTGATAGTTTTGTTTTCTCATTATAATTTATTTAGTTATAGTTTTTAAAACAACGAATGAATGAATGACCGAAACCTGCCACTAGGATAAAGGTCAACAACTGAACTGTCCCTTCTACCTGCTGGGAGAAGGAAAGCCAGTCTTCTCCAATACAACGGCATTGGGTGTATCAACCTATTCAAGGCACCTCATGTTCAGAAGTAGTTGACAAACACATAGACAACTTCACAGGTTTTATTTATTTATTTATTTATTTATTTATTTATTTATTTATTCATTCATTCATTCATTCATTTATTTTTGTGTGTATGTGTGCATGCTTGCTTTTATTTGGTTATAGTTTTTTTTTTAATTTTGGGCATGGTTCTATTTTATTTTGTTTTCTTGCAGTATTGGTTTTTTTGGTTTTTTTTTGAGAAAGAACTTAAAGTTGAGTAGGTAGTGACAGGGAGACTATCTGAAAGGACTGGGGGACAATATGATCAAAATATACTTAAATTTAAAGATTGTTTTAAATAGTAAAAAATGTAGTTAAAAAAAGAAGAAAAATATGTCAGCCATCAGTTAAGAAGTCATGTAGAGAGCCATGAGATACATACTGAAGGAGACATGTGTGCATGTAACCTTTTCCATTTCTACCAAGACCCTGGTGCCTGCAAAGCCACCTTGGACGCTCCTGCCCAGCCCAGTCACCAGCCAAATAGCACCCCCCATAGTTGATGCTCACATAAGCCACAGGATCACCTAATAGCCACTCTTAATGTGTGACCTGAGAAGCAGTGGACTATACACTACAACAGGACAGGTATTGTTTCAAGTCTCTGTGTTCTGGGACAGCCTGCTGCATAGCTCTAGACAGCTCCAGAAGCTGGTATCGAGAGACGTTGTCTGCAGTGGCTCAGGGCTCCACTGTCTTTCCTCTGGTGAAAGTGTATTCTCGTGTCTGACTCCAGGAAGGGGAACCCATTGCCTTTAGAAGCACTCATAGCCATTTTGACAGTGACTCATGAGTTTCAATGACATGAGGTGATTTGTAGAGCTCTCAGCCATTGAAGTAATATCAAGGGGCAGATTGCAAAAGCTTAGGGGACTTCCATGGGTGTAGCCTCAAAATGTTTAGGATTTTTCTCTGAAGTATCTTACTTCACTTTAATTACATTTTAGTGTTTGTCATTTAGACTCTATGTGAACACCTTTCCCCTTTTCAGATAAGGCAAACTTATAATGTGTTATTTTCTTTCCTCGGAATTAAATCTGGTCTCTTCTTGGGATTTCTTGGGAAACCCCATATTTATACTCCTATGAATTAGTAGTTGCACCATACCTCCATTATTCTCATTTTGGGCTTCTTATTTGTATATTTTCTAATAAAATAGTGTTACTTTATCCTATCCTTGGAAATAATTTCTAAGTACTTTTCAAGGATTGACAGTTAATATATAGGATCAAATAATTTTGTGTTCTATGTTCTGTCTGTCCCTGGCTTCCACTGGGCTTATAATTCATAATGTCTTGGTTGGTGGTCTTGACTGCCTACTGGTTTTAGGTCAGTCTCCCCAAAGGACTTCTGATCATCAGGTATCCTGACATTCTACCCAGTCATTCCTCTGTCCCTCCAGGTCCCTCAGCCATTCAGTCCCAAAGAAACACACAGAGGTCTGCATTAATTATAAACTGGTTGGCCTATTAGCTTAGGCTTCTTATTAACTAGTTCTTACATCTTACAGTACCCCATAATTCTTGTCTGTGTTAGCCACGTGGCTTGGTACCTTTATCAGTGAGGCATTCTCATCTTGTGTTCTCTGCATCTGGGTGATGACTGCAGACTGAGCCTTTCCTCTTCCCAGAATTCTCCCATTCTGGCTGCCATGCCTATACTTCCTGCCTGGCTACTGGCCAATCAGCATTTTATTAAACCAATACAACTGACAAATCTTTACAGGGTACAAGACCATTGTCCCACAGCACTCTGGAGGCACTCAACATGATCTCTTAAAGCCCCTGTTTCTGCCAGGGGGTCCTAGCTCAAGTAGCAGAGATCCAAATTAATTTACAACCTCAAAACTGCATCCGTTTGACTTTGCACATCACCTCTGCTAAACTTTTCACCCAATGAGATCAAATCCTCAAGAGAAACCCTTGAGTTGGAGTGGATGAGCAAGGCTGGCGAACACACCCCATGTCCTCATGTTGACTGTGGCGCTTTGAGAAACAGTTCTTCAAGTCCCTTTCACTCCCTTGTAGGCTAGGCAGCGAGGTTTAGGATGACTTGAGGGCACACCTAGATGACAAGTTCTTCTTGTAAGACTTTAAGGACACCCAGTAGTAGTATGTATTGTAGATACATTCAAAGTACATAAAATAGAGAAAATTGAGAAGTTAGTTCTTGTCACTCAGCCTCAGCAATCGTCAACACACGTGCAGTTGTGTTGCGTTCATAGCCCGGCTCCTCCTACTACTGCTCCAATGCACAGCTTAAAAACAAACTTCAGATACCATGTTGCTTCGTCTGTCAGTACTACCTTTATTTCTAAAATTTTTGTCACAAGCCCAAGTCACATCTAGAGCAGTTATCAATAATTTTAGAGACATAGTAAGTATCCTAAGAAAATAACTTGGCCCCAATACTATTACTGATGCAAGCAAGAATAGCCTTTCTGAGAATGCATTAGCTATCCATAGTCACCCGGTGTAAAACCACCCAGCAATTCATCTTCATTCACTTGACACTCAGTGTCGAAAGAGCTTTAAGGCTCACCTACAAACCGGGCTGTCTGTGCGCTCGCCTCTTTATATTAGCATTAAATAAGACCAATTTGAGCACTACTCTCCAGAGAAGAAAACCTTGTACTTCTTTACTGAGGGGAAATTGCTTTCAATATCTGCCCCATATTTATGAAGGCATTCCCCCGTCTACATTAAAATATCAGCATTCGGCTACCCATTTTCGGCTCCTATTTTTTAAAATGTGAAAGAAACCAATATTGTCAAGAGGTGTTCAAAACTTATGAGGTATGAATTGCATGCACTAAAACTCACCTATTTTAAGGAGACAAATCAATGGCTTTTGAAAAAGATATGTAATTATGTAAAATCCACCACAATCAAGCTATAGAATAATCTTATAAAAAATCTCCATATGTCTCTACTAATACTCTACAACTTGGTCCATGATAATAACTTTTGTGTTTCCTATTATAATATACTCTTCTAGAATTTCACACCTTTGGAGTCTTTGGGCTAGCTTTCTCCCTGTCCCTCTCCTACAGATGATGAAGATCAGACATGCTACTGAGCCGATGAGTTACACTGGCCTTTTCCATTTCACTTACTGAAATGTTTTGCTTTTTATTGCTTGCACTACTAGGTGTTTTATTTGCCCTTTAATGCTGCTGTTCCTTTGTACAGATATAGCACAACTCCTGCCCACTATAGTTGATGAATATTTGGGTTGCTTACAGTTTAGGGCTTCTGCCAATGGGTATTCTGTACATTTAAGAATACGTCTTTCTGTTGATTTTGCTTTCACATCTTGTGAGCAAATAACAAGGGGCGTACAGGTGCTATGCCATGTGGTAAATATGTTTGACATTATGAAGAATTGGCAGTTTGTTTTCTGTATTGGCAGAATCAGTTTGATTTTTTACTAGACAACTATGAAAACTGTAGTCTTCCCAGTTCTGTCTTGGTGGTTACCAGTCTGTAACTAGTACTGTCCTGGTGGTTATCAGTCTGTAACTAGTACTGTCTCAGTGGATATCAGTCTGTAACTAGTACTGTCCTGGTGGTTATCAGTCTGTAACTAGTACTGTCCCGGTGGTTATCAGTCTGTAACTAGTACTGTCCTGGTGGTTATCAGTCTGTAACTAGTACTGTCCTGGTGGTTATCAGTCTGTAACTAGTACTATCTCAGTGGATATCAGTCTGTAACTAGTACTGTCCTGGTGGTTATCAGTCTGTAACTAGTACTGTCCTGGTGGTTATCAGTCTGTAACTAGTACTGTACCGGTGGTTATCAGTCTGTAACTAGTACTGTCCTGGTGGTTATCAGTCTGTAACTAGTACTGTCTCAGTGGATATCAGTCTGTAACTAGTACTGTCCTGGTGGTTATCAGTCTGTAACTAGTACTGTCCTGGTGGTTATCAGTCTGTAACTAGTACTATCTCAGTGGATATCAGTCTGTAACTAGTACTGTCCTGGTGGTTATCAGTCTGTAACTAGTACTGTCTCGGTGGTTATCAGTCTGTAACTAGTACTGTACCGGTGGTTATCAGTCTGTAACTAGTACTGTCCTGGTGGTTATCAGTCTGTAACTAGTACTGTACCGGTGGTTATCAGTCTGTAACTAGTACTGTCCTGGTGGTTATCAGTCTGTAACTAGTACTGTCTCAGTGGATATCAGTCTGTAACTAGTACTGTCCCGGTGGCTATCAGTCTGTAACTAGTACTGTACCGGTGGTTATCAGTCTGTAACTAGTACTGTCCTGGTGGTTATCAGTCTGTAACTAGTACTGTCTCAGTGGATATCAGTCTGTAACTAGTACTGTCCCGGTGGCTATCAGTCTGTAACTAGTACTGTCCTGGTGGTTATCAGTCTGTAACTCGGGCCTTTCTAAGGCTTGTGCAGTAATTTACCAACTGAGAATTGAGCAGAAAATCTTTAAGGCATTTCATCCTGAGTATTTCTGTTTGTATCTTTTGGTCATTTTGAGAATTAGATTGTTCATCTTGTCACTTTTTTATGAGCTATATTTATTCTAGACATGTCCTCTTATCATACTCAAATATTAATATTTTCTGAGTTGGTGATTTATTTTTTTCCTGTTTTCGTCAGTGATTTTTAAATTATTTTAGAAAATCATATGCTTTTTCTTTGAAAAATTGTGTTTTTGTGTCTTACTAAAAGTTTTTTTTCCTGAAGGTCAGTCAGACTTCTCTGCTTTTTGTAGAAGCTGCATAGTTTCAGCTTTATCTTTAGGTTTCTAATCCATCTAACATTCATTTTTGTATATATATATATATATATGTGATATATATATATCTGCTGTGACATAGGGTGGAAGTTCATTTTTATTTTCCATATGGATATTCAGTTTTACGGCACCACTTGTAAAGGTCATCATTTCCATATTTAATCATCTTGGCACCTCTGATGAAAATCAATGGGCCATATGTGTTTGTGTCTATTTCTGGAGTCTCCATTCTGTTTCCTTGATTTAAGTCTATTGTTAGTTACTTCCACTCTGTCTTGGTTATGGTAGTTTTACTGTGTAATATGTGAATTTCTACACAAAGTATCTCTAGGTTAGTTGCTGGGATTGCATTGACTCTCCCAAACAAACTGGGGACATTGAGGACAGATTACAGCAGTCACCTTGAGGGTCATTGTCACCAAACTCCTGCTGCAGTTCTGTCTCTTGAACCTCAAACAGAATGACTGGGTGTGCCTGTCCAAATTTTACTTTTGTGCTCAGTAGATTCTTGTCAAGTAATAAGGAACTTTCAGCCTTCCTTAATAAGACGAGGTTAGGGGGAGAGGCTTTTCCAGAAGTTTATAAGGGCAGGTATTGATGTATTCACATGTTATTCAATTGTTCATTCTGCAAATATTTGTTAAGGTTCCTTTATATGCCAGGGACTAGGTGCCTGGGTCGTAGCATTAAGTGAAGCAGATGAACACACCCTAAGAGATTGTCTCTTTGTCTTGAAAGAACTACTAGCCAGATAGACTTTATTAAAAGTAGAATTTGAAAGCACTCTTCTATGTCTTGACCTAGTACACTAGTTCTTTGTTTGTTTGGAGACAGAGACTTTCTATGGAGGCCAGGATGCCCTCAAACTTGCTGATTCTGGCCTTGAACTTTTTAGTCTTTCTGCACCCACCTCCTGAATACCAGTGTGATAAGCTTGGGCCACCTTGCTAAGGTCGCCTATGAATTTACCTGAAGAAAATCAGAGATGTTGCCAAACTTTATGAAAAAATGTGTTGTGACATTTATGCTATTAAGCTTTATGGACAAAAATTCAATATTTGATAATAGGTAAGCAATTAAATACCTGGTGACATAGTCATTCAGCCTATTACATAATTGCTAAAAATTTAAATTTAGATGGCTGTAGGACCATGGACAATTAAAAATGACAAATAGTTTTCTAGTCAGATTGAACTAAGTTTATGTCTATTAGAAGGGTTTGGAAGTATCTTGCTGGTCTTGGCCTTGCTGTAGAGAGTGTGTAAGAAAACCAGAATGTGGACAGCACTCGCTGTGTGTGTCTCATTTGCCACACCAGAAAGCTCATGTGGATAGCTCCGCAACATCTCATTTTTACTTTCAATTCTTTGAAAGTTGCTAGCGATAGTGAACTTTTGTCCGTCTGATTAGGTTTTCTTTCTCCTTTGTGAGCTGTCTTTCTTCTTGGAAGGAAGTAGAGTTTAATTTTTTGAGCTGGTACCTATTTAGTAAGAGTTTTGTCCTTTTGTTAGGAAACCCATTTATGGTGCATGATGCAGTTGTGAAAGACACCTGGATCTTTAGAATTCACTTATTCAGGTTTCCTGGAAGGAATGATAAGCTACTTATAGCAAGTTAAATTAAAAAAAAATACTCAAATCTGATTTAGTTCAAATAGTAAATATTTGTTGTTTGTTCCTCATAATTCTTTGCTGTTTAAGGCAACTGTCATTGGAAAAAGCAGTCAAAAAAAAAGTGGTCACTGTGCTGATTTTGATAGTTACCTACTGATGTACACATTTGACTGCTCTGTTCATCTTGGTTTTGGTTTTATCTGCTTCTATAACTTTACCACATTCAGTTATTGATTTGAGAAATATAAACTAAAACTATTAAGTCAGGGTCAAAGCAGTGGTGGTGCATGCCTTTAATTCCAGCACTCGGGAGGCAGAGGCAGCTGGATCCCTGTGAGTTCGAGGTCAGCCTGGTCTATAAATCAAGTTCCAGGACAGCCTGGGCTGTTACACAGAGAAACCCTGTCTCATAAAAAAAAATGACTCTAATGCCAGACATAGAAACACACTACATCCCTGTGTTCATTACATCCTGTGTTCAAGCACAGGGCTTTGGGGGATAATTTCATACCTTTCCAATGTAGCCATTTGCCAGGTTGCAATGTAATTTGACAAAATGGGGATGAGAGTGTGTGGTGGTTTGAAAGAAAATAGTCCCCAAAGGGGGTGGCACTAAAGGGAAGTGTGGCCTTTTGGAATAGGTGTGGTCTTGTTGGAGGAGATGTATCACTTTGGAAGTGGGTTTTGAGGTCTTATGGGCTCAAACCATGCCCAGTGAGACAGTCTACTTCCTACTGCTTGCGTATCCACATATAGCAGCTACCTCTCCAGTACCATGTCTGCCTGCATGCTACCATGTCCTGCCATGATAATGGACTGAGCTTCTGAACCACAGTTAAATGTTTTCCTCTGTAAGAGTTGCCATGGTCATGGTGTCTCTTCACAGCAGTAGAAACACTAAGACAGGGTGGGTACAAGGAAAGGAAACTGTCTGCTTTTCAGAGGGAGAGAAACACAGTGAAGTCCAACAAACACAAAGACTTGGGAGTCTGTGCAACATGTTTAGTAGAAAGAGACAGCTTTCAGAAAGAAGGGAATTGGTGTTCTAGAGAAACAAGAAAAAGCTGGCTGAAATAGGCAGTATCAGCTCTCAGGAGCCTTAGACACCATGCTGAAGAAAGTGGGATTTTTCTCTGGGTAACTAACTGGATATGAGGATGCAAAGTAAGACATAATGAAAACAACCAAATTGTTTACTGGTCCTCACTTTATCCACAGTCTGATGGTGAAAGGTCGTTGGTGCAATATTGGAGCTACGTCCTTTCCTCCAGATCATTTATATTTGCTCCAGTGAGTTTGATCAAAGCAAACCCAATGATTTTAAGCACCACTCATTTAAATAAAAGGACAGAAAGATGTTTAACATAGCTCCAAAGAGTAGAGTGGTCAGCAAAGGTGGGGAACGGAAACAACCCAGCAAGAGGCCTTTGCTGCATGAACAGAGGAGGCCATGGCTGTGATGAGAACTGCAGAAGTCAGCGCATCCCTGACCATTCATGATTGAGTCTGGGTTTCTGGGAGAAGGTTGTTTGTTTATAGAATTAGAATGTTTTGAAAAGAGAGTTTCTTTGAGTAAGAAACATAAAAGTTTCTTTTTACAAATGTGGACGCTTTTATATTAGGCACACAGATATTCAGGATTGAGACTTCATCTTGATGTATTGTTCTGGTTATGAGTATAAAGTGTCCTTCTCCATCTCTTGTGATTGATTTTGTTAGATATTAGGATAGCCACACCCGCTTGATTCTTAGGTCCGTTTGATTGGAAAACCTTTTCCCAACCCTTTACTCTGAGGTAGTGTCTGTCTTTGAGGGTGAGGTGTGTTTCTTGTAAACAGCAGAATGCTGGATTCTGTTTTCATAAGCATCATCAGGCAATGGAACAGAAGCTGGTAAAGAAACCAGGAAGAAAAACTCAGAAACCTAAGGGTAGATTTCCAGACAGGGATGGGCAGCTTCACTAAACACTGTTGCAAGTCAGGGAGGAAGAACAGAGGGGAGTTCTCTGGACTTCAGGAGAAGAAAGACAACTCTGATCCTTTTGAAGTGTGTCTCACAGAGGGATGCAGGAGAGTGAGTCTCACAGAGGGATGCAGTGGAGTGAGTCTCACAGAGGGATGCAGTGGAGTAAGTCTCACAGAGGGATGCAGTGGAGTGTGTCTCACAGAGGGATGCAGTGGAGTGAGTCTCACAGAGGGATGTAGTGGAGTGTGTCTCACAGAGGGATGCAGTGGAGTGAGTCTCACAGAGGGATGCAGTGGAGTGTGTCTCACAGAGGGATGCAGTGGAGTGCGTCCCAGAGGGATGCAGTGGAGTGAGTCTCACAGAGGGATGCTGCTGCTGGCCAGTGCTCAGTCTCTCCCTCTCAACAGAGTCCTTATCGCTGGAATTTAAACACCTTTCAGCCCCTGTGGGGTTGAAAAGTTGTACAAAGTCTTCTGTACCCCCACGCTGCTTCTGTGTCTGCCCTGGCTGTCACCAGTGGGCTTTACGGATCCATGCTTGTCTTCACTTTCTGCACTCACGATCCATTCTCCATTCTCCTATTTCCTGTTCTTACTGTTTCCTGAACCTGCTGGACCCAGGACCACACAGTGCTCCAGTCAGTTTGGGAAACTAGCAAAAATACCGCAGGCTGGCTCAATCAACAAACAGCTGCTCATCACAGTTTTGGAAACTGAGGGCTCCACCACTGGGTTCTTGGTGAAGGCATTTCTCCTGGCTTTAGAGAGCTACCTTCAGAGTGAGAGCAAGAGCAAGAGCAAGAACAAGAGCAAGAGCAAGAGCAAGAGCAAGACAGACGATAGACAGATACAACTCTATCTCTCTCTGATAGTGGCATTAATACCACTTAAAGGATTCTACCATCGTAAACTCCCAAAGTCCCCACCTTCTGCTATTATACTTAGAATTAGGGATTCGGCATGTGAATTTTGAGGGACACATTCATGCAATGGCACCAGTGATCCCACTTGTTGCTAAATGGGATAAACACATTGCAATCCTCATCACCCAGCAGACAAGGAAGCAGAAGATGGAGTGGCAGGCGGTGACAACAGGAGCAGACACCTGCGATTCTCTCAGGACTCCTTCTGCTTCTCCTGCAAATTAGTAGCCTCGCCAGCTTGATCTTACATTCACAGCTATCTCCAGGGTGATTTCAATTAGTTTATTGTTTATTGACCACTGGCTTCCCGACCATTGACTTCCTGCTCTCACATCCAGCACAGACCACTGTGCTTGTTGCCTAAGGAATGACAAGGTTAGAAAAGGGCTGGGCAAGAGTTTTACTGAGATGAGCTTAGACTTCTGGCTGAAATATGAGAATATAGTTCACTGTTTGTCTAAAACATTACCCAACTTTTCTAAAGACTCTATGAATTATTTTGATTTGTGCAAGTAACTTATGAGCACATACGTTTTGCAAGTCTCTACCCTAACTCCAAATACAACATAATTCATCAAAAGTAAACAGCATTGGCAAATGAATGTATGTGTCCCCTAGGTTTTTGGTTTTTCTTTTCTTTCACACTGGAGATGAAGCCAGGACCTTGCACATAATGGGCAGGCACTCCACCACTCATCAATAGCTCTAGTCATTGCCGAGATTTTTGTCCACATGTCCATCTGTTCCATACGTACCCATTGAATGCTAACGGCATCGTTTTTTGACTTATCAGCTCACATGTGCCTTAAAAAATGGCTATGAGCAGTTAGAGCAGAATAAACGGCTGGTGCACATAGAATTTTGAGAGGTGTAGAGAGGAGGAGGAGGAACACATCTCTCCTTTCCTTCTAGACCGTAGGAGGGGTCAGCGGAGAGTTGTGAAGACACCTGGTCCATGTGGAAGATGGACACCTGAGCAGAGGAGCTCAGATAGAAGATGGCTGGTGAGGTAGGAGGCTTGCTAGGCCTGGACCATTAGTCAGGATGTGGTGGGAGGAAAGATGGAGGGTAATGGCGGCTGCTCCATAGAAGCCTCCACTGCTTTCCTGGCTATAATTAGAAAGCACCAGTTAGTGGCAGTGGAAAGGTATCCTTTACATTTTTTCTGTCTGGGGACAAGAACCCAGAGACTGAGCACCAGCCAGCTGGGAACTCATATAGGAGGCACTGTGATGCTGAAACCCTGGGGACACAGGTATATAAGTCAGTGGAAGGAGGACCAGGTTCGTGGTGTATGGTACTGCAGGGAAGATGGTGGCACCCATCGGGGACCTGGTGACAAGCACTCCTATACGTAGAACTGTCTTCCTGGCCCTGATGATTCTCCCCCGCAGTGACAGATGGGCACTGATGTTCTATTCTGTGTCTTAAGGCATTTAAGTAGCTTCAACTTCTCCCTGTCAAATGGGAAGAACATTCACCTGTGTTTGTCACTAGGACGGAAGCAGTATAACTATTAAGTCATGTAGTACATGTACAGTCAAGCAGTCAGAGATATTCTAGTGACATCCTTTAAATGACTTTCTCTTCATGTTTTAGGTTCTAAATTTACTTAATCCCATCACCCTTCGCTCTAGGCTAAAGTCTTTCCCTTTTCCCTTCTTTCTTGACATCAATACCAATTTTGTGACTTTATGTCTTGGTTCTTTCATCCCAGAAGGTTTTGGATGTGTATTTAATTTCTTGCTCTCTCTCTCTCTCTCTCTCTCTGTGAGTGTGTAAGTGAGCACATGTACTCATTCGTGTGTGCACACATATGTGCAAAATGAGGCTCTGAAGGCTCCTTTAATAGTCTCTGCCGGATTCACAGGTGTGCTCCAGTCGAATGTTCCAGAGCTCTCAGCAGGCAGGGAGGAAAGGTCATCACTGCTTTCCTATCCAGTCCAAATCAGTCGACCTGCTTATGACTTCCATCACTGGGAACGGATCAGACTTGCTTCTTCTTGTCACTCCGCAGGCTCCCAGTCTTTCTCCTCCGCTCCCCCCTCCCCCTTGTCCTCTGTTGCTTCCCTGGCTTCTCTATTATTGAGAAACTATACGAGGAGGAATTCCTCTAGGGACACTGGATTTCATCTTCTCAAGATTTAAAAATAGTCCTGATTACAAGGGTACCACATGCACAGTTTGTGTCTGGGCTAGCCTGTCTTTGTAACATCCCATTGCTGTGCCAAGATATTTGAAGTGTGACTTAACGAGCCTTGAGCTTCCTCTTGCAAACTATTATTAAACAGTCAGAACTGAAGCAACAGCAGCCTATATTACAATAGCTTTCAATGTGCAGACTTAAGATACTTTCTCTGTTCATATACTGTTCCATCAAAGCCCACACTTCTTTTTATTCACTCTTCTGAATGTAGTTCTAATCATAAAAATTTCGTGTTTTTCTGTGAAAGCGAACTTCTCTCTCTCTCTCTCCCTCCGTGTGTGTGTGTGTGTGTGTGTGTGTGTGTGTGTATGGTTTGAATGTCAATGTTGGAAAGCACTTACCCATGTGGGCAGTGTGGGGGAGCAAGATCAGCATCTAACATCTTTCTCTTGTTCTTCATCTTAGTTTTGGAGGCTGGGTATCTCAGTAAGCCTAAAGCCCCTGGTTCCAGCTAGACTGACTGTTGCCATCTGGTTTAGACTGGTTAGCCAGTACTCCCAGAATCCACCTGGGTGTGTCTCTCCAGCACTGGGGTTACAGACTTGAGCCTTCATGCCAGTTCTCACCTGAGTGTTGGGGACCCTCATGTGTGCACAGGAAACATTTTGTCCACACAGCCACTTCCCCAGCTCCTTTTGCTTCTTCATTTTTTTCAAAATTTGGATGGCTCCTTATCTGGGGCATAAATGATACAATATGAAGATTCCTTATTTTTGGTTACAGAGGCTACCAAAACAAATTATTTGCCTTTCTTGGTTTCTTGATTTTCTTCATATATACTTCAAAAAAGTTTTAAATTAAACATGAGGTTGTGTGTTGCTGTAACTTAAATAAGACTTCTGAAAAGTATAATATCTCTGTATTATACTTAGCATCCTGGAATTTATTGTAGAATTTTCTCTTATACTGATGATATTTATTAGTGGAAAGGTGTGAGTTATCAAAAATGTAACTTCATTAAAGGCCCCCAACATAAACAAGTTGAAATGATAGTAGTTTGCCACAAGGAATAGTATTTTAAGACAGAATATTGTTTTTTTTAATAGCAAGAGGTATTTCTTATAATTATGTTGAAATTAACTATTAAAATATTGGGTACATTTGGTTTTAGTTTTTCTTTCTGTATGTTGTTTTCAACCTTTTAACAATAGACACTTTGGACACATAGAGTGTGTGTGCACTGTCAGGGATGAAAGGTGTGGGAGCGGTGTAGCCAGTGACTTGTCCATCCCGGTGCCTCTGAAACTCACTGTATCTCCAATTCTCATTCTTTCTGACTCTTAAAAATTTATTTATTTTATTTTATGCACATGAGTGCTTTGCCTGCATGAATAAGTAGGCACAACATCTGTGCTTGGTACCAGAGAGACCTGAAGAGGGCATCAGATTCCCTGGAACTTGTGTTGCAGAAGTTTCTGTGCCTGCCTGTTCAGTCCCAAAGAAACACACAGAGGCTTATATTAATTATAAACTGTTTGGCCTATTAGCTCAGGCTTATTATTAACTAAATCTTACAACTTGAATTAACCCATAATTCTTATATATGGTTAGCCATGTGGCTTGGTACCCGTTCTCAGTGACACATTCTCATCTTGCTTCCTCTGTGTCTGGCTGGTGACTATGTATCTGCTTTTCCTCTTCTCAGAATTCTCCTAGTCTAGTTTCCCCACCTATACTTCCTGCCTGACTGCTGATCAATCAGTGTTTTATTAAAAAACCTGTCCAGTGTACATAAGCATTATCCCATAGCATTTCTTCCTTTTTTTCAAAACAAGACCCTAATCTAATTTCCTTTGTTTAGCTTTTTTCCTGACCATTATCCATAACAACTTGTAACCAAGACACTAAAAAGAAAGATAAATATCCATAACCCATTTTTTTGGGAATGTTTTCTAGGGTACTTCTTGCTGCCTGGGGAATGCTGATAATCTTATGGGGACTCAAAGAAAATTTAGGATTATAGTATGTCCTGCTTGGAGTATTCTATGAGACTGAATCATCTCAGCCAGTAGTATTGAAACTGTTCTGGATGCAGAACTCAGAAGAAACTGCAACAGAGGTACTCTGTTGAATTACCTGGGCTATCTGTTCTCATTGGAGATTTTTCATGCGGGGGCAGGGGAGGATTGGTCTTCCTCAATCAAACCTTAATTTTTTTTTAACTGAGAATGAATCCAAAGCCTCTCATTTCCTGTGGAAACAAAAGGGAAATCTGTTTTCCAAAGTAACATATCTTTTGACTTAAATTTTGAAGTCAAGGCATGTTCAAAATATAGAGGTTGGATTAATCCAGCAGAATTTATAATCAAATGTCTTCTAGCAGCTGTTGCTCCTTCCTCAGCAGTCAAATAATTCAAAGACAACACAATAACATACAGTATCCAGACTCTCTGTATTTTCTATGTTTATGTGGCTTTTTTTCTTACTCTATTTTTTTATTTTTATTTTTTAATTTTTGTTTTTTGAGACAAGGTTTCCCCGTGTCCTGTCCTGGAACTCACTCTGTAGATCAGCCTGGCCTCAAACTCACAAAGATCTGTCTGCTTTTGTCTTCCAAGTGCTGGGATTAAAGGCATGCACCATTATGCCCAGATACTCTATTTCTTTCTATTTCTTTTTTTTTAAAAAAAGGACTTTCTCTCTTATTTTTCTTTTCTTTCTCAGCTTATGTATATTTTTAAACACACTGTAAACAATCTAGAAGTTTTGTTTTTTAATTTTGAATCTGTCTTAACTGTATATCTTTATTTCTTTTGACCATATGAGTCTTTAATCTGATTAGCAGAATGTCTAGGATTAAAGCTGAGGCTTTGGTGACTGACTCCACCCCATTTCTTAGCTTTCTGAGATTCTAGATTCATGGCAGAGGTACAGTCAGGAGGCATATTTATTGCCACAACTCTGTTAAGTCTCTAGGTTCATGCCACCACCAACTATCATGATGCCAGCTGCTCATAGACACCATTTAAGTGTTTGATAGCAGAGTGTCTTAAAAGAGCTGTGAGGTTTTTGCCACTAATACTGAGTCAGGAAGCCTCTCTTAAAGAAGCTACACTGCAGATCACCACCAGCAAACAGAGCCTACCAGAGAATAGATGGTTACCAAGAAGCTGAGCTTCACTCTGTTCTTGTCTATCTAGAATCCTTTTTTTTTTTTTTAAACTTTCTCGAGCTTTATGTGGAAATTCCTGCCGAATGTTTGGGCACCATTTGTAGACAAAAGTTTCTGTCCCACCTGGTCACACAGCTATTCAGTTCCAAAGAAACATACAGAAGCTTATATTAATTATAAACTGTTTGGTCTATTAGCTCAGGTTTATTACTAACTAGCTCTTACAACTTAAATTAGCTCATAATTCTTAAATAAGTTTAGCTACGTGTCTTGGAATCTTTTCTCAGTGAGGCTTTCTCATCTTGTCTCCTCTGCATCTGGCCAACAATGGCATCTCTGCCGTTCTTCTTCCCAGAATTCTCCTAGTCTGGTTGCCCCACCTATACTTCCTGCCTGGCTACTGGCCAATCAGTGTTTTATTTAAACCGATGTGAGTGACACATCTTAAAATGTACAAAAGCGTTATCCTACAGCACAGATGGTTGTGAGCTATATGTGTGTGCCTGGAGCTGAATACTAGTTTATAAAGTATACTAGGTTATACTTTCCATCTCCTTTTAAAGTCTCACAGTTTTAAAGGTAAGTTTTTAAAGTTTGAAGGTTTCAGGAAGGTCTAAGTATAGGATTATGAACTGTATTTTAAACTAAAACTGACGGATGTGCAGAATCATTCTTCTCCATGATCAAATTACATCTTTGATGCATAGATGATAACATAACTTTAAAAGAATGCTTACAGAGGCCTGAGGGATGGCTTAGCAGATAAAGCGGTTTGTTGTGCAGGCCTGGGGACATGGGTTCAATACCTGAAACCCACAGTGGAAAGAAAGAACTCACTCCTGAAAATCATTCTCTGACCTCCATGCATGCCATGGTACATATGCACCCACAATCACACAGTACATCATATGTACACACACAAAGAAAAACTATTTTTTAAATGAATAATTACAATTTACATTTTAAAATTGAAGAGAATTCTGTAATGGATTTTTTTTTTTACAGTCAGCAGGAGCCATTTATTAAAGAGGCAAATTAGCTTTTGTGGCAATGGCTATAACTAATCATTTACCCCAAGTCAAACAGCTTTTTTAAAAAGAGTACTATTTCTTTATTTGTGTAAGTGTGTGTGTGTGTGTGTGTGTGTGTGTGTGTGTGTGTGTGCTGTCTCTTTTGTGCCACAGTGCATGCATGAAAAAGTTGATTTTCTTCTTCATTCATATGGTTTCTGGGGATCAAACTCAGCTCTCAGTCCTGGCGCCCATACCCAGTGAACCATCTTGCGGTCCACACAAACAGCTTTGAGTACTTTATAGGCACTGCGTAATTCGGTCCTTCTAATGTAATCCTGTTTCTTTCCTGGTTTCACAAAGGGGCCAGCGGGGTAGGAAGGTGGGGTGATTTTCTTGAAGCTCCACAGCTGGAGTGGTTTGCACAGTCAGTCCCTCCCCAGAGTCCAGAGCCTTAGTGTCCTCAATCCTAGAGACAGTGTGACCAGTTCAGAATGTCTATTGTGATGTCCTGGGTCACTCAAGAAAAACAACATTTTTTAAAAATGTTTTAAATTAAACATTTTTTAATTTTAATGTTTAATTTTAAATGTTTTTTAAGTAAAAACATTTTATCTGCATTAATTAATTTTTAAATCAAGGTTACATAAAATATTGTTCTATAAGGCTTATTAGTATTACTATTATTATATTATATTATTTATTTATTTAGCTTTTCGAGACAGGATTTCTCTGTGGCTTTGGAGCCTGTCCTGGAACTAGCTCTTATAGACTAGGCTGGCCTCGAACTCACAGAGATCCACTTGACTCTGCCTCCCGAGTGCTGGGATTAAAGGCGTGAGCTATCACCTGGCTATTATTTATTTTTTTGAGACAGGATTTCTCTGTGTAACAGCCTTGACTGTCCTGGAACTCTCTCTGTAGACCAAGCTGGCCTTGAACTCACAGAGATCTACCTGCCTTTGTCTCTGTGCTGGGATTAAAGGTGTACACAGCTGTCAGGCAAGACTTATTATTAAAACAAAACAAAAACAAAAACAAAACCCCAGCAGGCAGGCTCCCCACCCCCAGTCGTTTCCAGCTCCGCTGTCACCAAGCTTGCTGACCTTGCAGGTCCTCACAGGCTCTAAATGACACACATATTTCCGTGGCCATTTTTTTTCATGTTTAGGTGTTGTCTCTTGACAGTTGATTGTGGAATAAGCGTGGTTAGTTCATTTTCCCCAACACATCTCCCACACATGTGCAACATCTGTCCCTTTCTACTCCACAGACAGTCACATTAGAAGTTTTGGCTTGATTTTATATTGAAACAGGGTTTCTCAATGTGCAGCCTGGCCTCGAACTGGCTATGCAGGCCAGACTGGCCTTGCAATCCTTCTGCAACTACTGACTTGGACTACTGTGCTATTTTGGCTTTTGCTGGTTTCTTCTAGGCGCTTTCTATAATGGACTTTATATTGAAGATAGGAACAATATCTTTATGATAAATCTGTAAGGAGGTGTTCAATGAATGTTCCTTGAATTCATAAATGAACATTTGGGTTGCTGTTGGTGGGACCAATCAAAGAATAAGCATTGAGTCTATGACTTCAAGCTTTGCAATTGGAGTAGGTGATAGTAAGAACTTTTAACTTATTTAAAGCAATTTCAATTATGCCTCAGATAAAGGACATTGGCTATGATACTGTCACTGTGCAAAGCTAAAGTAAAAAATGTCTTTTATGTCTCTTGTGCTACCATAGTGGGTATTGCCATTTTCCTTAAGGAGAGAAATGTTCACAACTCACACACACGTGTACGTGTGTGCATGTGCACACACACGCAGAAGCACACATATGCACACACACATACACTCATACATGCACACACAAGCACTCACATGCACAAACATGCACATACACACGTGCTCACACACACACACACTGTCCTGGAAAAACATTTCAAAATTAGGTATTTCACTGTTGTTTTAAGACTAGCCTGATTCTCCATCACAATATACTTATAAAACAATTATCTTTTGTATATACATTGATAATTAAGGGACCATGTCTCAGAGTGAATTTGCTAGCATCTGTGTGAGTCACTTGTCTCTTTGCTCTAACAATATATTTAGTACAAGGAATCTGAGCAGAAAAGGGTTTCCTCTGGCTTGCAGTCCTAGAGGATGTGGTCCATGAAGGCAGGGAATGTAAGGTGGCAGGAATGGGCAACATTTACATTGTGCCCACACTCAAGAGGCGGGGCGGGGTGGGGGGCGCTTGTGCTAGCTCAGTTTCCCCTTTTCACTTAGCCTGGCACCCCAGACCATGGAATGGCACTTCCCGCATTTGGGGGAGGTCTTTTCACCTCAGTTATCCTAATCTAGACAATCCCTTGCAGATGTGGTCTGAACTTTGTTTCCATGGTGATTCTCAATCTATTAAATTGACATTCCAGATTAACCGAGGAACCCTAATTAAATGTAGTGGACGGCCACAAAAGAAGGCATGCACGTGGGAGTGGCGGCTTTTGGGGGAGAAGAAAGGGTTCAGCTGGAGTGGGAAAGGGATGAGGACAAGGCGGGTTGTGATCGAAGTTCATCGTCGACGTATAGGAAAGTGAAAGAATGAAGAGAAAGATGAACTGCATGCTGGGAGAAGTTCGCATTCCTCTGTCAGCGGCAAAGAAGCCACCCACGCTTTGGATGGAATGCCATGTTTTCAACCACCGTTATTTACAGTTAGTTAGCATATGATAGTACATTATGTGAAACACTGGGCAGATCTTTTTAAGGGATTGGGAAACAATTCAAGTATTGTTTTATGTGTTTGAGGGGGGCCGGTTTGTATGTGTATGCACTGTGCATGTGCCTGTGAAGACCTGCTGAAGAGGGAGTCGGATCCCTTGAAACCACAGTTATAGGTGGCGGTTTGTGCAGCAGGTACACTTGCTTGCTGAGCCGTCTCTCCAGCCCCAGGTAGATCTTCAGTTATTGTCACAACGACTAAAGTGCATCCCTCCCTGGGCTACTTAGCTACAACTTTACCTGTCATTGTTAAGTTCATCTCAAATTCCTGTTAGTGACTTAGGACTACTGCGCTTGCTCTGTTTCTCCACTTACTCCAAGATTCAGAGTGCTCTGATATGTATTCTTACCAGACGTGTAGAAGTCCTCGAAGCTGTTCTGGGACCCCGCCATTCACATGTTCCATAAAGTCCCTGTGTCTTCACCTTCCATGTGACTAAGTGACCCTGTTTCTGTCTAGACATTTACAAGGCCACTCATTTATTCTATCCTCTCAGAGTTCCTGTCTATCCCAGCCTACCTCGAGGAAAGAACATGCCACTGACTTCTAGAGAACTAGACAGATCAGACAGACGGTGGTGATGCCAGCCTGGCTATGTTTTTGAAGTATCTATCTATCTATCTATCTATCTATCTATCTATCTATCTATCTATCTATCTATCTATCTATCATGTATCTATCTATTTATTATCTATCTATCATCTATGTCTCTATCATCTGTCTGTCTATCTATCTATCTCTATCTATCTATCTATCTATCTATCATCTATCATGTATCTATCTATTATCTATCTATCATCTATGTCTCTATCATCTGTCTGTCTATCTATCTATCTATCTCTATCTATCTATCTATCATCTATCTATCTATCTATCTATCATCTATCTATCTATCATCTATCTATCTATCTATCATCTATGTCTCTATCATCTGTCTATCTATCTATCTATCTATCCATCTATCTATCTATCATCTATCTATCATCTGTCTCTATCATCTGTCTATCTATCTATCTATCTATCTATCTATCTATCTATCTATCTATCTATCATCTGTCTATCTATCTATCTATCATCTATCTATCTATCATCTATCTATCTATCTATCTATCTATCTATCTATCTATCATCTATCTATCTATCTATCTACCTATCATCTATCTTTTTATCTCTATCATTATCTATCTATTGTATAGATATATACAATAGATATATCTATTGTATCCGTGTCTCTGTTTGCACATCTATATATGTGTATGTATATTGGGTCATGTGCATTTACTTCTAAAGGGCAGAGGACAACTTGTAGGAGTTGCTTCTCTCTTTCTCTCCTACCATGCAGGTTCTAGGTATTGAGCTCAGCAGGGCAGCTTGGCTGTAAGGCTATTATTAACTCACTGAGCCAGCTCTCCAGCCCTATGCTTCCTGACCCTAACCTTTAGATTTTTACCACTACCTCTACCCAGCAAGAAACTCTGAGTGTAGAACTCTTTTCAGACCTAGTTGAAAACATCCCAGGCAAAGCACCCAAATAAAGGCTACAAATGGAAGAAGATGTGGCTAGGGAAACCTCGAGTGGGTGTGGAAGTAAGAATGTGGCTAGCTCAAATTTTAAGCTCTATTCCGAAGACAGATTTTTTTTTCCCTTTCAGTTGCCTCCTTTCCTGCTTCTATTGCTTACTCCATGCTAGCTGGTATGAGGGCAGAAAACAGTGAAGGAAAAAATCACTCTGAGATTTTATTGCAACGTTGTTATTTTTATAACCTCTGGGACTGTGGTTAACGTTTCTCCCATTTACAGTTGAGGAAATTGAAGTTCAAAGAAGTTAAGAGATTCCTAGAATCGGTAAGCAGCAGAATGCGGAGCTGCAGCAAGGGCCTTTGACTCCTTCTGTGCTGTGCTTCACTAAATCATAGGGGGACGACAATAGCTTAGTATTGGGGAAATGACAAAAATGAGTACAAGGGGGAAATGACTATATTCGGGATTTCAAATACTAGTCTAGCAAACTCGCATACAGATTCATTTTCTGGGTAGGAAATTGTAGAGAAATAGGACGCCAGGCTTTCTCGGAGATCACTAGATTGGTACAAGTCAACCCCATAAAGGCCGTGTTTCACTGCTTTCAAAGTTAATAGGCACAGCACCACAAAGGATGGAGACTCGTAAAGCCCACAGGAAATACCTAAAGGGAATCTAAATGAAGAACATTTTAAAAACAAAGCAGTAGCTTGATGTTAAAGAAAACACATTTGAAAGAGTTGAAGTGAAGAAAATAAAAACCTGCCCTCCGTTACGGCTAAACTACAAATCCTTTTTAAAAAGTTATTATTACAACATAACTGCCCATCTACCACAGAAGAGCCGCCCGTGGCATGGAGGGCCATCAGGCATGGCAGGTGACTCAGTGTGTTATGGAAAGAGTTTCTCCACAGATTCCAGAACATTCTTCAGAGCGGGGAAGTGTTGCCGCGTTTAGAAGTGCTCCGCTTCAGTGAGAAGAATGCGTCTGGACCCCTCTCGGACAGCTCCCATCTGTGTCCCGTGTCATAAGTCAGTCAGTCTGTCTGCCAGCTGTCAGATGGCAAAAGAGAAAGGTAATGGGAAAAAATGGCTGCGTTCAGTCCTGTTTGTTTAAAGTGCTTTCTACGTACATGTTCTGAAAGCACAATCTTTTCCCTGTTGCTGGCCCCTGCTATAGCAATTGTGAGATGGTGACGTTCTATTGAATTTGACACAACGTAGATGCTTATTTAACCTCACTTTAAAACCATGAAATTTTTCTGTGATTCATGGCATTGGGACCAGCTGGGGGATGGCGCTCTTCTGCCGAGGTGTCCAGCTGTTGCCCAGGCCACCGCGGCCAGCTCTCCCAGGGCCCCTGGTGGTAACACGATCCCACGGACATCAACACAGACCCCAGCTGCCGTAGGGCCACGAAACCAGACCTGGCCCTCGGGTTTGGGGCTGGTTGTCACCAGGACTTTGGGTGGCAGGGCAGGCTACTCGGTTTAGTGTGGTTCTCGTGGCAGCATGACTCTTGAACATCAACATGGCCTCAGGTGGTAGCCTTGACCATGGGCATTCCTATGACCTTCTCTGGTAACATAGGCCACGGACTTCAGTACAGGCACTAGCTGCAGAAGGATAGACCTAAACACGGCCCTGGGCAGCCGCACAGGTCAGGCATCATGACCCCAGGTGGCAGTGTGGGCCACCATATACCTGCTCATGGTAGTAGCACCTGCCAGGCCGGCCTGGGGCTGGCTTCTGCCCCCAGCCCCGGGGTGCAGTGCCTGCTTATCTTCTAATGGGGGGGGATGGGGTGAGGAGGAGTTGAGGATGAGGAACCACAATCAGAATATATTCTACAATATATGTATATACTGTATTTAATCTGTCAGAACACATTGTAAAATCTGTGTTCACTAAAAAACTTAAGAAAATACCTCTATAAGATTGGCCTGTGGGGACATTTTCTTAATTGATGTGGGAAGGCCCAGAGCACTGTGCGTGACTCCACCCCTGGGCAGGTGATCCGGGATGTATAAGAAAGCCGCAGTGAGCAAGTTCCTCCATGGCCTCTGCATCAGCTCTGGCCTCAGGTTCCTCCAGCCTTGAGTTCCTGCTCCAGCTTCCCTCAGTGGTGGACTGTGAACTGGAAGAGTGAGATTAAATCCTTTCCTCTTTAAGTTGCTCTTGGACGTGGTGTTTAAGCCAGGCCAGGGCATGGTGGCGCACGCCTTTAATCCCAGCAATCAGGGAGCAGAGGCAGGTGGATCTCTAAGTTGGAGGCCAGCCCAGTCTACCTAGTGAGTTCTAGGACAACCAGGGCTACACAGAGAAACTCTGTCTCAAAAATGAAATAAGCATCACACACACACACACACACACACACACACACACACACACACTCCCCACAGAAAACCAAAACAGAAACAAAACAAAACCCTAAGACCATAAGACAGCACCATAATTTACAATTATACATTTGTTTAATCCAAAGCTCATTTCTGGTTAGTGCTTACAGGGCTTGCCCACGTTAGCCTTCAAGTATTACAGAACGGGAGGCAGAGTCATCGGGTCTCAGAGCTAGGCTAGGTAAGTATACACCAGCTGGTAACTGTAAAAACTGGTATCTCAGATGCTTTTGACAACACTTGAGGTGGGATTTGAGTTTCGGAGTCAGGGAACTTCCTTTCCAGCTATAGTCTGTCGTGACTCAGTTGCTAATTTTAGACAAACTTCCTAAGTCCTTGCAGGGCAGTGATTAAACGAGCAGCAGTTTGGTATCGAGCAGAACTTACCTTGGACACCAGGATTTGGTGTCTGTGGAAATGACAATACATCCAGAGTGGGGTGGACATAAATCTAAGTCTGAGTTCTCTCAGTGTCTGTGCCACTCGGCACAAGTTCTCATTACTACAAATAGAAGGGAGGGTTGGACTGAAGAAGGCACGATTGTACACTTCCACCTTAAATGCCTCATGGACTGAAGAAGGCATGATTGTACACTTCCACCTTAAATGCCTCATGGACTGAAGAAGGCATGATTGTACACTTCCACCTTAAATGCCTCATGGACTGAAGAAGGCATGATTGTACACTTCCACCTTAAATGCCTCATGGACTGAAGAAGGCACGATTGTACACTTCCACCTTAAATGCCTCATGTACTGAAGAAGGCATGACTGTACACTTCCACCTTAAATGCCTCATGGACTGAAGAAGGCATGATTGTACACTTCCACCTTAAATGACGCAATTGGATGCTAAAGAGATTGTTGGAAAGTAATGATGGCCCTGTCAGTTTGTCAGGGCTGTGCTGGGTGGCCCAAACCACAGAAACACGTTGTCTCACATTTCCGGGAGTTCTCACTGAAACCAAGGTGTCAGAGGCGTGCTTTGTCTGGGGCCTCTGCTTTGGCTCCTTTCCCATCCCTGTATCTTCATATGACTGTTTTTGCACGTATTTTTCTTTGTGTCAATTTCTCCTTCCTTTACGAAAGACAGGCTCACGGGGACGGCGGAAAGCCCACGAGGCCTCAGTCCTACACCAGGTACTACAGGCAGCTAAAGAACGCTGAGAGCGGGAGAAATAAATGTTCGTCCCTGGGAGAAGCACACTTGGTTATCCTATACCAAGTGGTTAGCCCTGCACACGTGCATATAAGTAACTTCATTTAAGCTAATCTACCCTTTTCAAACTCTCCCCGAATTGAATCATATTCTGAAGTACTGTGAGTATGACTCTCAGTGTACGGATGAGGGGCAGGGCAGCTTGCAACAATGACCAAGACGCCGTCCTCACCTCTTCCCTGCTCTGGGTTTGATTGAAAAACATGATGACTTCATCTTTAGCGTTTGGTTTTCAGTTTCTATCTTGGTGAATCCCTTCATAATGAACTTTTGGCTATGCAAAAGCAAGAGTGAGACAAGCAAGCAGGTAAACAAACAAACACCCCTATCCCCAAACTTGGTTACCACCTAAACCCATGGGAATCAATTGGTTGTGACTTAGCTTTTGGTTCGGATGTGCCTCCGGACTTCAAGTGCATACTGTGCAGTTACCACCAAGGGCATTAGTGACAAGAAACGGTTTTCGCATGCCATACTTCCTGCTGCGGACACCCATTAACCAGCACATTAATGTCCTGGTGAGCTGTTGCCTGGCAGTGCTCTGTGATTCACTGAACCTCTTGTTTCTGCCTCGTGATTGCAATGCATAAGGACTCAGTGATTGCCAGGCCAGGGAAAGTGCTTGTTAAGATGTATGTGGACACAGTCTATTGGTAAACCAGTAATTCTGACATTGGAGTTAGAAGAATGGGTCCAGTTACCTTGGGTCAAGGTAACACATCGCCAAGGTATGAGGGAGATAATGTTTAAACACATGCCAAGCTTAGGGCTTGGGATGGACTTGGTGTTCAGGGAATTTTCTAGTTATTGTTCACTCTGTCAAATCACTGTGGTTATAAACATGAAGTGGTTCGGTTGTTTTCAAATTGTACTCTGCTTAGTATAATAGGCTCCTGTGATGTCTGGGGTATAATCCTCGCAACTCTGGAGTTACACAAGTTATTAGACGAGTCTCCCAACCATGTGGTAAGACTTAATACTATTTCCTACCAGCTTGGGATAGGAAGAAATATTCAATAGTATTAATTTTTAAATGTTAAACTCATACTTAACCAAAATCTCTGCTCCTGCATCACACAGAACTGGCAAAGCCTTTGACTCTAGTTAGGTGGTGCTGGTAGTGATGGCGATGATATGGATAGTGGTTATGGTGGTAATAGAAGTTGGTGTTAGTGGTAGGAGCAGTGGTGGGGTTGCTGAAGATTGGTGAAGGTGGTTATATTGGCAGTGGAGTTGCTGATGGTGGCGTTTGTGGTGGTGATGGAACAATAGTAATGGTGGTGGTGACTGTGGGGGTGGTAGCTGTGAACTGTGACTGGTCGTTGTTGGTGATTGTGGTGATGGTAGCTTTGGGTTTGATGGTAGGGATGGAATCATCTAACGAGGTGGCTTGTGCTCTGATTCCTCTGTGGAGTGTGGATACTGTCTTAGGTCTCTTAGTCATCTGTGGAGTGTGGGTACTGGCTTAGGTACTGATGTGGAATTCCCTTCTGCATGCTGTGAATACCACTGGTTAATAAAGAAACTGGCTTGGCCTGATAGGGCAGAGTAGTGCTAGGAGGGAAAAACTAAACTGAATGCTGGGAGAAAGAAGGCAGTGTTGAGGAGAGCCATGTAGCCCCGCCAGAGACAGAGGCACCAGACAGAACTTTACCTGGTAAGCCACAGCCATACACAGATTAGTGGAGATGGGTTAGTTTAGGATATGAGTTAGCCAGAAATACTCTTAAGCTATTGGCCAAAGAGTAATGCAAATAATATAGTTTCTGAGTGATTACTTTGGGAGTCTGTGTGGCCAGGAAATGAACAAACGATTTCACACAAGGTCCCTCAGTCACCCATGGAATGTGTTTACTGTCTTAGGTCCCTTAGTCACCTGTGGAGTGTGTTTATTGTCTTTGGTCCTTTACTCATGACTCCTTCACACTGTTTCCCCAAGGCAATTGCAGTGGAGATTGAATAGAAAGGCCTGAGGCAAAGGCTCCCTGTAGAGTGGCCATAGTCAGGCTCCCTGTAGAGTGGCCACAGAGGCACAATGGCAGTTACATCGCTATCATACACAATAGCTCCGAACCACTGTACAAGTCAGCGCATGGTTCTCCTTTATGTCATCATTATGACAATTACTTCATTTTTGTAACTCTGCAATCCTTGCCTTCCTATAGCAGTTTTTTAAAAGTCATATTTACTTGGTTGTAATTTTTATACAGGAAAATAATTCTCTTTTAAGTCTACAGATCAGAGTTATGAAAAAATATAGACTCTTGTGAAACCACTCACATTTGAGATACAAAATGAGCTTGCTGCTCCAAAAGGCATGCTGCATCTCTCTGTAGTAACCTCCCCTCTCTCTTTCCAAGTCTGTCTCTGTAGATTTACCTTTTCTGTAGTAGTATAGATCTTAGTTCATTGTGTCTTTCATGGGCCACTGCAGTAGCTCTCGTCAAGTGCCAGACTTTCTTCTTTGAATAACATTTACAAATGCATAAAAATATATAGAAGATTATATAATGAAAATTTGAAATTTTGTTATTAAAGTATTAAAAGAAATATTTTATATACAGTAATATGTACTTTCTATTAGTTCATTAAATATTAAGAACTAGCAATAGTCTAGTAGGTATTGTATTACCAAGAACTGGTCAGAATACATTGTACTTTGAGATATATATCTGTAATAGGTATAATAAAATATGACTATATTGGTAATTTTTCTTAGTGAAAACTTGATTTTTGTTCATATATAGCCTTGGGTGTCTGCCTTGATAATGGTAGAAAATGGTGAATTTTAAGTAGAGCCTGGTCAAATGAAGTTTTAAAGATCTTTCTAATCTAAACCAGAGATCCCCCGACTTCAGTTTATGTATTGTGGCTCCCACATTTCTAGATTTTCTGTTTCAGGCTCTCTTTATCATCTGTAGCCAGTCAATGTGCAGAGGAAGGGCTGTGGGAGATTTTTCTGGACCTGGCCTGGAAGTGGCAGATGTCACCTCTACTTACACTCGCTGGGAAAGAACTTGGTCATGTGGCTCCACCTATCTGTGAGTGGAAAGGGAACCTGCTGTAACCCTGCACTGGAAAACAAGGTGGTTGGAATCTTAGACAAGTCCTGGGTTCTGTCACACTGCTCTTGTGACAGTATATCCCTAGTGTGAGACTGCCCTATTGATAACAGCAGATTTTGAAAAATTTGATGACAGCATCATTCAGTTAGTAAGTCTGAAATTCAGGGCAAATGTGGGCTTTCTCATTTAGACCTTATGCTTTTGCAGGATTGTAATTTTAAATGCCGTGTGGTTGAAGGAACACTGTAAATATCTACATGGATGAGAATATTACTCCCTTCTCTACAGGACCTCTGTGTTTGGAGTTTAATGTTCTGTGGATGCTGTCTTGAAACTTCTTAACAGTAAGTTTGGTGGAACAATGTCTTAGAGATGTAGAGTGTTGGCACATGAAGTTGTCTTCCCTTTGTCTCTCTGACATCCTTTATCAGGTTCTGCAGCTCTCTGTGCCTTGGTATCCTGGGTCCACCTTGCTTCCATAAATGACTACTATCACTGTCTTCCCGAGTCAGTCTATCTTGCCTCCACCAATGACCGTTGCCACTGTCTGCCTGCGTTGACAACCAGGTTGCTTCAGGAGATGGGAAATATCATTGTTGCCTCCTTCTGCCCCAATTAAGGGTCCTGGGTTAGGTGCAAGAATGGTCAGAGACTGATACATGGTCTATATTGTTTCAAGATAAGACAAGATAGCAGCCATGTCCATTTTAGAATTAGAGCATCATGGTACATTTGTCAGGGGGAAAAGACAAGGCACTGAACTTATCAAGGAGTTTACAATCCTTTGGGTAATAGCCTGTCTCCTATGGGTTAGAATGCTGGGTATGGGGATCCGGGGTAGCCTGTCTCCTATGAGTTAGAATGCTGGGTATGGGGATCCAGGGTTGCCTGTTTCCTATGAGTTAGAATGCTGGGTATGGGAGTCCCGGGTTGCCTGTCTCTTTTGAGTAAGAATATTGGGTAAGGGAATCGGGGTTTGCCTGTCTCCTGAGTTACAATGCTGGGTATGGGGATCTACATTTGCTTTAGACCCTGGGCTCAGTGCTTCATTTAGTTGATCTTTCCTAAAATTTCCAACAAAAGCAGTTGACTTGATTAGATAACCAAAGTGTAAGACATTCCCTCCCCTGGTCTTAGTTAGACTTTCTATTGCTGTGAAGAGATACCATGGCCATGGACGCTCTTATAAATGAAACTATTTAATTGAGGTGGCAGTGTGCCATTCAGAGGTTTAATTTATTTTCATCATGGCAGGGAGCATGGCAGCATCCAGGCAGACAGGGCATTGGAGAAGTAGCTGGGAGTTCTACATCTTGTAGGCAACAGGAAGTGGTCTAAGTGTCACGCTGAGGGAAGCTTGAGTAAAAGAGACTTCAAAACCCATGATCATTGTGACACACTCCCTCCAACAAGGTCACGTGTCCTAATAGTTCCACTCCCTTTTGGGGGCATTTTCTTCCAAACAGGTCTCTCTCTTTTTTTTTTTTGTCCCCAACAGAGATTTTCCTGGATGGTTTGTGAGGAACCTGGTTACCTTCTTTCTTTGTCTTGTACTCCACATTAGCATGGGTGATTTAGCTGGTTTTATTACTCACAATCAAAGAAAGCATCTTAAAGAATCTAATTAATACCAGAAAATTATATAACTGACCGACTTCCCTATGTGAACTCATAACTCCCAAGCAGTAGAGGCAGGTAGGGCCACACATCAAGGCTCATGAAGGTAAGGTAGAGAGCTCAAGGTATGGCCAAGAAGGGCAAACAGAGCACAGGACAAGGCTTTAAGCATGCTATGCAAGCGGATAGAGCAGGACAGGAAGGGAATGGGGCAGCCTGGAGGCAATTCTCCTTTATTTTACAACTTTGCTTCCGTTAGACTTGACTTTGAAAATTCACAGTCCAGAGGAAAGTGGTGGAGGTGCATTGTGGCAATGCTTACATGCTCAAAAACAAAAGAACAGGGGCTGGAGAGATGGCTCCGTCAATTGGAGAACTTGATGCTCTTGCAGAGGCCTTGGATTTGGTTCCCAGAACCCACATGCTGGTTCATAATCATCTTTAACTCTAGTTCTAGGAGATCCAGTGTCCTCTTCTGGCCTCTACCAGTGCCAGATATGAATGTGGTACACTTATATACAGACTTTGCTAATTATAGACAAATTACTTATGTATTAAAAGTAACAGTATACTTTATATTTTTTAGTTTTAGTTTTATATGGTGCATTATGGTAATTCAGTATATACATAGTTGTTAGATACTATCTGTGTTAGTCCAATTGGGACACTAAGTATTTCCAACTCTACTCATTGATCATTTCATGTGATAGGAATTTTGAACTCTTCTAGTTATTTTAAAATATATCATGTAACTATTAAAGAAATTAAGGATGTCTAAATTTTTTAAAAACAATACCATTTTTTAAGATATAGGTTGGTTGGTAATTTTGCCAGTTTGTTCACAAGTAATTAAACTTCAATTGGTCTTATATTGTTCTCACGAACATGCTGATCAACTTCTTTCCTTCACTAGGTAAATGGAAGGACTAGGGACTAAAAGTAAAGGCTGTTGTTATGCTGTTTGAGACCACTGTTTCACCTTCCTTCTCTCCAGCCATGACTTCCTAGGCAGCACACACCGCTGCTATAGCAAAAAGGAATGTGTTATGTACGGACTGATGTCTTCCCTTCCTCAAACTTTGTATTTTCAGGCCCGAACCCCCTGTCTTCAGAATGTGACTTTATTTAGAAATAAGGTCATTGTGGCATAATCATAGACTAAAGGTAAGGTCATAAGGTGTGTCCTAACCCGCTAAGGGGAGCTGGGACGCATGTGCACAGGGGGCATATCACATGAGGACTGAAGTCATGCTTCCATTAAGCCAAGGAGCTCACTAGCAAGTCCATTCCTCCACCAGCGTTAGAGCCATGTCTCCAGGATTCTAGAATATACAGAAGACTGCTTGAGGTGTTTCAGTTTGTGGACTGAAGAACAGCTGAATTCTTGCACCCTCCATAAGTAGGCAGCTGATTTTGGACTAATGGACCACAGCCTGTAGGCCATTCTAATAAATCTCCTTTCTATACATACGTATATGCACATTTATATAAAATTTATATATATAGATAGATATGCATTTAATGAGTTCTGTTGCTCTAGAGAACCCTGACTGATGCACTGGAATTTATCGAATCAGACTTGATTAAATTACTTCCTATCTAGATTAAGTCCTTCTCGTTAGCAGTCATTGAAGTCATATATTTCAACATATCTCTCGATATGCACCTTTAACATATTGGGAACCCAGCCCACCCACCTGAGACCACGAACCCTGCCACAGCACAGAGGAGGTGTTATTCTCTCACCCTTGAGAGGGAGGAAAATGTGAAGCGGACAGGCCAGTGACTCTCATCCTCTCCGACCTGCTGGCCTATGTCTATCACGAGTGTGCTGTGAAGGATCTTTTATTACCCTCAAATGAAAGCCACGGATAATATAAATTATCTCCACATATAATTCCCCAAACCAATATAATAACCTGAACCTAAGAAAAAAGAGAACCAGGAATAGAGTAATATGCTATAAAGTCATGAGTCTTTCAAGTGTAAGTGCCTCATATGTCCACACCAGAGCGTGTGACGAAGGAGTCAGATGGTGCTATCTTGCCTGCAGAAAACTTAAATTTAAGAGAAGAAATTGCTTTGTATAAGAAGTATGGGAAAATGAAAGAGGAGAAGTATGGGTAGAAATAAAAATACTAGCTAGAATCAGGATGTGCACTAATAGATCATACTCATTTGAATGTGGCGAGAAAGAGGAAATAACGGTAACTGAAACCTGGATAATAGCTGAGAGAAAAGACAGGTAGCTGAGAGGGGAAAATGAGGAAGTACGGGGTTCGTACAAATGAGCTTTGTCATACACACACACACACACACACACACACACACATATTAAACTAAGTTCCCTTATTATGACACCAGAAAAATGTGACAAAATATCAGATGCAGAAGATGCATCTCTTCTCTTAAAATCCCAGTATGTCCAGTTTTTGGTATCGGAAAAGATTTTCGATATCAAATCCTTGACTAGGCTCAGAGGAGGGCAAATTGAAAAGCAAAACAGTATCAGAAGGTGGAACCAAGGGAGAACCAAGGGGATTACTTGAGGTTTTGGGGGACAGGACTGAAATACAGTTCAAAAACAATAGACCACTAATATTATGTAATTTTAATATGTAACTTTTACAACACCAGGCACTTAATCTTATACAACATTAAGCAACATTAAAATATTTTAGTTGGAATGGGTATTTTAGTAATGACTCACTGTTAGCATTTGATGAGATGCCCATGTTTCTAAGTCTGTTTGGAGTCTTGACTTTTGTCAGGGACATATTTATACATCATGGGGACACGTGCAGACTGATAAAGAATGCGGCCCTAGCAATTCAAATACAATGAGGGCATTTTGCCTGTCACTGGTGATGTGATGCTCTTAAGTTCTTCCAAATAAAACAAGGTGTAACTGATACTGTTCACATGGTAGGGGCATCCCTTGACTTAATTGCATATGTAGCCATGCCCAGATTCTTTGTCATTGCATGTAGACTGATGTTAGATGTTAGACAAGAGTAAGGAGCATCTTCATCTGTAGGAAAGTTAATGGTGTATTTAGAGTCAGCCATTCTAATGCTCCAACAATGGATACACCAATGGGAGGCTGGGAAGATGGCTCAGGACAAAGTCATGCTATGTCTGTCCTCTGAGGACATAGTTTAGTTTCCCCAGACTGATATCAATGCCATCTCGGGGCGTGATGGCCTGCCTGTATTTCAGCACTAGGGAGTCAGGGGCAGGGGATATCCTGGGCAAACTGGATAGCTAGACTAAATGAATGGGTGAACTTTGCATTCTGAAATAAACACTGCCTCAGCAAGTAAAGTCAAGAAGAACTGAGCAAGGTACCTGGAGCCAACCTTCTCTTTCTCTCTTTCTCTTACACACACACACACACACACACACACACACACACACAATGCACATATATTAGCATGCTCACCACCACCACCACCACTACCACCACAGCAATAACAAAATGATATACAAATGGCAAGACAATAACAAGTATTGGCTTCAAAAATTGAAACCTTAATATACTTCTGGAAGGATTGTAAAATGGTACAGTAACTTTGAACAGTAATTTTCCCTAAAAATCTTAACTGTAAAGTTACTATGTGACCCCAAAATCACACTTCTAGATATGTATGTCCAGGAAAACCAAGACTATTTGCCCACACAAAACTTCTATACTAATGCTCAATAGCAACTTGACTCATAATTCCTCAAAATGGAAACAACCTAAGTGTCTGTCAGTGGGGATAAACTTAGGGGTATACCAGTAAAACTGTATATTATTCAGACATAAGATGAAGTTCTTCCACACGATACTACATAGGTGAACCCTCACAGCATTGTGTTAGGTGAAAGAAGTCAGACACACATTGGATGATTCCATTTATGTGAAATGCACATAACAGGCAAATCTATAGCTACAGAAAACAGACTTTTGATTGCCTAAGGATAGGGAGTTGAGGAAAAATGGTGAGTGGATGGTACAGCGTTTCTTCTTAAATGTTCTAGGATTGGTAATGGTTGTGCAACGCAACTCTGAATATACTAAAAGCCTTTGAGGGTAGGGAGAGGTGGGGAAAGATTTATATTGTGATATAGTTGGGAACAAAAAGTTATGCTGTTACATTGCTTAGTGAGATGACTATTGATAATGTATTTTTTAAAAAAAACTGGAAAAGAGCTGTAGTGGTGGCTTGGTGGGAGGGCACTGGCTGCCAAGTCTGATGATTTGAGTTAAATCCCTAGGATCTACAATGATGGAAGGAGAGAACCAGCTTCCACAGGGTCTCTTCTGACATCCACATAAGTACCATGGCACATGTGCACCACCACCAAACAAGCAAATAAGTAAATTAATACATGTAATACTGTGGTGGCTTGAATGAAAATGGTACCCCATAGGCTCAAAGGGAGTGGCACTATGAGGAGGTGTGGCCTTGTTGGAGGAAGTGTCCTGGGTGTTGGGCTTTGAAGTTACAAATACTCTAGCCTGGCCCAGTGTCTCTTTCTCTTACTGTTGTCTGCGGATCCAGATATGGAACTCTCTGCTCCTTCTCCAGCGCCAGGTCTGTCTGTGTGTCACTGTGCTTCCTGCCATGATGATAATGGACTGAATCTCTGAACTTGTAAGCCAGACCCAATTAAATGTTTCCCTTATATGAGCTGTCATAATCATGGTGTCTCTTCATAGTAAATAGAAAACCTAGCTAAGACTCAGTAAAATACAATATCACAAATAATAATGAGGAAAAAAAACCTAAAGGCTTTTATTTTGGAGATAAGGTCTCATTATGTATCTCTGGATGTTCTAACTCATTATGTTGACCAGGTTGACCTCAAACTTACAAAGGTCTGCTGGCCTTTGCTTAGGATTAAAGATGTGAGACGCCAGGACTAGCTACTTAAGGCATTTTAATGTTGAAAATCTGTTGCCACTTTTGGGAGAATTGTAATAGCTACATTAAAGCCAATGTACATCTAATTAAATCTGCATAAAACGCAAAAGTAAAAGCTCTTGAATAATTCTTCAAATAGGCGGATTTCATGGTATGTGACTTGTATGTCGATAAAGCTGTTACTAAAAAGTCAGAGCAGAATATTGCAAGGAATGGTCCAAGCAAAGAGAGCCATCTCATATTACTTATCCTGGTCAAATGAATGCTGACAAAAACAGCTGCGTCCACCATTCCAGAACTTTCCATAGTGAGAACTGCCAAGCGGTAAGAAAATTGGAAAAGAGAAATCTATCCATTTTGATGGACCAAAGAGATGAGGACAGAAAGTCGGATGTGAAAAATTTTGAACAAATTCTCTTTATTCTAAAGCTTTAAAACTCTACAGGAGAGATGAGAGATGCCGGCCTTCTCTTTGCTTTCCCCATTATATACAAATGAATTTGACTAAGGGGAAGGAGCCCCCAACACGGATGAATGATTCTTCGATTTACTGTGTAGACACAGAGAGGAAGCTTCAGAGCCGGACAATGCCACACCTACCACAAGGGTAGAGCTGTGTGGTCAATCAAAAGGAGATGCATTTCACCACCTGATTCTGTCGGTTCTTATGTGTTGTGGATGCTGAGTTTAGTGTTGTCAGCTGCGGTATACAGTGTGGGCAAATTGCTGTGATCAATTGATCACATTGCGTGTGATCAATGGACCAGTAAACTCAGGAAGGGCTGAGTGATGACCACAGGCATTGAACCTTCATCCTTCCTTGCCAATTTCTGGGCACAATGAAGGACAGGTTAGAAGTTCATCTCCCACATATGTTAATAGTGAACAGTAGTAGAATATTAGCTGACCCAGTATTCTACTCCTTGGAATACACTCAAGAAAGATTAAACCATATATTCTAAAAGAAACTTGCACATAAAGGTTCATGACAACATTTTCTATAGTACTCTGTAATTGGAAACAACTCAAATGTCCAACAAAGGATAAATAAATATGGTCTAGATTCAAACCATAAAATAGTATTTGCCATTCAACAGATATAAAGTATATGTTGTAGTCTGCATGAACCTCGAAAACATTATACTGAGTTGAAGAAGCCAGAAATAAAACCATTCCGTTCAGGGTTCAGAGAACACTACAGAAGAGGTGACGGAAAGATGAAGAGCCAGGAGTCTGGAGAAGGGTAGTGAGATGCCATCTTCTGGACATACACAGCCATTGCAGTAATGAACTATCAACCACCATGGTTGCTTGCACTGAGCCTCCTCAAGAGTGAGTCCATTAGCGTCAGCCAAAGATGGAGGACTGATTCAGGGGCCAACCCCGCACAGTTGAACTATTTCAAGGAAATGGCAAGTTATTGCCTTCAGTTGCGTACTAACTGGCGACCTCACTAGGCTCCAATGGATAGTCTTAATCCAGTGATTATATATGGCTCTGGTTAGATCAATGGCCACACAAAAATATTAAAGGTCACCCACCTGAAAAAGGGACAGGTAGGGTAGATTGGGGGTTGGTTGGAATGGGAGGGAGAGACGTGAAAATGTGAGGTAAATAGTAACCAGAATGAGTTATATACATGCACAGAATCGTCAAGGAATTAACTTAATGACAAATATAAAAATGCAGGTAAAAAACGAGGAAAGGTTGTATCTATGATTTTTATGTAATTCCAGGGCAACACCAAGGGGGAAGCAAAAGCAGGTTAGTTTCAGATCTTCTCCTCCTGAAGGATGAGAGAGAGAGTGACTGCTAAGTTATGGGTTTCTTTGAGGGGACAGTTGGAAATTTCTGCAACTAGGCTACAGACGGTCACACAGTTTAGTAAATGGAATAAAGCCCATTAGATTGTTCACCTCAAAAGGTGACCTATTAAGTACGCCAATGATATTGAAATGAAGAAGAGATATGTGAACATGAAGGCACATAACAAAACAATGTATATCTAGTGTACACTTTTGAAAGAAGAGTGGTGTGTGTGTGTGTGTGTGTGTGGGTGTGTGTGCGCGCGCGCGCGTTTCTTGCTGCACACTCTGCTGCCACTATTTTGATTTTTGTCAGGTGTCTCAAACCTAGGGCAAATGGCTAACTGTGGTACCTATTTAACATATCAGAGTGGACCCGGTTGCTAGGTCCCCCCAACATCCCTTAGTCCCTATCTGTTAATGGGTATGGCTGGCTTAACTCACTCCCTATCCTAAACTTCCCCAGCCCAGATGCTGGGCTTCCATTTCACTTCCCCCAGCCTGATCCCTATACAATATAGTCATACTGGTTAAGCCAGCCTCCTAGCCTCTTGATCTGTGGTGTCTCTCCTGCTCTCCCTTCCCTTCTCTCCTCTCATGGTCCAGTTTAGTCCACTGTTCATGTTCAGCCTGAACTCTACCCTTTACTTGCTTTCTCTCTTAGATCGACAGTAAAAATCTTCTCCATACTTTGGGAGTAGTCATGTCCTCCTCCTTTTATTTTATTCTTATTCAATCTTAAGACTAAAGTCCTCTTTACATGGCCTTCAAGGTCTAGCCTCATGTCACACGTGTCCCCTGTGCAGCCCTCACGCCAACCCTTACTCTTACGGGGAAGACCTTTGCACCTGCTAGAACTGCTTCCATCAACTTTCTACTTCACTTTATTTTAGTGTGCTTCCTTGTGACTTCTTTAAGAAAGCCTTCCCTGTCCTCCCCGCCAAGGTCAAGTCCCTGTTACAACTCTCAAGCTCCATCTTTTATCATACCACTTAACATATTAATGGCATTGTTTGAATTAATATCTCTCTTCAATTAGACTATAAAGTCCTTGATGGCTAGTATTGACAGTGGTTTGATGATCCCTAGATACATTACAATATCTAACATCCAGTACTTCCCTGCTTTGTAGCGATCTGTTAAATGAGTTCAGGAAAGAAGAACTTTTTGTCCTTGCAATGTAAGTTCAATTCAATTCCTACAATGCCTGTTCATTTGTTCATCAAAACCACCCACCGACTGCATCCTGTGTACCAAGCAGTGAGTGGTTGCTTGTGAAGTGGTAATCAGGAGAAGGAGTGAAAGAGTCATTTTTACCTGAATCAGAGTGATTCAGAATGGATCCCAGGAAGAATGCAGGAATGCTTGCCTAAGCTCTCTCTCACAATGCACCCCCCCCACCCAACTCCGCCCATCTCCACCAAATTGCCATCTCTCCTCCATCTCTCTCTCTGCTGGGGATTGAACCCAGGGTCTTGTAATGCTCTTCCACTGATCAACATCCTGGTCTTCTTTGAACTCTTTAGTACATTATCTTTGATAGTTCAGTCAACCAATAGTATAACATAATCTTGAAGACTTTTCTAGCTCTTAACTTAGTCCTACTGCTAAACTTCCAGCTCAACTGCAAATTTAGTTTTTCAGTAAATCAAGCTATTGGAGTATGTAAGAAGGAGACGCAATACCCACAAATGTTTCTATTCCTCATCTAGACATTCTCTGCCAGTCTGATGTTGCCAAAAGCTTTCATAATGACATTTAGTCATGTAAGCAATTGTATTCTTTTAATGAATGAAATTAATGATATATATTAAGCATAGAAAAGTGATGCACATAGTCATTTAGTTCCAGAAATGTAAGTGTAACATATTTTTGTTCTAAATAAATATGGTTTCTGAAAGCCTGTGAATTGGATTCTTCCAAGGTGATCACTATCATTTTTTGACTGAATGTTGCATGGAAGGCTATTGCTTTTTCTGATTATAAACAAATTAGTTTGGTCCTTCTAATCAGAAAGTAAGTAAACAAAATCATAAATGCATGCATGAAAACAGCAGTGTCAATATAACGTATGGAGAGACAACAAGAATCGCAGACAGCAAGAATCTATTTGACATAGAATATAAATTCCGGGAGGTGGAGCCCCCATCCTTCATGGAAAGTGTAGTCCTATGTCTGGCATATAGCAGGTGCTCCATAAATATGTAACCCAAATAAATGACAATGCTTAAATGGCATGTTTGATAGTCATAGAGAATACGATCACAATGCCTGATCCTATCAATAGGTGAAATTATTGGTGTGTGTCTCAGTTTACAGAAGAGACCAGCAAGGAAAAAATATGCAACTTTGAACTAGAAAGGGAAAGAAAGTATAAATCTTACTTCTTACTGCACAGTTATATGAGACAAGCTTGTTCAGATTTACTGTATTTCTGCTTTGGAGTTTAGAGTCTTGAAGTTTGGATTAAGATTTGGTATCAGTGTACCCCTTCCAGTTTTACATAATTCCAGGGTTAGACAGAACTTCAATGTTATTCCCCTCTCACCACAACCTCCCATCTGATCTTTACAATAGTTTGTCAAGGGCATCGTCCAAGATTTCAAGTAGAGGGTAACTTACTACCTCCCACGAAAGTCCACTCAATTTTATTTCAGTTTGGTTCAGCGATTATTTTCCTGAACTTTATTTTTCTAGGCTTCTCACACTACAACAAGACTATGTATTTAAAATATACTCGTTTCCTTTTCCACCCAACACCCCCATGTGTATTTGTTAACACATCCCCATTTTTATGTTGGAAGGAGAGCATGGTTTCCAGTCTTACTTTGTCGGAGCTCCCTCTGGGGGATTGTGTTTATACCTTTTAACAAGTGTATGACATCCAGGTGGCTGTGGGAATTTTGGGCGTGGTTTGTGTTGTGTGTAGCTATTGTGTATCTGCCATGAGTGTCCAAGCTTTTTCCTTCATACTGCAATGACAGTTCCTACCAATCTCTGACTTTGATTCATAGAAGTCTCAGAGTGAGAGTAGGTTCAGGTTGGAGAAAATGATGCTTTGCTGGAACTTGGAGGAAACTATGGAAGAGAATACACATTTTCTTTTCTCACATGCTCAGAGGTCATACAAAGGTTAAAATAAAGTCTGGTAGTGGTTTTCCATTTACTTGCAAGTGGGTTCTGAATCTCACCTGTCCAACCTGCTGTCTGGCATAAAAATGACTCATTATGTCTTAGTAAGTTTCTTTTCCTCTTGTCACTGCCTCGTATTTTTTTTTTTTGATTCTTTCTTTCTGTCTCTTGTTAGCACAAAGGGAATTTGGAGATGAATTAGCAGGTGGTAGATTGATGGCTCTCCTTTACTTCCCAGAAGATAGGATCTCTTCTTTGTCTTTAAACAAAATCCTAAGAGCCAGCTAGAGTAAGTGCAAAGCAAGATAGGCTTCACATAGTTTCAGATAGAGCATCCAAGTTTAACCAAGTCTGTTCCTGCATCTTACATATTACATACATCCTACATATGCACCACTGTATCTTTGTGTCTCTGGCTGGGTTGTGTGTCTTAAATGAGAAAGAACAAGATTTGAAGGCTTTCAAGACGTGCTTTCTCTCCTCAACTACAGTGTTAGTTCCTAGTCTAAGAAGAGAATAGGAAAAGAGAACCAATGTTGTGGGGGATTTTTGAACATTTTGTATTTGTTTCACTTCTGAGAAGAGAAAGTAAGCAACTTTGTTTCTGTTGTATAGATGAAACTTGGTTATCCGGAGCTTTGGTAACTTTTCCAAGAATAAGATCATTAAAAAAAAAATCACTGACTATGTAAGCAATTTGTTCCGGGCAAAGGCATTAACTTTAGAAATCTGGGTACTACATGTAGGCATTCCCCACCAGGTGCCAGGCAGAGTTTCTGAGCAGCAGCGGAACAGTGGTGCTACCGCCACCCTGGCTGCCCTCAGCGGTCACTGGATGATTTGGTGCTGACCGACAATACTAGTTATGTTTGCCTTCAAGAGTTTGACCAAAACACCTGCTGGAAACAACTTAAAGGAGGAAGGGTTGACCTTGGCTCCTGGTTTTATAAGTTTCAATCTGTCCTGGCAGAGAGGGCGTTAAGGTTATTAGTCAGGCATCTACAAAACACATCTTGCTAGCACAATATTTATTTGGAAAAAACCACATTGTCTCCATCACCTATCATTGTCTCCTTTTTGATTCAAGTAAGTTGTAAGACCAAGAGAGTGTTGCACATTCTCTTCCCGCTTCTGCTGTCTTCATGACCAACCTCTAAGGCACCTTGTATATTTCACGGCTTCAATCATCTTTCTTGTTCCTCTGCTATGTGACTATCATGAAAACAGGCAATTTTTCTCACCTCCAGTTTTAGGCTGTGAGTTCCTCAGCCATTGGGTTAGAGTCTCTACGAATAGAACCTCCTTATTTATAGATACACTTGTAGGATCTAGCACACAGACACTAAGGGATTTTTGTTTACTAAAGAGACTTTTGCCTTATCCCTTACTGTACTCTCAGTCTGGTCATGGCATTTGGAACATGACACTTAGTAAATTTTGGTAAAATGGATTTGCTGATAATGATTTAATCCCCACGGTAGATGTAAACTTTTCTAACTTCATATTATATGAATCAACTGGAAAAGGCTTCTGATCCTAAGATGTAAATTGATTTCTTATAATATCACACATTTAATTCAGTCACTGTTCATTCTTTTTAAAACTTCTTTGACATAGTTATTAAAACCTAAATGCCATCATTACGAGTAGTTTTAAAAAATAGCTTTCTAAAATAAAAGCATTGTTAGTTTCCACCAATTGCACAGTAATAACAAAAGGAAGAAACAGTGTGCACTGGGGAAGGGCGATTAATCCCTGGGAGCAGTAGTTCTCAATGTGTGGGTCATGACTGGAGTTGGACTTTTTCACCAGTGCTCTCAGCTCCCCAATAATGACATAGATACTTGTTATTAATTTTGAAAACTCCACCGATAGCTTAGGCGTGTTCCTAACTAGCTCTTATAACTTTAGTTAATTCATATCTTTTAATCTACATTCTTTCATGTGGCTTGGTTCCTTTTATTCTGTGCTCAGAATAAAAGCAATTCTGCTTCCTCTCCATCTGGCCGGTGACTCCGCCTTCTTCCCAGCATTCTCTTCCTGCCTAGCTTTTGACCATTTAGCTTTCTATTAAGCCAATCACAGTGACAATATCTTCACACACTGTAAAGAAATATTTCACGACATTGCTCCTTTTTTTTCTAAACAAAAAAGAAAGGTTTTTTTTAACTCAAACATAGTAAAACTATAAAAATAACATTTATCAGGTAAGAACTACAGTTACAATGTCCAGTCTATTTGTATTTGGCATATTTGAAGAAAACACTGCATTATTTATTCTATTTTGGTGAGTGCAAAGTTTGGTACCTAATTCACTTACTCTCCTAACTTGTGTTACCAACTCAAAACTGTTTTTTTAGACCTCAGATATTTCCTTAGATAAACAATGTAAGCTTTCCATTTGTCTCTCAACATTATACACTTTATACCTCTCGTGTGAATTTCTTTTCTGAATTTGGTAACAAGGAAAAGTGTAATTATAACTATCTATTTTTTAACTACATCAGAGATTTGAGAGGGATATAATATTATCTGAATAAACAGGAAGTACAGAGCAAACAGCTTCCAAAACTATAGAGATGACAGAAATATCTGGCTGCCTTTAAGTCTCCCAAGGTTCCTCTGTAACATTGGGGCAACCATCTTTGGTCTACAGGCCTAGAATATTTGACAGACTTTTCTGTGAATAAGGAATTTTGAATGACTCCCCAGCCTTGTCTTGGCAAAGTTTGGCAGTCATATGTTTTTGTGTTCTGTTCATTCAATTTAGATAGCATACTGTCAGCAGTCAAGGCAAGGGCAATTTCTTCTCAGTGGCTAACTTTTCCACAAAGAAATCAAATTCTGTATGGAGGTTTTTGAGTGTCCATCATTTTCTCTGAAGTAGATTGTTGCTGCCAGGAGCAGACATGCTTCATTCTCATGAAAAGCCATGTGTTATGAAAAACATTTAAAATGCTATATTCTATATATCTCTGAAGTGCTTAAAGACTACCTATTTATTTAAATATTTGATCTTGAAAACATACCTAACATGACTACAATTGATTGCTATAGGTGACTAACTATTAACCTGCATTTATTTATTATCCTAAATAGTTTTCAAGTACTAGAACTTTAATTTTTAAATGAACTGCATAGACACACTATCTTAAACAAGAATAGAAACATATATACAATATAACAAAATAACCTTACTTATATACAGTATAATAAAGATAACCTTACATTTGTATCAATATACAAAAATCCATATAAAAGTAAAATATTTGAGACTAGTAGCTGTTTATTTTAGTTTGAGAGTAGATTCAATATTCTACCCTTTTATCTCATCATCTATATCCTTCTGTTCTTCCCAGAGATCCCTGAATCTAATCTCCTTTGTTCAATTTCCCCCCGACCATTACCAATAACAAATTGTAACCAACCCCCCTAAACGATGATAAATATCCATAACCCCCCCAAATGACAAAAAACCATCCATTCTATCTCTTGGGAATTTGTGCATTGTGTTCTCTAGACTGCTTCCTGTTGTATGGGGATGTTAGAATCTTTGGGGGACCCTGAGAAAATTAAGATAATGGTTAAGTCCTGGCTAGAATAGTCTCTGAGGTCAGACTTTCTCATCCAGCAACCTTGAAGCTGTTCTGGATGCAGAACTCTGAGGAGGTGCAACAGAGGCACTCTGAGAGTCTGGATTACTTGGGCTGCCCATTTTCACTGGTGTCTGGTCCCCTTGCTCTAAAAACACATAAACTTTCAAACTGCATTAACGCAAGCATAGACTGTGCATTGTACACAAAGCAGCTAAAGACTTTTGTTTTATGTTTGAACAGTTAAAATATACTTTACTTTCCTTGTAGTTTTTCTAGGTTTATTTCTTTATATCTGTAGCCAGGATTTTCAGGGGGGGGGTCTTCCCTGATCAAACCTGATCACTATTAACCTGGAAGAAATCCATAGCCTTTTGTTTCCTGTGGAAACACAACATATTTTTTGACTTTTGAAAAATTAAGACATTTAAAAATATATAGGTTGGCTTAATTTGGCAGTTTTTTTATAATCCATTGTCACCTAGTACCGATCATTTGTTCATTAGCAATCAAAAAATTCAAAGACAACACAATACCATACAGGATCCAGACTCCCTGTGTATTTCCCATCTCTGTCTGGCTTATTCTTTTTATTACTTTACCCTTTTTTAAAGACTTTGTCACACTATTTATTTTTTTTATAATTATACCTTTTTCTATCTTTTTTTTTAAAAAAAGTCTAGCCACATTGTTAAACACACTGTAACTGTTTAGAGGGTTTTTTTTTGTCTGAAGTTGCTTTACTGCATATCTGCAATCTTTTCTGTCTGCATGAACAAAACCTTAAACTTCTGTGCAGCTTAACTCATGGCGGTTCAGCCCACAGGCAGCAGCTGGAAGACATGTCTTATCTACAACAGCCCGCATGAGAGACTGTGTGACTAGGAAGCCACGATTTACTCCATTTTTGTGCGTTTGGAACTTTTTTAAAATAAATCTTCTCAGGTCTTCTGTGAAAATATCTGGCCCCATGGTAGACACCATTTGTAGTTGAACATTTTTGTTGGGACTGTTGGCTCCTCAGTCATGACATGGGTACTTACTATTAATTATGAAAGCTTGCCACATAGCTTAGACTTGTTCCTAATTAGGTCTTATAACTTAAATTAACTCATATATTTTAATCTACATTCTTTCATGAGGTTTGGTTGCCTTTACTCTGTACTCTCTGTGCATCTTCTCCATCCAGCTGGCAACTCCACCTTCTTCTTCCCAGCATTCTCTTTGCCCTGAAAATCCTGCCTAGTTATTGGCCATTTCTATTAAACCAATCACAGTGACATATCTTCACCCAGTATAAAGGAAAATTCCACAACACATGACCCCTACTGGGGTTGCACATTAGATATCCTACATATCAGATATTTACATTATGGTTCATAACAGTAGCAAAATTACAGTTATGAAGTAGTAACAAAATAATTTTGTGGTTGGGGTCACCACAATGAAAGGAACTGTATTAAAGGGTCGCAGCATCAGAAAAGGTGAGAACCAGTGTCTTAGAGCCAGTGATCAAATAGATATCATGTCACTCTTGCAGGTGACAATCTGAGAAAGATCTATCTACTACTTTTTAAAAAGTACATGAACTCAATCTAGTTATAAAGCACCATCAGATCAATCCAAAGTGACTCATTCTTTATAGGAGTTTGTTTCAACAGTTTCTTTCAAATGTCATGAAGGCCAAGAAAGGCCAAAGAACTGTTGAGGGTTAAAGGACGTTAGATGCAATGACAACATGTCCACATTGGGCCTTACATTAAGAGAGCTACAGGGATGGCAGCAAAGCCTGAAAAATGATAAGAGGCATTATCATATTTATTATGTATTTATCATAATATATCTGTATTATGATACAGACCATAGGTGGAATAACAGCTCTACATCAACGTTCTGTTTTCTAAATTTGTTGATCATGCTGTTACATAAGAGCAAATGACATCGTTCTTTCAGTGAAGACTCATGGAAAAAAGTGATGGAATGCAGCCTATTTGACAGGACTGGGGCCGAGCTTTGTGTTTGAAGGCTCAGTGGGAGGTGTGGAGTGAGGGCTCTATTGTCACTGTGGTTGACAGATCATAGCCCTTGGCCCCAGAGATGCTGAGACAGAACACTGTGGCAATGAGAATATTTATCTTATGGCAGAGAGAAAGGAATTGATTACAGTCCTCAAAGGTAGGCTCCCAGTCATTGGTTTCCTCCAGCTAGGCCCAACTTTTATAAATTTCTACTTTTCTTTCATTGAAAATAGATGAATTTTTTTCTTTTTTATTTATTTTTTTGTTTTTTATTTTTAATTAATTTATTTTTTTGATGATTTTTTATTAAATTTATTCTGATTATGGTTTCATCTCACTCAGCTCCCCCGAGATTCTACCCACCTCCCTTTCCATCCTAATCCATACCCTTTCTTTCTCTCATTAGAAAAACAAACGGGTATCTAAAAAATAATAATAAAATAAAAAAGAAAAACAGAATAGAACAAACAAACGGAAAAAGTGAAAGAAAAAACACAAGAAACACATAGACACACACGTTTGTGCACACAGAAATCCCAGAAAAACGCAAAAGTAGAACTCAAAATATATATGCAAAAGATCTGCAAACATGCCCTGATAAAACATCACAAGACAAAGTACATCACAGATGTTACTGGGCTCCTTTGTGCTGGCATCTACTGCCTGGCATGGAACCTGGCCTTAAAAGCGGTTTGCATACAGTGAGACTTTGTTGAAACCTAATGCTTTTTTTTTGTTTTTTTTTTTTTTAAATTGGAGATATCTCTGGATTAGGGTGTGGGCCTGTGTGGCTTGTGTTCCCTCTCAATCCTAGGACCCGTCTGGCATAAACTCTTGAAGGCCACATGCATGCTGCCTCAGTCTCTATGAGTTCATACATACATTGGTTCTGCTGTGTTTAGAAGGCCTTGCTTCCTTGCTATCCTCCATCCCTTCTGATTACTTTTTTTATTGATATTCATTGAGCTCTACATTTTCTCTGCTCCCCTCCCTGTCTCTCCTCTCCCTTTCAACCCTCTCCCAAGGTCCCCATGCTCCCGATTACTCAGGAGATCTTGTCTTTTTCTACTCCTCATGTAGATTAGATCTATGTAAGTCTCTCTTAGGGTCCTCATTGTTGTCTAGGTACTCTGGGATTGTGATTTGTAGGCTGGTTTTCTTTGCTTTTTGTTTAAAAACCAATTATGAGTGAGTACATATGATAATTGCCTTTCTGGGTCTGGGTTACCTCACTCAAAACGATGTTTTCTAGCCTTCTCTTTAGTAGTTTGAGACTTGAGGGGAGGCATTTGATGGAGATAGCTCATTTGAGACTGAGTGTGACTGTAACATGAGGGGCTGGCTTGTTGGGGTTTCTGTCCCGCCCGGTACCCCAACAAGCTAGCAAGCCCCAAGGAAAATCAATCACACAGAGATCTCTATAAGTTATAAAGCTGATTGGCCCATTAGGTCAGGCTTCTTATTAGCTCTTACTTATGTTACCCCATTATCCTTATCTACATTAGCCACATGGGCTCAGTACCTTTCTCAGTGTGACAGCTTACATGTTGCCTCTTCGGTGGTCTGCGCAAGAGTGGCTGAGGGAGCTTTCTCCTCCCTAGCCTTATCCTATTCTCATTGCCCCGCCTCTACTTCCTGTCTGGTTGACCCGCCTATACTTCCTGCCTGGCCAATCAGCGTTTTATTAAAATACATGATTGACAGAATACAGACAATTCTCCCGCACCATTTCCCTCTTTTTTTTTTAAACAAAGGAAAATACTCATAGTCCGTTTGTTGGGAATGTGGGCATAGTATTTCAGGCTACTTCCTGCTGGTTGGGGGCGCTGATAATCTTATGGGGACCTAAAGAAAATTTAGAGTTATAATCAAGTCCTGACTGAAGTATCCTGTGAGTCTTGATCATCTCAGGCAGCAGTCTTGAACCTGTTCTGGATGAAGAACTCAGACATCTGGGCCATCTCTTCCTGTCGGAGATTTTTCAGGTGGCCTCCCTTGGTCAAAGGTAATTTTTTACCTTTTAAAAGAGTTATTCTTTTTAATAAATTAAAAAGAGTTAAGGTATTCTTAACTCTGAATAAATCCAGAGCCTCTCGTTTTCTGTGGAAACAAAAGCAGAATCTCTTCTCCAAAGTAGCATACCTTTTGACTTCAATTTTGAAGCCAAGGTATTTTCAAAATATCTATATTGGATTAATTCAGCAGCATTTATAAACAAAAGTCTTTTAGCAGCTGTTGCTCCTTCCTCAACAATCAAACAATTCAAAGAGAGCATAATAGCATACAGTATCAAGATTCTTTGTATATTTTCCATCTTTATGCAGCTTTACTTTAACCTCTCTTTCTTTTATTTTTACTTTTACTTTTGGCTTTTTGAGACAGGTTCTCTGTATATATCTTTGTCCTGGAATAACTCTGTATACCAGGCTGTCCTTAAACTCACAGAGATCCCTCTGTTTCTGCCTCCCCAGTGCTGGGATTAAAGGTGTTTGCTACCACACCTTGAACTCACAGAGATCTGTCTGTCTCTGCCTCCCAGGCACTGAGATTAAAGGCATGTGCTATCACACCTTGAAGTCACAGAGGTCAATCTCTACCTCTGTCCCTTGAAGTCACAGAGGTCAATATGCCTCTGCCTCCCAGGCATTGGGATTAAAAGTGTGTACCACCACAGCCAACTACTCTCTTTTTTTCTTTTTTACTTTTAAGAACTTTAACCTTCAGCCTGCATATATTTTTAACACATAGTAAACCATTTAGAGTTTTTTTTTGTCTTTGAATCTCTCTTTACTGTATATCTCTCTTTTTCTGATCACATGAGCCTTTAATTTACTAAGCAATATTGGTAGGACTAAAGCCGTGGCTTTGACAGTTAGACCCAGCACATTCCTTAGCTTTCCAGGCTCATGGCTGAGATACCAGCCAGAGCTGTGTTCACTGCCGCAACTCTATGGCGTTTCAAGGTCCTTTCTAGCAAACAAGCTGCAGCATTCTGCTCACAGATCTCACTCAGTCGGACTGCCTGCCTGAAAGAGTCAGAAATTGTCCTGGCAGGACAGCCCAGAAAGCCAGCATTTTAAAACAGCGCAGCTTTTCTCCTTCTACGGCCGAAAACCGAAAAACATGCGTTCAGCTTTTCATCAACACCGTTTAAGTATTTCATGGCAGGACTTCTTAAAAGAGCTGCAGAATTTTGCAGCTAAAGCTGAGTCAGGAGGCCTCTCTTAGATGAGAGCGCTTGCTTGCCTCTAACAAGCAGAGCAGACCCGAGAAATTGCTGCTACCAAGAAAATATGCTTTACTCTATTCTTTCCCAAGCTTTCTCAAGCTTTCTGTGGATTCAGTTATCCACGTCTGGGCGCCATATGTAACATGATGGGCCGGCGTGACTCACTCTGCACATTGTCTGGCAGTGGGTCTCTGTATTTATTCCCATCTACTGAAGGAGGAAGTTTTGTTGATGATGGCTGATCAAGGCACCGATCTGTGAGTATAGTAGACTGTCGTTTGTGGTCATTTCGTGGGTACATTTCTCTAGGAGAACAGTAGTCTTTGTTCCCCTAGGTCCCTGGCCTATCTGCTCTCAGATTCTTAGCCACCTTAGTTGTGTTATGGATGGGTTCCACCTAAGTGGGTCTTAAATTCAATCAGATAGTGGCATTCCCATAGGCCTTGTGCTCCTATTGCAGTAGCAAAATTTGAAGGCAAGTCATCATCATAAATTGAAGGGTTCGTAGCTGGGCTGGTGTTTACCTTTCTCCTTTAGTTGCATGCTGAGTACCTTGCCGTAGCATGGACATAGGGGTGAAGGCTCTAGGTGGGCACGGGCTCGACTTCTCTGTGCTCAATGGGTTGTGTAGGTGTTGTTTTCAGACCTTACTGTAAGTCTCTGGAGAGCAACCAATAGCATTGCCAATAGCCTGGATCGTTTGGGGGTTTCCATGGGAACCCTTTGGCCCACAGCTTGAGTAGATGTAACCCATTCCCAGCACTGGAAGCTTCATTTGGTGGTGAGAGATTTCCAGTTGGGGTTCTGACCCATTATTTGGCGATTTCATTTAGATTGCCTTCACACATGTACATATTTTAGAAAGTTTCTATTGTATTAGATTTCTATATAACCCCTAAAATGGCCCTTCTTGTGTTTCCTCCCTTGCCTCTCTCTGCCCCTCCTTCCAGTTTGATTCTCTTGTTTGTACCCCGGTCCATACCATAACTGTCTATTTGACTTCCCCTTTCTAGGGAGATCCATGTCTCCCCCATATTCTCTTACTCTATACTTAATCCCTGTGGCTATATGGATTATAGCTCACTTATTGAAAACTTTAATAGCTAACATCTCCATATAAGCGAATATATACCATATTTGCATATTTGTCCTTTTAGGTCTGGGTTACCCCATTCAGGATAACTTTTTCTAGCTCTGTTTATTATTTGTAGCATGGATAATAAAAAACCCAGAGGCAGAAATTGGGGTTCAGCCTGAAAGTCATATGAACAAAGCAGTCGAACCTGTAGAGAAGTCTTTCCTCTACCAAAGTTGGGCAACTGCAAACTAAGCAGACTAAGACTTTCTCTCTTCCCATTTTATATTCCCTGTAGTGCTGGGATTAAAGGTGTATGACTCCCTAGGACTGGGATTAAAAGTGTAGGCTGCAACCACCTGGATTTGTTTCTGCCTTGATCTTATGTAGCCCCGGGTGACCTTGAACTCACAGAGATCCCTCTGACTCTGTCTTCCAAATCCTGGGATTAAAGGTGTAAGTCACCATTGCCTGACCTCTAGGAGTTTTAGCTTTGCCCCTGGTTTTCAGGCAAGATTTATTTATCAAAATACAAATAATAGACCACTACACTTGTTCTTCTCCTCCTCCTCTTCTATTTTTGGTTTTTCAAGCCAAGGCTCTGTGTAGTTTTGGAGCCTGTCTTGGAACTCGCTTTGTTTGTATACCAGGCTGGCCTTGAGCACACATAGATGTGCCTGCCTCCTGAGTGCTGGGACTAAAGGTGTGTGCCACCATACCACTTTTTTCAACAGACCAGTAGTGCTCCACTTTGTAAATGTACCATTTTTCTTTATTATTCATCTATTGATGGGTATCTAGGCTGTTTCCTCTCTCTGGCTATTATGAATAGAGCAGCAGTGAACATGGTTAAGAAAATGCCTCTGTGGTAGTACAAAGTGTTCTTTGGGTATAAGCTCGAGTGGTATAGCTGAATCTTTAGGTAGATCTTTTCTTAGCTTCCTGTGGAACTGCCACACTGATTTCAGCAGTGACTGTACAAGGTTGCACTGCTGACAGCAATGGATGAGTATTCCCTTACTTCAGAGCCTCTCAGCATGAGCTGCAATTTGTGTTATTGATCTTGGTCACTCTGTCTAGTCTAAAATGAAATCTTGGCATAGTTTTGAGTTGTATTTCCTGAATGACTAAGGGTATGAAACATTTCTTTAAGTGCTTCTCATTTATTTGTATTTCCCTCTGTGAGAATTCTGTTTAGATCTGTGCCTCATGTTTTTAAAATTTGAGTTGTTTTCTTAATGTCCAGTTTTTTGAGTTCTTTATTTATTTTGGATATTAGCCCTCTATCAGATTGGTAGTTAGTAAAAAATCTTTTTTTTTCATTTTGTAGCCTACCATTTCGTTTGAATGATGGTCTTCTTTGCCATACAACTTTTCAGTTACACGAGGATCCGCTTATTTACTGTTTAAGTGTGCACACATTGGTAGAATTTGATCAGAAACACACACATAGCTAATACCTCTGTCATATTTCTTCCTCTAAAGTTCTATGCCCTACATTCCTCTCCTACCCTTTGCTTCAAGTTCTCCAAAGGATAAGAAATCACTGTGTTTGGAGGACAGAGCATGTGCAGTTGCAGGAGTACAAGGTACAACATCATATAGTGTGCACTGTGGTCCAGCTCTGTGGGGGTTTTCTTTTTAACTGATTTTCATAACCCTAAAATTAGGTGAGGCCACTGAACCTTGAGAAAAGTTCTTGCCTGCTCAGGATAGAAAACCAAAACCAAAACCAGAAATAAAACAAAACCTTGGAGATAGAACTCCCAAGTTTTACTGCCTCCAAAACAATCATTGTTTTAAACTAGTGCTTCTTGTCAGTATCTATCTTAAATATGTGTGTAGTTGGCAGTCAAGAGGGGTTTTGAAGCCAGCCATAATTATACTTGGGAGCCCAAGGCAAGAGAATTGTGAGTTGAAGGCCAGTCTAGGATATATTGTGAGATCCTCTCAAAAAAAAAAAAATTCGGGCAGTATCATTAGAGTCCCATGGGCTGTAACTGTGTGTGTCGAATGGTGGAAGAATATTAAAGTGATTGGTGGTTAGCAGGACCGAAGTGGTGATTATTTCAGTGGCCTAGAACTGAAGTTTTGGGTAAAAAAACAACGGTGCATATTTGGGTAGAAAATTTTATTTTTATAACCAAGAGCTTTCTAGGTGAGATGTCGGGTTAGTAGTAGAGAGATCTTATAGCAGTAATTTTTGTTGCTTTACAGCTTTCAATGTTCTTTGGAGTCAGAACTCTGCCTTGCATGGCTGAGTGGATAGCAACACTGTTATTAAACCATGGAAGGGGGAGAACAGGTCTGGTAAGAGGGTAAACTTAGTTTTGGTAGTGTTTATTTTGAGATGCCTGGGGAAGTTCACATCGACTTTTTCATGGGTAGTTAGAAACACAGCTCATTGGCTCCAACGGCAAGTCTGAGTGGTAGCTAAAATTTTAGGAACCATCAGATCACAGGTAACTTGAAGGACAACCTCTAAACTTGGGATTTAAGGCTAGCTCAGACATGGTGTTTCCTTATTTGTAAGTGGATACTATCTAACTCAGTATCTTTGTGAGGGTTCAGGGAGAAAAATATATCGTCTGAATTTAGTGATGAATTTGCTATTATTATGATTAGAATATAATAGAGGTACTAATGAAAATTTCCATTATAACAATTTTTAAATTTTTCTTTTTTATTGATATTTATTGAACTCTATATTTTCTCTGCTCCCCTCTCTGCTTCTTCCCTCCCCATTTCAGCCCTCCCCCAAGGTTCCCATGCTCCCAATTTACTCAGGAGACCTTGTCTTTTTCTACTTCCCATGTAGATTGTATCTATGTATGTCTCTCTTAGGGTCCTCATTATTGTCTGAGTTCTCTGGAGTTGTGGTTTGTAGGCTGGTTTTCTTTGCTTTATGTTTAAACACCACCTATGAGTGAGTACATGTGATAATTCTTTCTGTGTCTGGCTTACCTCACTCAAAATAATGTTTTCTAGCTCCATCCATTTTCCTGCAAAATTCAAGATGTCGTTATTTTTTTCTGCTGTGTAGTACTTCATTGTGTAAATGTACCATATCTTCCTTATCCATTCTTCGATCAAGGGGCATTTAGGTTGTTTCCAGGTTCTGGCTATGACGAACAAAGCTGCTATAAACATAGTTGAGCACATGTCCTTGTGGCACGATTGAGCATCCTTTGGATATATATACCCAAAAGTGGTATTGCTGGGTCTTGAGGAAGGCTGTTTCCTAATTTTCTGAGAAATCACCACACTGACATCCAAAGGGGTTATACCAGCTTGCATTCCCACCAGCAATACAGAAGTGTTCCCTTTTCCTCACAACCTCTCCAGCATAAGTTGTCATCAGTGTTTTTGATCTTGGCCATTCTTACAGGTGTAAGATGGAATCTCAGAGTTGTTTTGATTTGCATTCCTCTGATGACTAAGGATGTTGAACATTTCCTTAAATGTCTTCCAGCCATTTTAGATTCCTCTGTTGAGAGTTCTCTGTTTAGGTATGTACTCCCTTTTTTTAAATTGAATTATGTATTCTTTTGGTGTCCAATTTCTTGAGTTCTTTGTATATTTTGGAGATCAGACCTCTGTCTGATGTGGGGTTAGTGAAGATCTTTTCCCATTCTGTAGGTTGTTGTTTTGTCTTGTTGACCATGTCCTTTGCCTTACAGAAGCTTTTCAGCTTCAGGAGGTCCCATTTATCAATTGTTTTTCTCAGCTGCTGGGGTTCTATTTAGGAAGTGGTCTCCTATGCCAATGCATTCAAGTGTACTTCCCACTTTCTCTTCTATAAGGTTCAGCATGGCTGCCTTTATGTTGAGGTCTTTGATCCAGTTGGACTTGAGTTTTGTGCATGGTGATAGATATGTGCCCCGCGCTACCGTCTCGCCCGCAAGAACGACGCGGGACACTTAGGATTCTTCTGCAGTAAAGCTTTATGCGTCTTGAGAGGGAGAGCATAAGCTTACATGGCGGAGACCCAGAATGAGGGGAACCCAGCCCTTATAAAGGAAACAGTCCTCGCTTCTGACGTGTCACTCTTGGATTGGTCCACTGCCCATTATCCCAGATGATGCCTCGGGAGTAGGCAGGGACGCAGCGGTAGAGAGTTACCAAGCACGTGCGCTGGGATTAAAGGTGTGTGCTGCATCACCTTGAACTCACAGAGATCTGCCTGTCTCTGCTTCCCAGGCATAGGGGCCAAAGGCGTATACTACTGCGCCTTGAGGTCACAGAGGTCAATCTGCCTCTGCCGCCCAGGCATCAGGACTAAAGGCGTGTACCGCCACACCTTGGGGTCACAGAGGTCAATCTCTACCTTTGTTCCTAGAAGCAATGGAGAATGTGGTCCGGCCCTCCACATATCCCCCTTTTTTTACTTCTTTGCAGAAAGGCAACTCCCTCAGAAGGCAAAGATAGAGGTCGCACTTCCCAGAGCGAAAACATTACGATGGGCTTGCACGGAATCTGCCCCTAGGTTCATGACACCTGGAACCTATCCAGCCTGCCCTCTGCCATTTTTTTTTTGGGAAAGGGAATATACGACAGGAAACCCTTATGCAGGACGACATATCTTTCAGAGAGGGCCATTCTCTGTGCGATGCTCTTCAGCTCGACAACCTTCAGGGCTAGCTAAGCCAAGTACTCCACCCTGTGCAATGGACCATTGTCCTAGGGGTGCAGGAGCTGGTTGGCATAAACCTTACTGCTTCAGCATAGATAACCACACATCGGTAGAGGCCCCTGTTTCAGGGCTGCCAACGCTTGTGCAATAACCACTTTGTCCCTACGATTTTGGGATTTGAGTCAGCAGACCATCCAGAGGAGAAACACTAATCCATAGCATAGGACTGTTCCAAAACATTTCCACCCCCACCCATTCTTTGAAGTAGGGGAATGAGAGACACGGCCCAGGACTGGAGTCCTACGGCCAAGCTTATAAATCATCTCTAGGACGGTAGGGAGGGGGCCCAGAGTCTTATTGGTTGTAAAAAATCGAGGAGACGCCGCCATCCTATGGTTGACTGGTAACAGCTTCAGGAAGGCTGAGAGTGTCCTCCATCGGTGCTCTGTCATCCATCCGCAAAATGGCAGGAGGAACAGCAGCCAGGTCCTCAGGCGAATCCGTGTGTTGTGGATCACTCTTCACTGTTCGGGTCAATCGCTCTGGCAGCCAGAATGGGCTTTCTTGATCCTGTGGGAAGACACAAACAACTCCCCTGGATCTCAATAAGATGGAATCCGGGACTTTCCATTCATTAGAAAGCACATCTTTCCACTTAACCAAATCTTTGGGCCGCTGCGGATCCGAACAATGTCGTGTTGCAGCATTTTGGCCATTATCATCCAAATTTAAAAAAATTATGGTGAACAGAGCCATGGCAATGGCCTCTCTTGGCGTTGGGGGCAACTCCTTCATTATTCCCCCTTTTTTGTTTTTAACAAGAACTGGTATCAGGATAGGCCATGCCCTTGTCACTGTTTAGAGGGTCATCCTTGCTATTTTCTCATTAAGTTTTTTAGTTTAATTTTTTACAAGATAACTAAACAATTGCTTAATAATTAGTCATTGTATCTGGGATCGCAGGGACGCAATTCTCCAGCTGCATCAAGAAGTCTACCAGAGGCGTGTTGGAAACTATGGGCTTTTTTTTGCCACAGTCACAGATTTAGCCAATGACCCAATCACCTTAAAAATCTAAGGGCTTTTTGCATCTACCTCCCTGTGGATCCTGAAACATTAGATTTAAAACCAAATAGTTGTAAGCTGCCATGTGGTCACTGGGGAATTGAACTCACGACCCTTGGAAGAGCAGGCAGCATTCTTAACCCCTAAGCTATCTCTTCAGCTCCTTATTCAGATGGAAAATCTCTCGGGCTAGTAGCCGGCATTGTTCGCCCCGCCCGTTGCCCCAGGCTATTGGTCCACCTTTGTTACCTAGGATCAGCACAGCTCAGCTCAGCCAAGCAGAACAGAAGCCACTTCAGCCTCAGAGCCCCTCACAGTTTTAGGCACATTGCAAGCCTTCTGGCCTGGCAGCTTGTGGCACCTCTCTCATTCTCAGTACTGTTGTGATACCCTCCAGGCCAGGCACCAACTGAGCCAGCGCGACGTGCCCCCCACCATAGCCATCCAGCAAAGCTCCGCTCCAGCCACCCTCCAGCCGCAGCTGCATTCATTTTGAGTCCAAACTCGGTGCACGGAGTAAAGCAGAACTCAGAAGCAGGCTTGCTGCTCTGAAACCACTGTAAGGACCTCATTTAAACAATCTTTTAGGGAATATGGGCGTCGTTAGTCTCTCTCTGACTACTTCCTGCTGAATTGGGCCGTTGCATTTTGGGGGTATACACTACAACATTTCAGGAGGTCTCGGTGATTCAAACCACATAAATCTCAAGTACACCCTTAGGCTCTCATTTTCTGTGGAGATGAAAACAGAACCTCTTTTCTAAAACATCATATCCTTAGGCAAATTCAAATATCTTTCTCCTGTCCGGTACACAAAAGACAACACAAACAACATAACATAAAGCTTTTGACCTTGTAGGTCAGTCTCCCCCATTCTTAGAACCACCGGGGGGTCCTTTTTTCTTATTTCCTTTTCAGTCTCCCCCATTCTTTGAACCACCGGGGGGTCCTTTTTCCTATTTTCTTTTTCTTACAGGCGCGCCTAACCTCTCACTGCACTCAGTTTCTGATATGCTATCCTGGACTTCCTCCAATACATTTTGTCCGTCTGCAACAACAGCCTGGCAGGATTTATCTTCTAAGCAATTTCAAAGTGATAAGAGAACTGCTAAGAAGTACCAAGGCCTCTACAAAATCTTTCCAAGGTGGAGACAAGTCAAGCCCAAAATCAAAAAGTCCAGGAATAGTCATACCTCTCTGAGCAAACACCCTGCAGTTCTGAATCCTCCTTGTGTCCAAGGGGTCTCCGGCGGTGCGAGCAGTTGTCAGGGTCCCTCAGCGTCCCGAGGGATTCGGCACCAGTTGCCCCGCGCTACCGTCTCGCCTGCAAGAACGACGCGGGACACTTAGGATTCTTCTGCAGTAAAGCTTTATGCGTCTTGAGAGGGAGAGCATAAGCTTACATGGCGGAGACCCAGAATGAGGGGAACCCAGCCCTTATAAAGGAAACAGTCCTCGCTTCTGACGTGTCACTCTTGGATTGGTCCACTGCCCATTATCCCAGATGATGCCTCGGGAGTAGGCAGGGACGCAGCGGTAGAGAGTTACCAAGCACGTGCGCTGGGATTAAAGGTGTGTGCTGCATCACCTTGAACTCACAGAGATCTGCCTGTCTCTGCTTCCCAGGCATAGGGGCCAAAGGCGTATACTACTGCGCCTTGAGGTCACAGAGGTCAATCTGCCTCTGCCGCCCAGGCATCAGGACTAAAGGCGTGTACCGCCACACCTTGGGGTCACAGAGGTCAATCTCTACCTTTGTTCCTAGAAGCAATGGAGAATGTGGTCCGGCCCTCCACAGATATGGGTCTAATTTCATTCTTCTACATGTTGATATCCAGTTATACCAGCACCACTTGTTAAATATGCTTTCTTTTTTCCATTTGATATTTTTTGCTTCTTTGTCAAAAATCAGGTATTTGAATATGTGTGGATTGATATCCGGGTCTTCTGTTCAGTTTCATTGGTCCTCCTGTCTGTTCTTATGCCAATACCAGGCTGCTTTCAGTACTGTAGCTCTGTAGTAGAGTTTGAAGTCAGGGATTGTGGTACCTCCAGAAGTTCTTTTATTGTACAGGATTGTTTTGGCTATCCTGAGTTTTTTGCTTTTCCAAATGAAGTTGAGTACCGTTCTTTTGAAGTCTTTGAAGAGTTTTGCTGGGAATTTGATGGGCATTGCATTGAATCTGTTGATTGCTTTTGGTAAGAAAATTTTTAATTTTTTAATGTTTGTGAATTTCTTATATGACTATAATGCATTTTGATCAAATGTATTCCCTATTCTCTCCCCTTTGTCTCCTCTCAACCCCCAACCATGATTTCCCTACCAATTTGACGTATATATTTTCAGAATGCACTAAGTAGACTTAATGTTGCCAGTATGTACAGGGATGTACTGCCATCGGCTGGACCATGGGTAGCTTCTCAGGGGTCCCATCCTGGGAGAAAAGTTTCTCCCACTTGTCCAGTAGCCATTAACTGCCAATAGCTCTTCAGCTAGGATGTGGGACTTCATGAGACCCATCCTCTCTCCATGTTGGGGTTTTGGTTTGCCCAATCTTGTGCAGCTGGTCACAATCATCTGAGTTCATATGTGTAACTGCCCTGCTGGGTCCAGAAAATACTGTTCGGCTATAGTCATCTGCTCCTCTGTCTCTTATGATTTTTGATTTTCCTTTTCTGCAATAATCTCCGAGCCTTGGGCAGAGAGGATGTGATGTCCCATTTATGGCTGCACGTTTCACAGTCTCTTATTCTCTGCATGTTGACCTGTCTGGGATTCTGTGTCAACTGCTCCCCACTGCAAAAAGAAGCTTCTCCGATGAGGTTGAGAGATACACGGATTTATGGATAGACTAAATCTTAGAAGTTGGTTTAAGACCGTGTCCACTTAGTAGAATAAAAGCAGCAGGTTCTCCCTTTGGGCTTGCTGCTCACCTAGTCACAGGTTCACTGACGGCACCAGGAATAACTACTGTTCTGTGGAGTGGGCCTTCAGTTCTGTCTGAAAGCAGATAGTTGTGCCCATGGCATTCATGCCACTATTGCATCCGAGGGACTCTTTTGCCAGGGAAGTTGTTGCTGTGGCTTTCATAGTTGACAAGCATGTAAGAGTGATGATTCCTTTTCTCCCCTGGTAACATGTACAACACCTTCTGCCACTGAGAGCTATCCATAGAAATAAAGCTTCTAGGCCAATATCAGCTTGATTTCTCCATGCTGTGTGACTCAAGGATGTGGCATTTTCAGCAACATAGCCTTTCTGTCAAATTCTGGAGGGCAACCAAGAGCAATGACCTGGAATGCATGAGTTATAGACCACTCAGACCAACAACTACAAAAGAAGTAACTCATTGCTGGCACTGAACTTTTAATTTGATAACTGATAGTATCTGGGAGGGTTATTATGCTCTTTGTTATAGTGTGATGCCATTTAAATTCTTTTTTGGGGAATAAAGATTTATTTATTTTTGTTTTACTGCATGGGTATTTTGCCTGCATGTATATATGTGCATGCAGTGTCTGTGGAGGCTGGAAAAGAGTGCTGGATCCTTTGGAACTTGGGTTATCAACAGTTTTGAGCCACCATATAGATGCTTGGAACCAAATATGGATCCTCTGGAAGAGCATCCAGTGCTCTTAACCACTGAGCTACCTCTCCAGTCCCTGGTAGATTTTCTTTGTTAGATTCTTTGAGACAGAGTCTCATGCAGCCTAGGTTGGCTTCAAATTCACTACGTAGAAAATTTACCACATGTTCATGCTCTTTTTTTTTTTAAAGAAGCATCTGAAAAAAATTCTTTTCATATACGTATATGTTTATATTTTAGGAATCTTCTACAGTAGTAGGATTCTATACGGTATTTCAAAGGTCTTTAGTGTTAACTATCCTTCCTCATATTCCTTTCTTTACCCTGTACTCCTATCCCCCCACTCTTCTTATTTCCTCTTGTTCTATCTCCCCTCCCTCAGACCATCCCACTGCTCCCTATTTTCCTGAATCCTATGGGTACTCCAATTTAAACATATACATCTAAAGATTCAAAGCTGGTATACGCATAAGAGAGGGAACATATTTGTCCTTCTGGTCTGGATTATTCCACTAAGAATTATTTCTAGCTCTAAATTTACCAGCACATTTCATTTTTCTTAACAGCTAAGTAACATTCGATCATGTCAATATACCCACTTTTGTTGTGCATTCCTGAGTTGATGGATACGGAGGCTGTTTCCATCTCCTGGCTATTGCGAATAGAGCAACAATGACCATAGATGAGCAACTGTCTCTGTAGTCGGAATTAGAGTCCTTTGGGCATATATGCAAGAGTGTTTGAGCAGAATCATTTGGTAGATTTTCTTGCTTTTTGAGGAACACCCACATTGTGTTCTATAGCTACAGCAATAATTTACAATCCCACCAACAGTGCATAGCACCCCTTTCCCTGTCAATAGCAGCTCTGTTGTCATTTTCTTCTTTTAATTTTAGATATCCCAACTGGGCTTAGATGAAATCTCAAAGTATATTTATTTATTTATTGTTTTCTATTGCAAATAGATTTTTTTCTCACCTAAAATACCCTACTTACAGTTTCCTTTCTTCTATATTCCCAGTTATTCCCCACATCTCCATTCACCCCTTATGTCTCTCATTAGAAAACAAATAAGTTTCTAAGGGATTATAATAAAATAAAATGTAATAAGATAGAATAAAAACTGACACACTGCAATAGGACAAAAACAAAAAGAAGGAAAAGAATCCAAGAAAAGACCCAAGAAACAGACATATACTCAAAGGCCCACTCACGTACACGCTCAGAAATCCCATAAAAACACTAAACTGGAAGTCATAACACATACACAGAGGTAGACAAGGCTGTCTACCCTCTCCATATCTCTTCAGCATAGTTCTTGAAGTTATGGCTATAGCAATTAGACAACAAAATGAGATCAAGAGGAGTCAAACTGGAAATGAAGAGGTCAAATTTTTGTTATTTGCAGATAATAAGATAATATATATAAGCGACACTAAAGCTCTCCCGTGGAACTTCCACAGCTGATAAACACCTTTAGTAATGTGGCAGGATACAAAATCAACTCAAAAACATCAGTGGCCCACCTATATACAAATGATAAAGAAGCTGAGAAAGAAATCAGGGAAACATCACCTTTCACAATAGCAACAAATAACATAAAATATCTTGGGATAACACTAACCAAAGAAGTGAAAGACCTGTTCGACAAGAACTTTAAGCCTTTGAAGAAAGACATTGAAGAAGATACCAGAAAATGGAAAGATCTCCTATTCTCTTGGATAGGTAGGATCCATATAATAAAAATGGCAATCCTACCAAAAGCAAACTATAGATTCAGTTCAATCCCCATAAAAATCTCAACATAATTCTTCATAGACCTTGAAAGAACAATACTCAACTTCATATGGAAAAATAAAAAAAAACCCAGGATAACCAAAACAATCCTATACAATAAAGGAACTTCCAGAGGCATCATCATCCCTAACATCAAGCTCTATTACAGAGCTACAGCAATGAAAACAGCTTAGTATTGGTATAAAAACAAAGAGGCTGACCAATGGAATCAAATCGAAGTCCCAGATATTAATCAACATACCTGTGAACACCTGATTTTTGACAAGGAAGCTAAAATTATACAATGGAAATAAGCATCTTCAACAAATGGTGCTGGCACAAATGGATGTCAATATGTAGAAGAATGAAAATAGATCCATGTCTATCTCCAACTCAAGTCCAAATGGATTAACATCCTCAATATAAATCCAACCACACTGAACCTGATTGAAGAGAAAGTGGGAAGTAGCTTTTAATGCATGGGCACAGGAGACCACTTCCTAAATATAATAGCAGTAGCACAGACACTGAGAGCAACAATTAATAAATGGGACCTTCTGAAACTGAGAAGCTTCTATAAAGCAAAGGACACAGTCAATAAGACAAAAAGACAACCTACTGAATAGGAAAAGATCTTCACCAACCCCACATTAAACAGAGAACTGATCTCCAAAATATATAAAGAACTCAAGAAATTAGACATCAAAATTCCAAATAATTCAATTAAAAAATGGGGGTACCAATCTAAACAGAGAATTTTCAACAGAAGAATCTCAAATGGCCAAAAGACACTTAAAGAAATGTTCAACATCCTTAGCTATCAGGGGAATGCAAATCAAAACAACTCTGAGAAACCACCTTACACCTGTCAGAATGGCTAAGAACAAAACCACCAATGATAATAACTTATGCCGGAGAGGATGTGGAGTAAGGGAAACACTCCTCCATTGTTGGTGGGAATGCAAACTTGTACAAACCACTCTGGAAATCAGTTTTGTGATTTCTTAGAAAACTGGGCATATACCCAAAGGGTGCTCAATCACACTACAAGGACATTTTTTCAACTATGTTCATAGTAGCATTATTTGTAATAACCAGAACCTGGAAATAACCTGAAGCTGAAGAATGGATAAAGAAAATGTGGCCCATTTATACATTAGAGTACTACTCAGCGGTAAAAAACCAATCACATCTTGAATTTTGCATGTAAATAGGTGAAACTAGAAAACATCATCCTGAGTGAGGTAACCCAGATCCAGAAAGATGAACATGGTTGTACTCTTTCATAAGTGGATACTAGGTACAACACAAAGGATAAGGAGCCTATTGTCTATGACCCTAGAGAAGCTAAGTAACAAGGAGAACCCTAAGAAAAACATATATAGATCCCCCTGGGAAGGGGAAATAGACAATATCTGACAAAATTGGGAGCATGGGAATAGGGGGAGAAGGGAGGACAGAAGGGGAGGAGGAATGGAGAAGAGACGGCAGGAGACCTCGAGGGAACATGATAGTCAAGATGGAGGAAGGACAGAGACGAGAGCAAGGAAAGAGATATTTTGATAGAGTCACTATGGAGCTAGCAAGAAACTTGGAACTAGAGAAATTCCCTGGGATCCACAATGATGACCCCAGCTAAGACTCTAAGCAGTACCGGAGAGGGTGCTTGAACTGGCCTTGCCCTGTAGTCAGACCAATGACTATATTAAATGTCACCATAGAACCTTATCCAGAAATTGATGGAAACAGAGGCAGAGACCCCAGTGGATCACTGGGTTGAGCTCCCAAAGTCCAGCTCAAGAGTAGAAAGAGTGAGAATATGAGCAAAGATGACAAGAGCATGATGGGGACACCTGAGCTCATGGGAGCTGAACAGGAAGGACCCAGCACAGGACTAAACTAGACCCTGTGAATGTGGTTGACAGTTGTATGCCACCAGCATTTACCTTTACTGCTTGTACTGGCGTTTTGGAATCCATTCTCTTTTAATGGATACCTTGCTCAGCAATGCACCTTACCCTCTCTGTGGAGTGGATAGGGGGAGGTGGAGGGACTGGGAGGAGGGGAGGGAGTGGGAACTGAGATTGGTGTGTAAGATGAAAAAAGATAGCTTGCTTTCGTTTAAAAAAATAAAATAAAAACCCCAGCTGTTCTATTGATAGCTTTCCTTTATATGTGACTTGGTCTTTAGCTCTTGCGGTTTGAATATCTTTTTGTTTTGTACACTTGATTCTTTGATTATTTTATACATGGAGTTTTTATTTGGTGTCCTATATACTTTTTGAATATTGACATGCATCTCTTTAGACCCCAGGAACTTTTCTTCTATGACTTCGTTGAAAATATTTTGTGCCTTTGACCTAATCTGGGTTTCTTCTCAATATATATATATATATATATATATATATATATATATATATATATATAGTTAGTTAGTTAGTTAGTTAGTTAGTTATTATATATATATAGTTAGTTAGAGTTAGTTATTATATATATACATAAATATATATATATATAATTAGTTTTTAAAGTAGTATCCCAGGGTTTCTGCATGTTCCATTCATTTTTTTTTAATTTTACATTTTCTTTGAATGAGTGATCCAGGTCCTCTACTTTTTCTTCTTTCTTCAAGTCCTGATATTCTGTCGACCACCTGGATCGCTCTGTTGGTGAATTTCTCCACTGAGCTTTTCATTTGACTTACTGAATTTTTCCAGTTTGTAGTTTGCACTTCAAAAACTATTTTATTATATTTCATTTTCCTAACTTTTGTTCCACTTCAGCATCATACACTCTGAGTTCTCTGAATACATTTATAATTGCATTTTGAAATCAGTGTCTTGTGAGTCATGTAATTTGCTTTGCTCAGGGACATTACTATGGGAGTACTATTTATTTAAGAGCAGACAGGATGCCTTAGTTATTCGTATTGTGTTTTGTGCTGAGACTCAGGCATCTGGAGTTAGGTCACTGTGTTTTTTATCTGTCCTACATTTGTTGGATTGATATTTTGTCTGTTATGACAGTTTTTCAAGTAATGGGACAGCTGAGTGGTGTTAAGTTCAGTCTTGGGGCCACTCAGTGATGTGCAAATATGGTATGAGAAGTGGTCCTTGCTCAGCTAGGGTCAGGTGGACTTGAGAGCATAAGAGCAAACCTCCTCTAAGTGTAGATTTTTATTGCCGATCCTCAGAAGTTTGTAGAAGGTTCACAGTGTTTTACAGGTGGTCCTTAGGTGTCAGGGGCTAGGCTCCAAGTGGGAGTGAGTGGTACTAGCCAGGGGAGGTATGTATTGGTGAAATTGCAACAGAGGTGGGGGTGACTACCTGGGGTGCTCAGGGCTGTGGTCCTCAGGTGGTGTGGGAGTCATTACCTGGAGGATGTGCATTTAATCTTCTGTAAGCTTTTTAAGGTGTCATAGAAAACATGGTTCACTATGGTGCATCATAAATATGTATTATTAAGTTCTATCCTGGTTCACCCCTATTCCTAGTTCATCCTCTTCCCGTCTTTGGTTTTTGTGTCACATATCCTATATTATCCTCTCATTTTCGTAGTCCCTTTCCTTCTCCTCAGACTTCATTTTTATCCCCCCTCCATACCTATCGCTATGTGTGCATGTATTTATATCTATACTCTACACATGAGAAAACATGTGCCAGCTGTTTCATGTAATGATCCCCAGTTCCAGTCTAGTCTGCAACCGCCATTTCATTCTTTACAGCTAAAACACACTCCCATTGCAATCTGTGCATTTTCTTCATCCATCTGTTGGTGGACATCTAGGATGATTCCATAACTGAGCCATAATGCACAGTACCATGAGGAACGTGATGAACAGATGTCTCTATAATATGCTTAGATGCCTTTGAATATATTTCTAGGAGTGGTATAGGTAGATCCCAAGATAGTTCAATATTTAGTTTTTGTGGAACTTCCACAGTGATTTCAATAGATGGTTCTGGGAAAACTGAACATCTATGTATATAAGGATGACACTAAATTCATATTCTCATTATGTACAAAAGTAAATGAAAGAATAAGAAATCTGAAATTATCAAAGTACCTGAGGAAAACATTTCAAAATGCAGCCATAGACAAGAACTTTTTGAAAAGGTCTCCAAAAGTTGAGGGAATAATTACAATAGAATTGCATTAAGAAAAGCTCTGTATAACAAAGGAAACAATGAACAGAGAGAAGACACAGCTGTGGAACTGAAGAAAAATCTTTTCCAGCTACACATCGGACAGGGACTAAAGTTTATACAAACAACAACCAGCCAACCAACCCCCAACAGCCCAAACTCAAATAAGCCAGTTAATGAATTGACAAACAGAATGAATATACTTCTCAGAATACAAATAAGATGGCCAACCCATACATGAATGCTAAACATCCAGTCACCATGGAAATACAAATAAAAGCTACTAAGGTTTTCTCTCACCCATCAGAATGAGTAACATTAAAAATAAGAGCAAATGCCATTGATGATTTGGGGAACAGGAACCTTACACGTTGCTTGTGGGAATGTGCTGGAGGATGCTGGGCTTTTGACTAAATGCTTGTGGTGGATATGATGTTTCATAACTCCTGAGGTCCTATAGCTCTCACTGGACTGGTTTGGCATGCTGCTACTGCATGAGGAAGTCCACACTGCTCACCTTAAGGATGAAAGGCTGCACTGAGGGGATTCCAGTCACCAGACAGCACTAACAGCCAGCTATATGACACACTCGGTCAAGCCTCCAGATGAGCAGCAACTTGGTGACTCAGACAAGGCTAACCCAAATTACTGCCCTACAAATTGAGAGCATATACAATGGCTTGAAGCGCCAGTGGCGGCTTGGTATGCAGTAATTACATGTGTGAATGTGCCTCAGTCTCTAACACTGAGGATAAGAGTAACTTTAAATCATAAAATAGAAGTTGGGTCTTGGAAATGTTCAACATCCTTAGTCATCAGAGAAATGCAAATCAAAACAACTCTGAGATTCCACCTTACACCTGTAAGAACGGCCAAGATCAAAAACCCTGATGACAACTTATGCTGGAGAGGTTGTGGGGAAAAGGGAACACTTCTGCATTGCTGGTGGGAATGCAAGCTGATACAGTCCCCTTGGATGTCAGTGTGGAGGTTTCTCAGAAAATTAGGAAACAACCTTCCTCAAGGTTTTACCCAGTAATACTTTTTTGGGTATATATCCAAAGGATGCTCAATCATGCCACAAGGACATGTGCTCAACTATGTTCATAGCAGCATTGTTCATCATAGCCAGAACCTGGAAACAACCTAAATGCCCCTCGACCAAAGAATGGATAAGGAAGATATAGTACATTTACACAATGAAGTACTACATAGCAGAAAAAAATAACGTCTTGAATTTTGCAGGCAAATGGATGGAACTAGAAAACATTATTTTGAGTGAGGTAACCCAGACACAGAAAGACAATTATCACATGTACTCACTCATAGGTGGTTTTTAAACATAAAGCAAAGAAAACCAGTCTACAAACCACAATTCCAGAGAACTCAGACAATAATGAGGACCCTAACAGAGTCATACATAGATACAATCTACATGGGAAGTAGAAAAAGACAAGGTCTCCTGAGTAAATTGGGAGCATGGGAACCCTGGGGGAGGCCTCCAAGGGGGAGGGAAGAGGCAGGGAGGGGAGCAGAAAAAATGTAGAGCTCAATAAAAATCAATAAAAAAATAGAAGTTGGGTTACTCTATAGAATGTACTTCTCAACTTTTAAGAAGGAATACCAGTTTGAGCCAGTGAGATTCTGTCTCAAAAAAAAAAATTGAGGCTGTAGTAATTTATTGTCTAGACCATTCATTGCTGTGACCAAATATCTTGATATAGCAAACAGTAGGAAGTTTTCAGAGGTCTCAGTTCACACTTCCTGGCTTCATTGGCTCTGAGACTCAAAACATCACAGTTGCAAAATCACATGACAGAATCGTTCATCTCATGGTAGGCAGGAAGGACAAACCAAGAAATGGACTTGAAACCAGATAGAACCTTCACTGTCATGCCCCCAATCATCTCTCTCCAGACAGGTCTCGAATTACGAAGTTTTTACGCCTCCCAAAACAGGGTCCTCAACTTGAGAGAAAATGTTCAACATCTGGACCTGTGGGGGTATATATAGTTCACGTCATACCTAGGATGGTTTGTGAACATGCTCTACAAAGGTAGGATGATAATTCTTGGTATCCAAAATTTAACTTTCAGAGTTTCATGAAATTTCAGTTATATTCTTGTGAGTTAGCAGCTCCATTTGACTTCATATATGTACAAACTAGTTTTGTTTTATTGGTACAGGGTCTCATGTAGCTCAGGCTGGTATCAAATTGCTATGTAGACAAGAATGGCCTTGAACTCTTCTACCTTTGTCTCCTGGGATCACTATGCCACTGTGCTCACAGTATCTTGACATTCAGACCTTTCTTCCCAGCTGGCAGGTATGTGACAGGTCATCTTTCACACACCATGTGATTGATCCCAAACAGTCATGATATAGTGAATCAATATAAAACTAGAGGCTAAATTCCTGAGTTCCCATGTCAAATTGTTTCAGATGTTGGCTCAACTGCCTGTCAGCTGCAAATTTTTTCTTTTTATGTTTCACTGTAGAATGGAAGAAGAGGGAAACGTCATTGGATTGCTGATGGAATTGAAAGGGTTAGTACTTGAAAACATTTTAAGGACTAAACGCATCTTAGATATTACTCTTGTCGTTATAGTAGGGCACTACCTAGGTCTGGAAAGCAGCTATTACTGGTCACTTGTTATTTTGGGGCCTTTATTTTCCCAGGGACAAAGTAAGGTTTACTAGCTATTTCCCATGGCTTATTTTCATCTTTAAAACTCTGTGACTTGGTGTTGGGTATCTGTTTTACTCACATCTCAATTTTGTCTGTACTTACCAGATTTTTAAAAAATTTTCTCTTAGCAATTCTGTGGCCCTTCTAGTAATGGCCAGTTATTTGTACCACTGCACTTAACAATCATCTGGACCCGGAGTTACAGTTGTGAGAGACCATGTGGGTGCTGGGGACCAAACCCAGATCTTCTGCAAGAGCAACAGGTGTTCTGTAGTACTGAGCCATCTTTCAGCCTCCACAAAAACACATTTTAAAACTAATACCTGGCCAGCACTTAAATTCCCATACATAATACTTTCCTGGCTCATAAAAGTTTAGCATTTAACTCTATACATGGAATAAATATAATTATGCAAAATTAGCAAAAATGTCCTTTGAAACAAAAATATTTTAAGATTTTACCACTCACTATCTCCAAGGTTGACAGTGTTGTCTTTCAGTACTTTCACTGCATTTTGAGTGCTATATTTTTTGTGCTTTATTGTTTTATTCCATTTCACATAATTATAGCCATTTAAGAGTGGAATTTTAACTATTTACGGAACACTGAAAAAAAATTATAGTTTTCCTATTGACTGTTAACTCTTATTAAATCGTATATGCGTCATTCAGACAGAAGCATCTATAATTATAACATCTATTACATTTCAAAAATACATTTTGGTTAAAGTATGTTTCATACAGCTAATATTACAGAAGAAAATTTTGTGGATCTGTGGATATACGGATTGTGTGTGAACAGGTTAAAGGTCCATGTTGTATGTCTTCAATTGCTCTTGGGTCTTGTACTGAACCTGGACCTCATCCGTTTGGTCAGGCTAACTGGTCAGCAAGCCCCGGGATTCTATTGGTCTCCTTAGCATGGGACTGCAGGTGCACTCCCACCACGAACTAAGTATTTTCCCCACATCATTTTTTCTTGACTCTGTGAATTTCACATCATGCACCCCGATTCCCCACATTTCCCAGTCCTTCCATATCCGCCCTCCACCCTTGTAGTATTTTTTTCTAACATGGGTTCTGAGATCAAACTCAGGTTTTCTTGCTTGCTTGCTTGCATTTTACTGACAATGTCATCTTCCCACCCCAATTATGGTTTTTAGAGGTTGCATAATACCATCACATAGAAGTAGCATATTGACTTATAATCTGCATCATTTCTTGACAGTGGGGCAGAAGACAAGATCGGAATATGTAGCTGCAGATCATTTTTCTATTCTATTCTGTTCCAATTGGACAGGACCCACCTATGCAAGCGGTTTATTTAACAGTCCTGTTTGCCTACAGACTCCATTTGTTTACAAACTTTGGTTGGGATGTTCAAAATGGATTTTGGTGATTTTCTTCACACAGATCTGAGTGTGGTGGCTAGCTTGTAACCCAGGCTTTGAGAAGCACAGTGCAAACGCAGGAGACTCCTGGGGTGAAGGTCAGCCTGGATTACTCAAGTGAGTACCAGGCAGCCTGAGCGACTTAGCAAGACCACCCCAAAAACCAAAATCCCAAACACATAGAGGAGCTCGCAAACTGGAAGCTCAAGTTAGATAATTGTGATTTTCATTAATCTTCAGATAAATAAGGGCAAAGGGGCGCTCTTAAACTATCCTGACCAATAGCTGACACATACTTGAAGGGGGCAAGGGCAAGGGTTGGGAACAAGGTGGGCGCAGCAGCTACTCGCCATGAGAAGCAGCTGGAGGTTTGCAGATTTGACAGAAGACGATCATGGTCATCTTCGATCTTCGGGGATTTTTCCAAGCAGGATGCTGGGGCCAAAGAAGGAGAGTGCGTGCTAGCCATGTGACCCAACTTCACTTTCAGGTTGGCACCATCAGAACGCTGCAGGGGTACCCATCTCCGACCAATCGTTTTCCTCCTCAGAGCCCGAAGACGACTCTGGTCTCCCAAGTTCAAGAAGGCACCACAGACAACTGCTGGCTAGCCAACACCTGCCAGCCTTTTCGGACCGAGTCTCCCCTACTCTCTCCGTCGGCTTCCCAATCCTGCCTGGTTCTGGCGGGCCGAAGCGCAGCGCGCGAGCAACAGTTTGGTGCCCGAGCGAGCGAGCGAGCGGCGCGTGCCCGGGGAGGACGCGCCCGCGGCTCTCACACCTCGGGACGCACGCGGCCCGGGGTCGGGGCTCTGCAGCCGCCGGGTCGGCGGGAGGACGCACGGGCGCGCGCCGGCGAGGCCCGCCATCCACCTCGGCGCCGCCGGCCCCGCCGTCTCCCCCCGAGGCCGGCCCCGCGCGTCGCCTCCCCACCGGGGCTGCCCGGCCAGCGCATGCGCGCCGCGCTGCCGGGCGTGCCGGCCACACTCCCCCCACCCACTCCGTGAGCTTGTCACTTCCTGCCCTCGCCCCATCTCCGTCCGGGGTCAGTCAGTCGCTCCCTGTCGCAGCCGGAGACTTGTCTGCTTCCCCCTTCCTACCCTCTCCACGGCGGTCGCTCGGGCTGACCGGGGAGGGGGGGACGGCCGAGAGAGAACGGGACTGACTTCCCTAAAGTTTCCCGAAGCATCTGCTACCCGCCAGGCCCCAGGTGGGGGCCCCGCGCAGCTCCCCGCCCCTCTCCAAAGCCCGGGGGACCGTTGCAGGTGGAGCGGCGCTGAGGGGGAGACCGGGCTCGGCGCGGCCGTTGCCCTGGCGGCGAGGGGCGCCTCGGTCCTGCCCGCTCCGGTTCCAGCTCCTTCGGCTGCTGCGCCCGGCGGTTCCTCCTGTCAACTGCCTACGCCCGCGCGCCCGCCCTCCAGCTCGCCGGCCCGGAGCGCCTAGGAGGGCCGCCTTGAGCCGCCACCGCGGTCCGGGGACGTGGTGAGCTGTGGCGCTTCCGCGTCCGCGCCGCCGGGGACTCTTTGGGGAGCGCGCCGGGCCGCAGTCCCGTTCGGTTCCGCGCCGTGCGCCGGGGCTGCGCCAGGTGGGGCCCTCCGCCGCGTCGTGCGCCCGGCTGGTGCCGCGGCCCGCTCGCCCGCCCGCCCGTCCGCCCGTCCGTTCCGGGAGTTGAGTAAGTTGGGCGCACTTGGCGGCGCGGACCCGACCTGCTCCAGGGAGACCCCCGCGACGCACGTGCGTGGCGGGAGGGCGCGAGCTTGTCCTCGGCCGCGTCGGGGCCTCGTCGCGCCCGGCTCTCTGCGCGCTCGCCCGCTCGCCCGCCCGCCCCGGCCGGCGAGGCCGCAGCCGCCTGCGCAGCCGGCCAGGCCTTGGCTGTGCGCTGTGCTGCGCTGCGCTGCGCGCCGGACGCTGCGTTTCCGGGTAGGGCGATGAACCTGTGCGGGGGGACTTGGGGCTGGAGGCCGGGCGGGCGTCGGTTTCGTGGCCGAGCGGAAGGTGCGGGCCTTGGGGTGGGAGAGCAGAGGGCGCATGGCGTTGATGGTCTATGGTGCGTGTAGCCAGGGCCTCCCCAGGAAGTTCGGGGACAGTGACGGGTTTGTGCTTCTCTCCGCAGCCAAGCCGCGATGAAGAGCTTCTCACAGTGAAAAGAAAATAGATCGCACCCATTAAAAATGCCTTTGAGGGACAAATACTGTCAAACTGACCACCATCATCACGGATGCTGTGAACCAGGTAAGTCCGTTTTCCTGCCCGGTGTCTTTGCTCTCCTCCTCCAGTGCTGTCTCTAAGAAGCCTTTCTCCCCAGCATAAATCTACTTTAATGCTAAAAACCTGGACAGACTAGAGCTCTCCCTTGCTTGATCCCCCAGAGAAAGTTCTGCAAGTGTCACCCTCAATCATTTCCACAAGATCAGTCAGCTGCCTTTCCTTTTTCAGGCTTCAGTTCGTGGTTTACTCCACGCTCCGAATGTTTAAAACAGAAGAAAAAGGCAAAGATAGATAGGTGGTTGAATACCAGCATTCATCTTCATGAAAATTGCTTATCACTAAAATAAGTTTCCCATGCAGTTTTTTTTTTTAAAAAAAACATGGCATGATGCCTCCCTCCACCCCCTCAAAAGTTTAGTTTGGATCAAGAAGGTTGATTGCACTTGTAGGGAAACCGGGTTTTTTACATTTAAAGACATCTTAAAATGTTTTGGATAGAATTTGTTGTATTGTAAATTCCTTGGAATACTTAAGCATATTTAAGGTATTTAAGTTGGAGCGATTTGGTTAAATTTATGATATTAAAACTTTTGACTCATGAAGAACATTTGTGAATTTTAATTTGATAGACATTGTACTTGTAAGCTATTGATGGTTCTAGAACTTTGGCCTTAAAAGGGCATCATGGAAAACATACTGTCACTACAAATAAAGGCTGTTTTATTCCAGTTCAAAGACAACTGTTTACCACTTTTTACTTCAAAGTTACCAGGGTTGGCATGCTTTTTTTCTACTTTGGCTTGTTTTTAATTGAAATATTTTAATTACACTCACGTATTTAGATTTTTATCATAAGTTTATTTTAATTTTTTGAGAAGGAGAAAATGGTGGTAGTAAAGGGGAAGAAACTCCTGTTGAGAAAACATTGCTGAAAGGGGTCAAGACCATGATGGTGATACCCATGGAAGCGGCTGACCTGAGCTAGTGAGAGCTCACTGACCCTGGACTGATGGGTGTGGGGTGGGGGAGGGAACACGGGACCGCATAGGACCAAACTAGGCCCTCTGAATGTGGGCGACAGTTGTGTGGATGGGGCAATCTGTGGGGTCACTGGCAGTGGGACCAAGATTTATCCCTAGTGCATGAACTGGCTTTTTGGAGCCCATTGTCTTTGAAGGGACACCTTGCTCATCCAAAATATAGGGGAGAAGGCCTTAGGCCTGCCTCAAAGTGATGTCAGACTTTGTTGCCTTACTCTCTGTGAGGAGTGAGTGGCTGGGGTATAGGAGGGGGAGAAGGTGGGGGGAGTGGGAAGAGGGGTGGGAATGGGAACTGGGATAGGTATGTAAAATGAGAAAAGATCATTAAAAAGCAATAAATTAAAAAGAAAATGTTGCTGAACATGACAAGAACCATTTGGCTCCAGCCTTATGTCTGTTGTGTTTTGTTGGATCAGTAATAACCTAATAAAACAGGTGCCTCCAGGATGGGACCTTGTTTTTCTTCAGCTCCTGGCCCGGCTGACTTCAGTGCCCTCCATGCTGCACATCTTGTACATCCGAGGTGAAGATGCATTGCATAGTATGGAGCTGAATAGCGTTTACTAGTTTGCTCATTCATTTCTTTAGCAAGTCATTGCTGAGCATGCCTTAGGTGCCAGGTGATACCCAAGGCAGTGGGGATATAAACTGAAAAAGACAGTGCTTTCTTCAGATAGCTTTTGAGTGGGAAGAGATAGATTAAAACAAATAAATAAGGTAATCCTGAACATGACTTATGGTACACATTGGTAATTAAGTATTTAAAAGGTGTAATGCCTTCAAAATGCTTTCTGGAATTTAATTTTTTAATGCAAATTGAATTTTTCTTTCCCAGTAACAAATCAGTAAATATCATTAATTAAATAACTAAAGTTACTGCTTATTAATATTTGCTTCCTTAGGTAGAACTAAATACTTTGGGATGTTTATTTCAATGGAAAGCCTTTGCTGATTTTTAGGTTAGTTCATTTTCAGTATTTCAAGGAAGGTGTGTGCCGAGTGAGGAGGACATTTTCAGATCTGAAGGAAGTATCACATGGTTGTGATCAAGATGTCCTCAGGTGGAGGATGCTCATGTGATGGTTGAGAAATCCCTTATGGGCTTCCAGGAGTGGTCTGCCTTCATTTGGATTATGAACAGAGGGCGCAACCTTAGATGAGAATGCTCCTGCAGAGACCATTATGCTTTGATGTAATGGGTCAATTTATAGTGAGAGGTGGCATTAGAAGTTTGTCAGGATATGCATATTCTTAGAAATTTTTTAAAATAGAAGTTTTCAGAAGTTAAAAGTACAGTGGTAGAAGGACTGTGATGTAGCCACCATGCAGTTAGTCATTTATCAGTACATGGAAAATCTCTTTTCTGTTGTCTTTTTACCTCCCTACAATCCCCTTTGCTACTCTCCAGCTACTCCCCCAACTTGTAGTTTTTGGTAAGCAAATCCTAGATATCATTTTGTCAGAAAGATCTGTTAAGGAGCTGTTTTAAGGCCGGCGAAAACTACAAAAACAGATGTGCTCTTAGAAGAGTGTAAAGCAAAATGTTCTGAGGGTTTGGGTGCTTTTTGTTGGGGGAGATAATTTTTTTACATGTTATGACCTGGGTGGTTCTCATCATCTGATCTTGGAACAGACAACAGGATATATAAGAGAACATTTTAGAAAGTTACATATATGTGTGTGTATACATATAATATATACGTATATAATTATGTGTACACACATATATCTATTTGCAAATACATTTTAAATGAAAAAGTCTGTTTTAACAGTGGGAGCTACACTTACAAGTCTCCTAAGTAAATGTGTCCATGCAGAGCCAAGACATCAGGCTTATTTAGAATATTGTCTCAGGGTGTGTCTGTGCTCTAGTGGAAGTGTCCTGAGGGTGGTTGGTAAGAACTTTGCTCTAACTCTGAGGCTGGTATTGTCACATGGCAGTGGAAGTGGTGTATTACAGAAAGTTTCTGGAGCATACACCCAAATGAGGAACTCTGACACAGTCTGTTTCTCCCCAGAGCTCTTTCACTGTTTCTGTTATTTATTTTTTTTCTATTCTCTAATTCTCTGCTTCTTGCTCCTTATAAAGCCAGACCTTAGTTCTCTACAGTTGGTAGATTTTCTCTTTGTAGCTCATTATGTCTTATAGTTATCAATTGCTGTCATCCACAACCATTGGAAAGAGATCCCTCTACCTAATACCTAATTCAGCACTAATGGACTGCTAACGAACCTCTGCTGTTGGTTCTCTTAAAGACTGGTTTGACTTACGTTTTGTGAGAAGATTGTTTCTGATGCAAGGAAAGCAGTTGTTTGTATGTGATAATGTGGGTGCTGCTATATCTCAGGGTGGGTTCTGATTAGTTTGCTATATCTTATTTAATAATTACAAAGTTCCTTTTTTTGGTAATTTTGTTAGCACCATGTTAGAGAAGAGGAAAAGAGACCTGAGTATTTAGTTGTTTTAGTTATACCTCAGTAAAGAGCCACACAATTGACACGCAGGAGTGTCTTCTGGAGTCTTATTCTTTATCACTGCAGTTATTGTCAGTGTTCTCAAACTGGGTTAGTTGTCTGTGTCTATTGTTTTTATGTACCTAAAGTTGGTGAAATGATGTAGTCCTGAGACGAGGTTCCTCTTATTTGAGTACTTGAAGTATGAAAGAGTCTAAGGCTGCATCTGTATGCATAGCCCTGTAGCCTCAGCTACTCTGTATTAAAATGGGGTTGCTCTCCAGGTCTAAGGTGCAAAGCAGTAGCAGCACACATCCAGCTCAAGGGAACTTGCTGCCCACTCACACTGAGTGGTCCCTGGGTTATGGTGGACATTATGTTATTAAAGACAACTGAATGGCCAGTTTTTCTTCACTACAGCCTGCTGTCTGTCTGACAACCGACACACAGTTGTCCTTGTCTGCTCCTGTGTCACATGATCTCGTTTTTCCACTCATCAGAGAATTTTGCAAAGGAGAGTGGGCCATAATGACTACTAGATACGGAAGTGAAATTTTTAGTTTTCAGATGGAAAAGTTGCTTACTTTACTTGTAAATGCCTGACTTGTGTGATCTGAAGTAATAGGACTGTGAGGCAGAGAGCTGGCATCATCCTCAATGACCCACCCTGACAGAGCCTTTGCTAAACTCAGGGTGTCTTTCCAAGGTACCTTTCTCTTATCTAGACTCATACCCCTAGCAACTACATTTATGTATTTCTGCATCTGCATAAATATGTACTAATGTAAATAGGTCATAGTTCATACCTGTTTTTATTCTTTAACAATACTGACACCCTACATTGTTAGTCCGGGGACCTAGCTGGTGCTTTTCAGCTGTTATGTGGCGTCTTCATAGCTTTTAGTTTGGTCCCTGTAAAGAGACTTTGAAATTTGAAGTCTCTCTGTAGTAATATTTTGTTTGTGTTTTAACAGATAAAGCTTGCCTGAAGACTAGAGTGTAGAGTTAAGCCACTAGAGGCCAGGCAGTGGTGGCTCACACCTTTAATTCTCTGTGAGTTCAAGGCCACCCTGGACTACACGAGATTGAATTTGTCTAAAGGAGGATCAGAGCTCACACAAAGGTGATCCCAGCATGTGGGATCTCACACCTTTAATCCCGGCACTAGAAAGGTGGAGACAGGAGTGATATGGCTGAGCGGAGGAGGAATATGAGGCAGGAGGAGACAGAAGCTCAGGGCAGTCTGAAGTTTGGTAGAGACAGTTGTAGTCTGAGGATGCAGTCTGATGCAGTCTGAGGACAGGATTGCCCTTTTGGTCTGAGGATTCGGTAGAGGTACGATCTCTCTAGTGGTTGGCTGCAGTGCTTCTCTGATCTCTCAGCTTTGACCCCCTAATGTCTGACTCTGGGTTTTTATTAATAACAATTAGAATTTGTACTATATCTCTCAGTTGAGTACAGTGCTACAGAGTACTTCAATGAAAGTCTTATATCCCTCTAATTGTATACTTGTCTATTGCTTTCTTAGGCAGTTGGGTTTGAGTATTGTCCAGGTTGCTTAATCAGGTGATTTTTAAGGCTTTTGGAAGGATTTACTGGATATGGTAAACCACCATAGCCTTAAAGGTTTTTGTTAAATGTAGGTCATTTCTAAGGGGAATGAAAAGGCAAACAGTGTATACTGAATGATGCCAAAGCAGTAAGCATTTGCTGTTAGACCTAATAACTAGTCTTGATTGAGTCTTCAATATTGAGAATGATTGAGATTTTCCCTCCATTGCTTCATTATAAAGATGATAGTGAATTTTGCATACATGAATATATGTGATGTATTCTCATTATTAACATAATTGTGACAAACTATTGTTTGATTCATTAGGAAGTGATTTAAATAACCTTTTTAATTTTTTTTTTTTTTTGTGGATTGGGTGTGTGTTTGTCTCCCATGTAGTTTATATCCTGGAGCCTGGAGATCCACCTTTGTTACAGCAACCACTACAGACATCCAAATCTGGTATTCAGCAAATAATTGAGTGCTTTCGATCAGGTATGAACATTTTAGTTATTTTTTTCAGACATCACACAGTAATTAAAAACTATCTAGAAGGTCTGCCTATTGATTTTCTTTATAGTAATTTAAGATGAATGAATAAACATTGACCTGGTCTGGGAATTATTTTTCAATACTACCTACTAAATAGTTTTAAAATGTTTTACTATAGTTTAGAGGAATCTGGTATATTTTAAGATAAAATGCTGTTACTTCTTAAGGCAGTCAGTTATTCTGGTTCTTTATAAACTTGGGTTAAATTATATTAAGATACGTGGAATATCATTCTAGATTAATTTCTTATCATTTCTGATTTGTGGGGCTTACCTCCTGCTAAACTCTGGAGTTTTCAGTATCTTCAGTTGAGCACAGGATAGAAAAGAAAAAAAAAGACATGTTCTAGCCCTGATATCTTCAGATACATTTAATAAGCTTTTGTTTCTTTTTTTTTAAATTTTATTTTACATGTATGAATGTTTTGACTGCCTGTATGTCTGTGTACCACATGTGTGCCTGATGCACATAGAAGCCAGAAGAGGGCATTGGATTCCTTGGAGTGTAGTTATAAACAGTTATGAGCTGACATGTGGGTGCTTGGGAATTAAACCTGGGTTCTCTGGAAGAGCAGTGAGTGCTGTAAACCTCTGAGCTGATCACCTGTCCAAACCCAAGCTTGTTAATTGTGGAGTATTATAGGAATTGGCCGAGTTACATTTGTGCAGTTACAGGTCAATACTTTAACATAGCTGTTACTTATTGCATATAAGCAATTGAGAAGTGAGGACTTCTGTGTTATCAGTGAGGTCATAGGCTGCTATGATTCTTACCACTCGCTTATGCATTTTTGTAGATTTATGTTCTGACATCACTATTCAGTCAAATATCAATAAGCAGATGAATACAATGAATTGGCACCTAATCTATGGATAGTTGGATCTCATCATTATTTTAAAGCTACTGTCTTAATGGAATTTTTTTTCTGAGGTTCAAAGGAAATTATGACTATGGTGTAACTGTGTGAATGAAGTTTTTTGAATTCCTTGTTTTAAAGTAGTACAGGTGAGGGACTGGAGCGTTGTTTCAGTGGTTAAGAGTGCTTATAACCCAAGGTCAGTTCTCTGCATCCCTATAGCAGCTTATAGCTGCCTGTAACTCCAGCTCCAGGGGACCCAACACCCTCTTCTAATGTTCACAGGTGATTGCATGCATGTGATTTGTATATATGTACACACACACACACACACACACACACACACATACATACACACACAGTCTCACACAATTAAAATACATTAATAGTTTTTTAAAGAAAAAAATTGTAGTGGGGTGAAATAAACATTTGCTTTAGTTTATTATTCAAAGAAGTAGATTATCCTCAGATATAACCTGTTTCCTTTTAAAAATCCATTTAGAGTTAAGGTTATCTTTTACTGCCTTGGTTTATTACCATATTATTTTATTAAGTTGAAATTGAGTACTTCATAAATGATTTATAAAATTCTTTTTAGAAAGTTATATAGTGTGTGTGTGTGTGTTTAAATTTTGGAAGGCATTCTGTTGCTATAAAGAGACATCGTGACCATGGCAACTCTTCGAAAAGAGAGACTCTATCAGGGCTCACTTACAGTTTCAGAGCTTTGGTCCATTATCATCGTGACAGAGAGCACTGAAGTGTGCATGGCACTGGAGCAGTGGCTGAGGGGACATCCTGGTCCACAGGCAGAGAGACAGACAGACCCACAGACAGAAAGACAGAGACACATACACTGGACCTGGCTTGGGCTTTTGAAACGTCAAAGTCTACCCCTAGCAACAAAGTTTTTTCAGCAAGGCCACATTTTCTCCAACAAGAGGACACCTCTTAATCCTTCTAATCCTTTTAGTTAGTGGCACCCCTGGTGACTAAGCATCCAAGTATATGAACCTAAGGAAAATATTTGAATATGAAGTGAGTGTTTTCTTACTGCACTGTGTTTGCCAGTTCTTTGCTGTGTAGGCTAAAGAATGGGGCAGTGAGATAGGTAATCGCGATTAGTGTCATTCCACAGCTGTTTATCTTTTGAAATGTGCTTGTTTTAGTTAGGGAATTTATTGCTGTGATAACATACTATGACCAAAAGGAACTTGGTCAGAAAAGGGTTTAGTTCATCTTAGACTTTCACATCACAGTCCTTCATTGAAAGAAGTCAGAGCAGGAACCTGGGGACAGGAGCCGATTCAGAGGACATGGAGGGGAGCTGCTTACTGGCTTGCTCCTCATGACTTACTCAGCTTCTTTCTTATAGCACCCAGGCCCACCTCTGCTCAGGGATGGCACCACCTATAGCAGGCTGAGCCCTTTCGCATCAATCACCAATCAAGAAAAAGCCCCACAGACAGACCTACAGACCAAGCCAGTGGGGGTATTTTTTTCAGTTGAAGTTTTTTTTTTTTCCCAAATGACTTTAACTTGACATAAACATAAAGTTAACATAAAACTATCCAGAAGTATTTTTAAAAAAATTTCCCCAACACATTAGCCTTGTTATTTTTTAATATAGAAAAATTATGAAAATACTATAATTAGAAATGTGTGCAGTTGTTCAGAGAAATTAATTTTTGGTTAAAAATTAATTTTTGATTATTGTGTCCCATAAATCAGAAATTTTAATTCCTTCAAGACAATAATCTCTTACATATATAGCCAATCTAAAGTCTACTGAAGTAGCTCTGTGTCCAAAGGTATTAAAGGGTAAGGTAAAATGGGCCACATGACTTGGGGTTTAATGTCCATTCTAACCTGAGATTGAGTTCCTCCCTGACCCAGCCTTCTATAAGCACACCCTCAGTGACTCATCCCTTTCCAGCCTCTTTCCACTGTATCTGGGTCACACACTTTGCATTGAGCAAACTATCCTGGTAGTGCTGTGTCTGTGTATCTGATAGGTGCTTGACCGTACAACTGTGAAGTCCATGGCTCTGCTTAGTAAGTGGCAGAGCCTAAGTCAGGTGGACAGCGGTGTTGTAGGATCTGCATTCAACTTCAAGTTAGATACTTGGCTCCAACTGCTGTGCCATCTTTGAGTTTCTTACTTTCTTCCTCCTACACTGGACTGTCTGTGAGTTGATACTAATTCCTACCCAAGCTGGAAACCCATAAAGGCCTCTGTGTCTGAAGGAGTTGACTCATTTCACCAGCTCATGTGTGCTACACGGACTGCAGGACAGTTTTAACCCATTCCTACTGTCTTACAGTTCAGTGTTTGTGTTTGCTTTGCACTATTTTCTTGGCTTTAAGTTGAAAATTCTTTCTTACCTCTGTTATTTATTTCTAATTGCTTGATTTGTGAAACAATTTAAGTAGATTTTTTTTTGGGGGGGGGAGAAATGACATTGTGGATATTGTGGATATAACAGTTTATAGAGCAAAAAGTAAGCTTCCCCTAACCCTTTGCATAAGTGACAACCGCTGCATAGTGTGTTCTCTTCCTTTTGTCCATGCATAAATATATTCTTTGTTTCCTCCCAGTAGAAATGGTAGTAGACATACATTCTTGTGTAGTTTTGCTTTGTGGATAGATTTGGTTGTTGAAATTACTGTAGAGTTAGATGTGGTTATAGATTTTCTGCTCTGATCCTAATGGATGACTTGAAACCTGATGCTTACTCCCAGTACTGGCTCTGGTACTACCCCACCATGCCTGAGTAAATACTTGCAGGATCACACCTGGGATACCATGTCCTCAGGCTTCCCTCCTTTTTCTTAACATAATTAGTTGATCTTCCTTCCTTTCTCACTTTCTTCAAAACACAATTTTGAAGAAAAACCACACAATAACTTTAGATGTTTACTAAATATCTTTTAGGTATTTATTACATTGATTTATTTGAGATTATTATTCTTTGTTAGTCTCTTAGTCATTTTACAGAGACAAAGAAACTTTAGAAAGCCCTAAAGCTAAAACAGGAAAATGAGGGAACGTGTCCATCATTTAAAACTAATTTTTAATATGAGATTGACAAATTAAAATTTAAATGTTAAATTATAAAATATATATGTATATAATTATAGAGAAAAGGTTCTATACATATGTAATATACTATACTACTATACACAAGGAACTTCATCCTCCCCTTCCCAGGAAAGAATAATGAAGTATTCTGCTGAAAAATAATAACTTTTGTGTAATGATTCTTGTGGTTGTCTTCCTAGATTTTACCATCTCGAAGTTACTTTTTTTATGATTGAAGTAACTTTCATTGAAGTTAGTGTAAACCATGACTGAATTATGATGCTTATTTTTAATTCTAGATAAGCTTAGCGTGGAAGTAAGATCTGTGAGAGATATATAAAAGAGACTGCCTGTTCTTTGAGGGGAATCTTACTCTAATTATTTTGTGTCTGTGTGTGTGTATACATACGTGTATATGAATGCAGTGTGTGTATACATACCTGTGTATATGAATGCAGTGTGCAGTGTCTGAGGAAGCCAGAAGAGGGCATCAGATCCCCTGGAGCTGGAATTAGAGGCTGCTGTGAGCAACCTGACATGGATTCTCGGCACTGAAAGTAGTCATTTGAAGAGCTAGCTGCAAGTGCTCTCAAGCCTGAAACTGTCTCTTCAGCCTCTGAGGGAATTTTTCTGATTGTTAGCAATTATAGAAAATTTAAATGGGACTAGATATCTTTTGGGTTTATTATTTTTAGTATGCATCTTCCAAGTATGTCCTCTAGGATTATGTTCCTAGAAAGCAGATAATTCTTCTAGTCTGAAGCTGTCAATATCGTGGAACCACATCCTTCTCTTATATGTTTCCAGTGAATTGAATAATATTGTATGTGATATTTAATAGACGCTCCATTAAGTGTTTATTAGGGTGAAAGATTCATCAAGTAGGCATAGTCTTAAAGCAATTTTATCCTTCTTATAAATTTATTATTGTATGTGCCATTATTCTATTATCAAAACTCTTACCCTTTGGTGTTTTATTTATTTATTTTATTTAAGAACCTGGTTGCTGATCTAGTAAGCAATTAGCAGTGACTTCTCAGGTGATTTAAGAACCTAAGCAAGAAAGAGAGCAATTTTTTTTGTTAAAGGAATGGTTTGGAGAAAATCAGCATGACTGTTTCTCAGGATTCATAATGAGACAAATTTTATGTTCTGTCTAGATGTCCACGCATTTGTCTCAGGTGAGGAGGAGCTGTAGTATGACAGAGGCTGTGTCCATTGTGACAAAGCGATCAGAAAAATGGTAGCTCATTTTGAATAAATCCTTTCTGTTGTGGGAAAAGTATCACACATACAACACCCTAAATGATGGCTAAAACTAGAGGAAATCTTTTAACATCTGTGTATGCAACAAGACACATCTTACTTTTCTTGTTTGTAAAATGTCTTGTATGTATGTGGAATTAGAAAACCTTTTTGATTAGCAAGTCAACTACACATAGATAAAAACAATGATATTCATAATATATAGAAAGTTGTTAATGAAAGTCATCAGGCATTGTCCTGAGAATAGGAGTACAGTGGTGAGCATCAAAGATAACTTTTCTCTTAGGTATCTTAGCATAATAGATACATAGAACAGTAACAAAGTGCGAGATAGTGGGGGAAGCTGGGGCACTGACAGTGCACATGGTAGCATCTTAATAGAAATGTCAGAGAAGGCATCCTGGTAGAAGAGACCTCTTCCCTGGATCTCAAGTGAGTCAGACTAGGGAAGGACATGCTATAGTAAGAATAACATGGGCGATGGCATACAAAGGACAGAGGATCAAGAGAACATTTGTTGTATTTCTGACCCAAAAGAAATTGTTGTGCCTGAGCCGACAGTAACTGTGTGTGTGTGTGTGTGTGTGTGTGTGTGTGTGTTTGCATTTTGAGGAAAGTGTTTTTATATAACTGATAGGTTAGAGGAGATACTTTTTTTGATGCCTATTGGGTATAAGTAATATACTTGCTATTGAATATAACCGTGTAACTAGAGTTAATTAAGAAATTGATGTCTTTCTTTTTCTTTGATTGATATGATGGAAAGATCCTAGTGAACAAACTGGTTACCTAGTTTAAGTTTTTCCTTTTACACTTCACTGTTTTTATTAATTATAACCATGTTTCTGTAAGTTTGGCAATACTTTAAATTGTTGATATTTGCTTATTTAAATTTAAAATTGAATTTTAAAAAATTCTTAATTTTTTATATTTTAAATCACGTCTGTATGTGTGTATGTGTGAGGGAGTATACAAATGAGTGTAGGTGCAGAGATGTTGGAACTGGAGTTGTCAGCAGCTGTGAGCTGAGATGATGGTGCTGAGAACCAAACTTGGGTCCTCTGCAAGAACACAAGATGCTCTTAGCCACCGAACTTAAATAGATTTCTTTGTTTTTCTTCAGCTGTTTTCCCTTCAGTGTTCTGACTACTTTTTAGAAAGACTTATTTATTTGTATTTTATGTGTACAGGTGTTTTGTTTGCATGAATGTTTGTGTACCATGTGCATGCCTGGCACCCATAGAAGCCAAAGAGATTGTTGGATCCCTTGGAACCAAATATGTGGGTGGTTGTGAGCCTCCACATGGGTGGTGGGAATTGAACTCAGGTCTGCAAGTGCAGTAGGTTCTTTTAACTGCTGAGCCATCTCTTGAGCCTCAAAGGTACAGCTCAGACTGGCCTAGGTCATGATCCTCTTGCTTCTGCCTCCTCAGTATATCCTCCTGCTGGTGTATTTACCACAATAGGCTCTGGTGACTCTTTGTTGATTTATTCATTTTGATTGATTGATTGAGACAGGGTTTCTCTGTGTAACAGTCCTAGCTATAGACCAGACTGTCTTTGAACTGATAGAGATCTCCTGTCCCTGTCTCCCAAGTGCTGGGATTAAAGGCGTGGCCCCCACTGCTTAGCTCTGTTGACTATTTTTAGAGGCAAGATTCAATCTCTGTTTTGGGTATAGTGCATCTTTTAACTTAGAATCAGTATGTAAAATTTTCACTTTTTTCTTCCCATTACGCCTATATTCAGCTACATTTTGTGAAACTAAATATGTACCTGTTATAGAGGCTTAACCCAAGTATTTCTATACCTGGTTTACCTCACATAGTTTGTTAATTAATCATTTTGGGGCTAGTTATGAATCAAAGATAGCTGTCTGTCATGAAATTCTTTTGTAATGTGAAATGACTAGTTTTGGTTTGTTTCACTATGATACAAGGTGGTTAAACAAAATGCAGATATTATATAGCTCTTTAAGATAATATAACTAGATAGGATAAGATTTGTTATCTCTGAACACTTAGTAATGGTCTAATAACCTGTCAAGCACTATTTTGCAATAGAATTTTGAGGAATGACCTATTTTTAAAATGATGATAAAATATACTCTCAAAAGTTAATTGTAAATTAAAAATGGATCGCTAAAGATTGGGTTCGAAACATTGACCTTTTATAGCCACTACAGTTTTTTTTCTTTTTATTTATTCTTCCTTCATACAATACATCGGGAGCGCAGCCTCCCCTTCCTCCTCTCCTCCCATTTCTCCCCTCTCACTTCCCTCTCATCCAGATCTACTGCATGGGTCCTCCGTTTCCCTTCAGAAAAAAGCAAGCTTCCCAGTGATATCAACTTAACATGCTATAACAAAATGTAGTAAGACTAGGCACAAACCCCCACATCAAGACTGGGTGAGGCAACCCAGGAGGATGGAAAGGGTCCCATGCAAAAGAGTCAGAGACATCCCACTCCAATTGTTAGAAATTAAGCAACCACAGCGTTTATGCAGACCTATCATAGACCCATATATCTGTGATTGTCATTTCAGTCTCTGTGAGTCCATGAACTCTGCTTAGTTGATTCTGAAGGCCATGTTCTCCTGGTGTCTCCACACCTCTGGTTCCTACAATCCTTCCTCCTCCTCTTCCGAGGGGTTCTCTCAGCTCCATCTAATGTTTGGGTGTGGTAGACCCTACAGTTTTAATTTCACTGTGTTAAGATTTGCATTAGTCAGTAGTACCAGAGCTTTATAGACAGTAAAATGCATGTTAAATGACAGAATATTCAGTACTTATGTTTTCTTAACAGTATTATTTAGGATACTTTGTCAATGAAAGTAACAAAATTAAGGTATTTATATTAATTAGTAAGTTACTATAGCAAAGACCTGTAGGAGGTAACAACAAAAAGTCTTGTTTATGCTTTGCTCCTTGTGGATGTTTAACGATTTCATGATTTTTGCCAATTATTCTGCCTTTTAAATCTCCCACCAAAATGCTTAGTATCCCTAGATCAGTAGCATTTCTCTATTACTAGAATTGAACACCTTGTGATTATAAACATGGTAAGCTTGGTTTTGGCTACTTTAAGGATTTATAATCAATGGATAAGACAGATACTGGATTATAGTAATTATATTAATAAGTAATTGGAATTGGGGTAAGAGTTCTTGTAAACGGAGGTGTAATTTTTCTGTTCTGACCACTCAGTCCCAAATAAACACACAAGAGCTTATAATAATTACAAAATGCTCAGACTTATTATTAACTAGCTCTTACTTTTCAATTAATCCATTTCTATGTATTGCCTTGTGACCTGTGGCTTTACCGGCCCTCTGGTATCTTGCCTCTTGGGCAGCTAACTCAAGTCTCTGTCAACTCTGCCCTTCTTCATCCCAGTCCTCAGTTTGATGTCCCACCTAACTTTATCCTGCGCTGCTACAGGCCAAATAGCTTTATTGCTAAATAATTAGCATAATACATATTCACAGCACTTACAGAAGGATCATCCCACAGCAAATTTCTCATGAATAAAGGCTTGAGATATTTAAATTGATGGTGCTATCAAAAAGCCTGAGCAAAATTTTGCTTTATCACAAAATAGCATAACTCCACGTTGGCCCAGAGCCTGAAGTAATATAAACTGAATTTTAAAAGGCTGTTCATAAATAATCCTGTGATAAGAATTTAGACCTTTAATGGATTGGGAAATGTGTTCAAAACCAAAATCCAAACCTCTTATTTTTCACTTCCATATTTAGAAAAGAACTGGCAGAACCAGCAGAAAATTTGCAGGAGTAATGGGAAGCATTCTCCCTTCTATCCTAGACTTACCGACTCAGGCTCTCTAGGGAAGAGTCGTGTACACCTTTATTCTCAACTCACGTGAATGCTCTCTCAGATGTCAAAACCACTGCCTTAGTTTGTCTGTGAATTGATTGGCTACTGATAGAAAAAGGACACCATTTTTGGCTATCTTAACTTGCCAAATCATAAAATATTTGCTTAGCATTTATTACTTAGTTAATAAACACTCTGTGGTAGAAATTGACATTGTATTTTGTTTTCAGAGTAACTGTTTTTGGATTATCAACAGTTGGTGTTTGATTGAAAAGTGCAGGTCAGAGTTAACTTTTATATATTTCTTTTTCTTCCAGGAACCAAACAGCTTAAACATATTTTGTTAAAAGATGTGGATACTATTTTTGAATGTAAATTATGCCGTAGTCTCTTTAGAGGATTACCAAATTTAATTACCCATAAGAAATTTTACTGCCCACCAAGTCTCCAAATGGATGACAGTAAGTTCTAGTCATATATTGTTATACATTTTAGAGTTAAGTATTTTTTACTGCTTCTATGTATTTTTAATTAAAGTGGTATTGATATCAGTTATAGATAATTTAGTGATAGAGAATAAAATGAAATACTTGACATTGTTGTATTCAGTTTCCTGGATAGTACTTTTATATCAGTGCTTTCTACTTGGATTTTCCTAATTTATGAGTTTTAATCTGTGAGTGTATTTATTTGTATTGAAGTAATGAGGATTGCTCATTTAGTTTAGTTAGTATTTGAAAGTTACAATATTAATGCTGTCTTTCAGGGAGCAATTTCATAGTATATTTCTTTTAATTTGACAACTTATTGCTAAGTATGATTGATTACTTAGATTCTCTTTAAGTAAATGAGAATGCATCCAATAAATAGCAAAGAATGAATAAATTATTGATATTTTGTGAATGGTGGAGAACAGTTAAAATATTTATTAATTTTTCTAGTGTTTTCTGGATCTTAATGTGAAGATCGGGTTTGTTCTTAGCAGAATGTGTTTAGATGTTACATAGTGTTAGAGTGTATGTAGACTAACAACATTAGTACTTCTTGTAATTAAGACAGGTAGCAAGCTAATAGTCTTTGTGGCACTAAATGTCTGAATTTATGTACTTTTTTGTATGAATAAATAAGAAACATATATAATATTATTATTTTCTTGCTTTAAAGAATTAATATAAGTTCTTTAAAACATAGTAATACGAGGTAACTTCATTATTTCTTGTCCAGGGATTTAAACTTGGTGGACTTAAAAAATGAGACACTTATTTTATTAGCCTGATACCATAGATATTTTGTAGATCTTTTTGCATTTTCAAACTCAATTTTTAAAAAAGTTTTTGGTAGGGAGATAGGATGCAAAAACTGAAGAGCAAAATATTTCTGTAATTATTATCAAACTATGTTAAGTATATTATAGGGTATAGATAAAATAAATATTTCATATTCGTCTAGAATTTTTTACATGAAGAATATAGTTATACTTATGGACACTCATAAGATAATTCTTAATGATATTTATTCATTCTGGGTTACAGGAACTTGAATTGGTTTTGCCAGTCTAAAACATTGAGACTAAAAATAATAATACTTTCTAAATGTTTTTCTTTCTTCTTTTTTTCTTTGGTTTTTTAAGACAGGATTACTTTGTGTAGCCCTGACTTTCTTGTAATTTGCTCTGTAGACAAGGCTGGCCTCAAGCACAGAGATCCACCAGACTCTGTCTCTCAAGTGCTGGGATTAATTGTGTAGGCCACCACCGCCTGGTCGTTTTTTATTGTTTCAGACAATTTGTTTGCTTGTATTTGAGGTTATTGGACTTTTTATTATTGAGCTATAAATTAAAAAGTAGTTTAGAGGCATCAGTTAAAATCTAACATTTTAATTAAAGTAGTATTTTATACTTGGTGTTCTTCATTGTATTTAGATTGTAGAGGTAATTTATATAGTGCAAGTGATAAATGGATATGCCAAATTATTGTGCATTCTTCTTGGCAGTTCTGCATGTACTTCTATGAAAGTACATGCATTACTATCTACATAATAATAGCAAAGCTTTACTATTTACAAAAAGGAAAAAGGGCTGGGGAAATGGCTCTTGTCACACAAACTTGAGGATCAGAGTTTATGTCTCCAGAACCCACATGCATACAGGGTGGGCATGGTAGCCTGCCTGTAACTCCAGCCTCGGAAAGTGGAAACGGGAATCCCTAAAGCAAGCGGACTAACAAGACACATTAGGGAGTTCTAAGTTCTAGGTTTGCTTAAGAGAAGCTGCCTGAAAGAGAAAGGTGAGAGTGATGGAGAATGATTCCCAGCATCAGCCTCGGGCCTCCATAGCATACATATGCCCCCACACAAGCACCCACTTATTTAAACATCAGCCTCGGGCCTCCATGTGCATACATATACATACATCCCCAAATAAGCACCTACATATGTAAACATACTCACACCCATGAAAAATGAGGGGAAAGGAAAAGAGGATTAGAACTATAATGAATTATGTTGTGGTTTCCAAATAGTTATTAGATGTAGTATTTCTAACTAGATTTTAGAATTATATGTGGAAATAGAACTGATGCTAGCCAGCTTTGTTGTAGCAGACCTTTTGGGTGCCTGTAGAGGGGGTAGTTATTGTATAAATAAATAAAACTAGCTTTATTTGTAAACTAATAGTTTTTAACCTGTTTTTTCAGTAAAATTTTGTCACGTTGAGAAAATTGCTTAAGACTGCTTTTTTTCTTTTTAGCCTCATACCATTTATGTTGACTTGCAGACATTTTTTATTTCTGTGAGATGTTCCAAGTGTCTCAGTAGAATTAAGTTGCATTGTTTATTAGACTTATATTAGCTAAAATACTGTTATATCATATTAAAAATCATTTATATATAGTCATATCCTTACTGATATTTTATCCATCCTGGGTTGTAAGAACTTGAGTTGTCTTTGGTACTCTAAAATTTTCAGACTAAAAATAAATAATAGTATTTTTATTGTTTAGGACTGACCATCCATATGCTTATGTATTTTATAATAAGGGAACTTAAAAGGAGCTCTTCAGATTTTACTTTTCTCATCTGATGGTAAAGTAAAGCAAATTTTTAATTTAGTTAATAACTAGATTTTATATTCATAAAATGCTGAAAAGAAAATAGTGCTGTAAAATGTATCTTTTTAGATACATGCACTACTAAAACATAAGCTTCGTTATATATTTTAAAATATTAGAGGGTTAGAACAAGTTAATTATTTCAGGTTAATAACAGTTGTCTTTTTTCCCTTAACAGACCTTCCTGATGTAAATGATAAGCAAAGCCAAGCCATAAATGATCTCCTAGAAGCCATATATCCAAGAGTGGACAAGAGAGAGTATATTATTAAGCTAGAACCCATAGAAACCAATCAGAACGCAGTGTTTCAATATATTTCAAGGACTGATAATCCTGCTGAAGTCACAGAATCAAGCAGTACCCCTGAGCAGACTGAAGTCCAAATACAGGAGCCAAGCACAGAGCAGCCGAAAGCTGTCCCAGACTCAGATGCTGAGGTGGTGGACGTCGTGGAGCCTCCTCCTGTAGAGACTGTTGGAGATGAAGCTGTTGTGCCTCCCTCTGAGGAGCAGCCCCAGGAATCACAGGCTGACTTGGAAATGTCTGATAGCTCTGACCTTGGTCACCAGATGATATGTTGTCTTTGTAGGAAAGAATTCAATTCTAGACGAGGTGTCCGTCGTCACATTCGAAAAGTACACAAGAAAAAGATGGAAGAACTAAAAAAGTACATTGAAACACGGAAGACTCCAAACCAGTCTTTAAAAGGACGCAGTAAGAGTGTTCTGGTTTCATTAAGTAGGAGTTGTCCAGTTTGTTGTAAATCCTTTGCTACAAAAGCGAATGTAAGGAGGCATTTTGATGAAGTTCATAGAGGCCTGAGGAGGGACTCAATTACTCCTGATATAGCAACAAAGCCTGGGCAACCTTTGTTCTTGGATTCCGCTTCTCCTAAAAAATCTTTTAAGACTCGAAAACAAAAGTCTTCAAAGGCTGAGTACAATTTAACTACATGCAAATGCCTCCTTTGCAAGAGGAAATACAGTTCACAAATAATGCTGAAGAGACATATGCAAATTGTCCACAAGATAACTCTTTCTGGAGCAAATTCTAAAAGAGAGAAAGGGCCGAATAATACTGCCAGCAGTTCAGAAATAAAAGTTAAAGTTGAACCAGCAGACTCTGCAGGGTCTTCACCTCCTTCTATTAGCCATTCTCCACAGAATGGATTAAAGGGAACAAATCATTCAAATGAGAAGAAGAACACACCAACAACACAGAAAAGTAAAGTTAAACAGGACTCTGAAAGCCCTAAGCCAGCTAGCCCTTCGGCTGCAGGTGCTCAGCCCAAAGCCAGGAAACCAAAGCTTTCAGCTGGCTTTGACTTTAAGCAGCTTTACTGTAAACTCTGTAAACGCCAGTTTACTTCCAAGCAGAACTTGACTAAGCACATTGAGCTGCACACCGATGGGAATAACATTTATGTTAAATTCTACAAGTGTCCTCTCTGCACCTACGAAACTCGTCGGAAACGTGATGTGATAAGGCATATAACTGTGGTTCATAAAAAGTCATCTCGCTACCTTGGGAAGATAACAGCCAGCTTAGAGATCAGAGCTATAAAAAAGCCTATTGATTTTGTTCTAAACAAAGTGGCAAAAAGAGGCCCTTCAAGGGATGAAGCGAGACATAATGATTCCAAACACGACGGCACTTCCCATTCTCCTAGTAAAAAGTATGAAGTAGCTGACGTCGGTATTGAAGTGAAAGTCACAAAAAACTTTTCTCTTCACAGATGCAATAAATGTGGAAAGGCATTTGCCAAAAAGACTTATCTTGAACATCATAAGAAAACTCATAAGGCAAATGCTACCAATTCACCTGAAGGAAACAAAACCAAAGGCCGAAGTACAAGATCTAAGGCTCTTGTCTGGTGAGGAACAGTTACAGAGTTTTGTTCCCCCCTCCCCCTCATCGAACTAAAAAAAAAAAATCATTTGGCCATAATTTATAGCTGGTTCCATTTTAACATATTTTCTTTCATAAATCATACAGCAGTAGGAACTGCAAAAGGGATGGATGGTTTTTGCTTTTATCTCCCAGTGACCTTTATTCCAGTAGCATGGGAACAAAAGCTAATTTCAGGACTGGCCTCCCACAGGACAATGCGATGTAGTTGCAGGTAGATGACACGAGCCAGTACTTTTGTTTTGATGTTGTAAATTACATACATTTATTTTGGTCTATGTTTACATAGAAATCTGGTGTTTAACTAACTTGCACAGGTTTAATTTGACTCAGTCTATTAATTTTACTCAGTCTACTAATCCTAATGCATTGCAGGAAAGTTAAATAGATCAGAATGAATTTATGAAGGAGATAATTATAGAAAAAACATTTTAAGGCACTGTAATTATTGTAAAAATTTGTAGGTTAAATAAAGAGTAGCACTTAGGGAAAAAAAAATTCCCAGTTGGAATATAGAAGAATTAATACTTGTTATTTTCTTCTAGCTCACTGCTTCCAGGGGAAGGGGAAAGTTAGTAAACAAAGTGAATTTTTTCTTCTTCTTGGGAGTATATGTTAGTGAGATTTGAAGGTTTGATCTATAGGGGATAGATTTTTTTTTCCTTAGGTACATATACTCTTGTTTCCCTTTCTGTTTAATAAACTTGTAAGTGATCATTTCAACGTAGTTAGTATTATTCAGAAGTGATGTGTGTGTGTGTGTGTGTGTGTGTGTGTGTGTGTGTGTGTGTGTGTGAGAAAGAGAGAGAGAGAGAGAGAGAGAGAGAGAAGATTGTGACCAAAAGAAAAGCAAGATCCCTATTTGGAAGAAAGAACAATTTTACTTTTTAAAGAAAGTTTTGGAACAATTAAATATTTTAAAATGCAGTGTAAAATAAGAAGTAGACTCCCAATACTTGTTTTCATAAGTCTGTGTATTTTTAAAGTTTGCTAGCAGCATCTTTGCCCTTGCAATTAGACGTTTATATACGTAGTATTAAATAAGCTTGAGATACAGGCTCTAATGCAGAGGCCTTAGTTGAGTGCTTATTAGCATGTTATGTGGTTTGAGTGTCACATTGTCTGTGTGTGGAACTTGAGGTAAAACCATCCTTTAGAAGTCATTTTACTGTTGTGCAATTTTAAGACCAAGGTTTTATTGGTAAACTCAAAAGTGTTCATTTATTCCTATTTCTCCTCAGATAACTTCAAGTGATGTACGAAAAGGTTTGGAGTTCATTTTTGTGGAAAGACTTTAAGTTGTTAGAACCACTAAACGTCTTCACATGGTACTATGAGGAAAAAAAGAACATTTTCATAAATATTCAACTGTAACTGCTGATTTCTGACTAAAAAATAACCATCTAACCAGTTTCTAAAGGCAATGCCCATTCCAGCACTTTGAGTAGCTGTGATATTATATTTTGTCTTCATAGACCTTGTACATATGGTCTACAATTTCTACAAAAATGTTGGGAATTTTGCTTTCCAAATAATTTGTTGATTAAAGTGATCAACAACCTGAAGAAAATAATAGTTTTTACTTGATTGAAACTTTGTATTTCTAGTGGTTTATTTCACTTTACATGCAAAATTTTATCTAGATTATATAGGTAAATATGATTTTTGTAGAAAGTCTGTTAGGATCAAAAGACAAATTAGTATCAATATATTATGAATATTTAGTAGCCTACTGAATATTTATAATTATTTTGCATCCATTTATATTTGAGTTTTTCTTTAGCACTTAAATGTTTGAAAGTTTTATTCTAAAATATATACTACAAAGAAAGTTCCAGTTCATTTTATGCATAGATCATTATTACACTTATCATTTGTAAACATCAGAAGTTTTTATGAAAATGAAACATTCCCCTATTTTTCTTTAAATTTTATATAAAGCACTTTAATGGTAGATGCTATCTTATTTCTCAGTTCCTATTTTTTTAAAGAACACATTTACTAATGTTTATATGAAGGTAATAAATAGCTTACTGATATTTTATAGATGCAGACAATCCATGTGCAACCACTTGTTATGTTTCTAGTTTAGTTCTTTAAATGTTGTTGTAAAAGGAAGATAGGGGTATCCTTCCTAATTTTTTTCTCCCAAGGAAAAATTTTAAATGACCACTTTAGGTAATATTTGATTCCTACTGTAAAATTGAAAATAATGAATTCTTGTCCATCTTTTGTAATCAAGATTTTAGGAAAAAAGAAATACATCTATCTTTATGAAATTTTGGGCAGGTTTTTGTGTATCAATATTTTGTAATTTTAGGGAATATTTTATTTTTTAGTAATTTGTGTCAAATTATTTTAAAAGGTACTGCAGAAAATATACCGTGTTTTTATGTAGGTTCACAGCTGTACTTAGAATGGACCCTGTCCATCTGTATACTTTTTGTATAAATTTTTAAATGTCAAAGATCTAGAAGGTCATAATAAAATGCTTCTATAGTTAGCAAAACATTTACCCTTCTCAGTGCTTTGCACTAAAATATACTGTGAAAGGAAATTAGAAAGACTGTAATTGTTGCTGGAAATGTTCTATATTGAATGTTCATGTTTTTGTTGGAAAAATGTACTATATGTGATGAAAATAAACCAGACGAAAAGTTATTTCAGCTAAATGTGCTTCGACATGGGTACATTGGTTGAAACTTAAATGTTTGATTATCAAACCTACTCAGAGACAATGAGCAGCTACACTTGAATTATATCCTGATAGTTTTATTTTAAGAGGTAATGATTTCTCTTTAATTTAAAAGCAGATAACTTTTTCACAGATGGAAAATTTGTACTTAGAGGTCTAACTTTAATGACTAATAGCATAATATATTTAGGGACCAAATGTGTAGTAGATGGCATTTAATTTATAAACCATCTTCATTAGTTGCACATTATTAAACCTGTATTTTTGACATTTGCAAGGTGTTATTTTTTTTGTGCATTCCTACACACAATACATACTCTGTTGACCTTTTCCAGTCTGTTTTACTTGCCATTGTAGGAAAGAAAGAAAAATAGCTTGATGTTGGAGGAGGGAAGACACACTGGAAGTTCTTTACTTATGACCCCCCTATTCAAAGTATGTTTTTCCCCCTTAATAATTCTTGTGCCACAGAAGAAAACCTTATAAGAAGAAAACACATGTGCCTTCCACAGAATTCCTCTAGGCCATTATGGAAAAACTTGCCTAAAGTGGGAGGACCTCAGTGGGGGCATTTTGTAATAGTAGACAACAGGCTAAACTGGGACCAGTTTAGATCAAATAAGGTATTTGAAAGTATTTGTTTTTCCTGTTCCTTTTTGAGCTGTGTATCTACCTTTTGGATTTACTGTGTCCAAAGCTTTTCTGCACATAGTCTGTAAGAATAGATGTTGGTATGACTTTGGTAGTGTACTGCCAAGTGAGTTAGCAGTCATCCGAAACTGGTCATTATATTTACACCTGTCTCTGGTTATAAAATTATATCCACTTTGGCTGCTATTTGATCAAGAGTTTTTTCCAAACCAGATATGATGGCGCATGTCTATAACCCAGCAATTAGGAAACAGAGGCAGGGGAAATTTAAACGACCGCTTTAGATAACATTTGATTCTTACTGTAAAACTGAAAATGATGAATTCTTGTCCATCTTTTGTGATCAAGATTTTAGGAAAAAAACCAGATCTCTTTTTGTGATAATTTAAAGGAATTTTTCTCAAGAGTTTATCTTCCTTCCTAAAGACATCTCTCCTCGAGGGTGAGCAAGAGCAGAAGCGCAGTCACAGACACAGTCATACTTCACCTTGTTTGGCTTGGGTAGTGCAGTGAGAACTGCATGAGGTCTGGCTGACAATAGGCAGGCGTTCATCGGAATGGACAGACAGGTGGATTTGTTGTTCTTCTTCGAGAAGAAGAACCCCTTGGAAAAACATAAATTATTAATTTTTAATATAGTTTTGTTTGTATGAACTGAGCTTTTGGTTTGCACAGGCTGCTTTTTACTGCTGAAAAGTACTTTCACATTTTTTAAAGAAATTATTTATTATATTGATTTGTAGGCAGGATGCAGCAGTTGCTAGGACTATGTTGTGAGAACATGAAGCTATCCTCTAGGTCTATGGAAGATGCGTTTGGAAACAGGGACAGTATCATTCCCCGTTGTGACACTGCAAATGATCTTCAAATAGCCTCACTACTGAAAATGACATTGAAATGTCCCTATGAGTTAGAAATTAGGTTCCTAGGTTTCTTACTGTGGCCCGCAGGAGTATTTCAGATCCTTATTTTGGAGTTGTGGAAGTTATTTCTCTAATGGGATCCATAGTCTATAAGGAGTATGATTTAGCCTTGGTTCTGAGAGTTGATTCAAAGCTAACCTGTAGGATACATAGTATAATGTTGGCTCTGCTCTTAGACAGAAGCCCTCTTGTGCTCTGTGCTTTTCTTTGTACTCTGGTTTTGTGCACTAAATATGTAAGGATAGGCAATCTTAGAAGCAGTCAGTCAATTGATTGGTTTCTGAAGCACATGCTAAAATGTACAATGAAAAGACGTTTTCTTAAACTTACTAATCAATATTTTCTCTTTCTAATTCATCTTTTCTCTCTAATTTGCATCTTTATCTCTTTCTTCTGAGCTTCTAGCTCTTACCTTGCTTTTCCCCTTCGGTATGATTAAAAGAGATCATTAGTCCCAGATAGCTAAACCATTTGGGGGAGGTAAGGATAAGAGCATGCAGTTCATTTTCTTCTGAAGCGTCAGTGTTTCACACTGAATTTGGAAAGAGGAGTGTTTTCAGGCTTCTCCACCTGTTTTTGATTTCACACCTTCAGAAGCAAAGGAGAACTGGAAACCATAGGTGCATCTGGTTAAGGAAAAGCCCAAAGAGAGAGTGTTTGGTATTTGTGTCTGTTCTGTAATTAATTGGTTTGACTGTATATTTTTGATGTCAGGGGCCTGATTTGTGCAAGTTCCTGCAATACCTAACACATTTTTGGTTTTTACCTTGTAACTGGTGCTGGCCTCCCATTCACAACTTAGCCTCCTAGTGCTGGGAGTTGAGGTGTGGTTACCATGTCTGGGTCTAGCTCTCTTATCTCAATATTGATGAGTTTTGCTTTAGAAAATACTACCTCTAAGAAGAGTTTCTGAGAATGAAGACAAGTCTTACTGATAACTAATATTTATGGCATACTTGTGTACCACACACTTTGCTAACACTTTACATGTATAATGTCTCTAAACTCTACCAATAGACCTATAACATAAGACCCGTTTCTTCATTATTCCCATTATACAGAAAGAAAACTGAAGCTTGGAGAAGTTCAGTAACATATTTATGCCCCATAGCCACCAGGAAACAGTGTACACCATTAGTCGACATTTTACCAGATATAATGGTTATCTTCTGGCAGCTTATGGCAATAAGCTGGAGCTGAACTAGTTGGTAACATTTTGGATCCACAAATTGTTTCCCCTGTGACCTTTTCAGATCTACTCTGATGTTCTCTGCCTTTGTCATTTCACCTATAAAACAGTTCTGGTATGCTTTACTGGATGAGTTTTTCAGAGGAGATGGAAACTACATGCAAAATTCGGAGAACACTGCCTGGCATGTTACTATAAGTGTTAGATGTTATTTCTAGAAAAGGCTTGAATGGCACAGTCAGCTGGGAACTTTATCATTACTACTAAATTAAGTTTAGATGGGAACTTATGCATTGGAAGAGAACTTTGTTACACACCACATCTGTTGCGTTTGTACTGAATAATCAGATATTAGGAGCTTATCATTCTTACAGGCTTTTTCATTTCTCTTGAAGATATTAGGGAGTATTAAAAAAGCATATTCATTACAAACTAAGCTTTGTTTTTATGGCCTTTCCCTGTAACCATCCGTTCAAAAATCTCTTTGCCATCCGTTCTGTCACACGTATTTCTGGTCATGTGCAAAATACTGACTGGGAACAAATATTAGCTAAATAGTTGGATTTTAAAAAATAAAACCTTATAGATATTTTGTACTGTTTGAAAGAAGTCATTCACTTACTGGAGGAATAGAGGTTTCAGGGCACACTGTCTGAGTCAGCAGTGTTTGGTGTTCGGCTGTGAAGAGATAAGGAACAAGCCCACCCAGAGGCAGTCGTTGGCAGCACTGCTGTTAAAGTGACCTGCTGAAAGAGCTACTCACAAACCTGACCAGCTTGATCTGCTTTCTGACACTGGAGCTTTCCTTGTTGCAATTTGCACCTCTGTGGGCCTGAGTGATCTTTGATCTTAAACTTAAGAACTATGGCTGTTTTTGTTATTTTTGTAGTGGTGCTGGGAATTGAGTCCAGGGCCTTATTAATGTGACATAGGTGTTCTGCCACTGATTCCGTTTAGCCCTTTCTGTTTTGAGATAGGGTCTCACTATGTATCTTAGGCTGGCCTGAAACTTGCTATGTGGTCCAGGATGGGCTTGGATTCAGGACTATCCCCCTCAGCCTCCTGAGTGCTGAGATTACAGGCTCTTGCCCTTCATGACGATTCTGGTGCTCAAATGCTGGTATCAAAACTTGTGTCTAGTAAGTGAGGAATATATGGTAAGTGAAATAATGTTTAAGTGACAGATGATATGGTTAAATTAGCCACCTCTCAGAAAACAGAAGCCCTGTTTTGAATGCTTAGCACTAATAACCAGCCTTCTACCTTGAGTGTTCATATAATCTGTCAGTGCTTTCAGAGTATCTAATAATGTTATGTTCAGACGAGATATTATGTAAGAATGAACTTTAAGTGCATATATAGTTTTCATTTTAATTGGGGTTTTGAATATGGAACTTTGTTACCTTCTATCTGGAAATATACTGAAAATAAATTAGCTCTGAGAAATAGAACTCTATCGTTTAGTCAGACATTCTCAGCTCTGCATATGTCTTTAAGAAATAATTGAGATTCTTGTTCAGTATTAAGGTGCCTTAGTCTTGAACTCAAAGCGTGTGCTAGTTGTGACTGGTAACTTAGATTCTGAATGGGAATAAGAAAGGAAGGCGTGTCTCTAAGAGAGAGAACTGAAGCAGTAGGCACGGTGTGCACAGGGAACTGGATTGCAGGTTGAGGTGGGGATGGTTAGGGAAAGGAGCGTCCTCTAATGTTTTTTACATAGAGGTAGTTAGGGAAATAGGAGTTCCTGTAGGAGAGTTATTTTCATAGTTTTTGTTTATTAAATAGATTGAGTTCCATGGCGTGCTGCCTACTGGGTGTCTGTGGACATCATGTTGAGAATATCTGAGCATGATCCGTTGTGTGACAGGGTTCAGAGTCTGAGGTAGGCCAGTAGGTCTCACTTTTCCACAAGATTATCTTCGTATCTTCCAGTTATCATTTCTGTGCTTGACTACCTTGACCAACCCATGTTCATTCAGTATGATTCTAAGAAAACCAGTTCACTTAGCACACTGTCTTCACACATGCACTTATGCACACATACAGCAAGGAGCTTTTAGAGGAGATAGTTTGTTTCTTGTTAATATTGAAGTTATAGAATTTATAATTAAGAGGTTTTATCTTTTGTGTGTGTGCACTTGTGCGTGCTGGTGTGTGTTTGTGCATGTACATATGCAGACCTGAGGCTGATAACAGGTGTCTTCCACGACTGTTTTTAGGCAGGGTCTCTCACTGAATCTGGGTCTGGCTGCTTGGCTAGACTGAAGCAAGCGTAGGGGATTCTACCCGTTTCCCCACATTCCTTCCCTGTTGCATTCACGGGCTGTGATGCCTGACTTTATGGAGGTGCGTGCTGGGATCTGCAGTCAGGTCTTCGTGCTTGCACAGCAGACGCTTTACCTTTTCCTCGGCTCTATGTTGTTAAGGTTTAGCATTCCTTTTGAGATCTGAGACTAATAATAGGGGTCAGTAACAGTATCTCAACCACAGATGCTGCAAAATAGATGTGGGAATCAGAAGGCGTGGATGGTTACCTACCAACCAGCATGTCAGTGTCTAAGGGTTGGTGTGTGAGTGTGTGTGCACTCATTAAAGAAGTCAGGCTCTTTCATTTTTTGGTTGCAAGCACATAATTTTGTTTGACTTGCATCTGGCGAGGGGAGAAGGTTCTTCTGAAAGTTTTATGTGGGGAGTATAAGGGAGAAGGAAGTGACAGGGCCTTGTGGAGATCCAGTCAAATTGGCTTCACCAGATTTCCATTAGGCAGGTGATACGAAAATGGGGAAAATCAGTGCAACCTAGTGATTGGGTGTTGCTTCTCTTCTTGTAGCCTTTCTAAGACTCACTTAAAACACATATCTCACTTTCTCTCTTCTCATTATAGTTGTAGCTGCCCATTATGTCTGCTTCCTGCCCTTTCTGCACCTTTTAGCTTGGAGCTTGTCAGGCTTTTAAGGGAAAGTGTGATTAGTTAAATTGGGTATAGTTAGAAATTTTTATGTAATGTTAGGGTTCTTCATAGGCTGCTAGCTAGCCTACAGTGTAGTAGTCTTTGGACAGATTTTTCTCTGCTGGTCTTGCCATGTGATCATTTTGGACAAGTCAGTAGCATAAAACATGGTCCTGAGCCCAACAGAAGGAAGCTTTTGATGAGAGTATTATATAAAGGATAGTGCTAGACTATAATAAGAATTCTAATGTTTTTGAAGACTGATTAGTTTAAAGGCAGCCCATGTCCTTGACTGTTACATTAATAATCCTAGCCATACTAAGAAAATGTAGAAGATGGTCCTTTGATCAACACTGGCAGTTCCTTCTAAAGTGTTTGATGCATTTCCATCTTTGACTTTGTAGTGTCACAGAAATCCTGATATTTTAATGGAAAAAGAGCACTTATGTTTCCTATAGCAGCATTTATGTTGTTTATAAACAAAAATATTAGAAACTATCTTCTACATAGGTTTGATGTAGGAATTTTATAAATTAATGATACAGTATATCTAAAGACTTGACATTATATTGCATTTAATATACTTGGTTTTCTTTGCCTCATTTAACAGTCAGAAACAGTTGTGACTCTTTTGGTGACCCCTGGAGTTGCTATCGCGTTCTGCTGCAATGCTCTCTAGCACCAGTTTCTGTGGTTATCTTCCCCGGCCGTTCGTTGTTCGTTGCCTTTTGAGGGGGCATTACTCTTAACTGTTTGTGAAAAGTCAGATGTGATATCTGTGGTAAAGCCAAGATACAGAGCAGTTTGTTAGGTTAGAGCAAACCATTATTTTATGGGGTGGAGTGTGGTGGAGTGCTGGAATTTGATGACATTTTTGGCAGAATCACTTGTTAGGTTGGTTCTTTTGTTTTGATATTTATTGAGCTCTACATTTCTCTCTGCTCCCCTCGCTGACTCTCTCCTTCCCTCTTCAATCCTCCCCCAAGGTCTCCATGCTCCCATTTTCCTCAGGAGTTAGTTTGGCTCTTGACTGTTATCTTACTCAATATATCGTTCTAAGTTATGAACTTGGGAAAAGTCTTCCCTCACACCATCCCTCGGTCCCGCCTTTCTTCTCTTTGTCCCTCCCCTTTCTCCACTCAACATTTCCACTCCTTTTTCTTGGTAAACATTAGGCTGTGGGTGTATGAATATATTTACGGACAAGTGTTGCCTTGTCTTTGTGTGGCCAATGTTTTGTGCTTTACCTGGCACATAACAGGTGTTGAGATGGTTAAAGGAAGAAAAGAACAGGACATCATTAATTCCTGGTGTACCAGTAGTCCACAGTCTATCTTGGCTTTCACGCCATCATCTAATTCACACAGCTACGCAGGTCTGCTACTGTGACTCCCACCTACATTCTTTGTGTGAGTTTCCCTGTTTATGCCATTGCTACTAAGTAATGGTCACAAGTGCAAACACAGAGAAGTGCCATATTGACTGCTGATCTTGTAATTAATTGCAAACTGTGAGTATGCTTTTAATAATTTCTTTTGATAATTTCTACCTATTGAGTTTTGTAAAATACAGCTCGCTTTTGCAATAAATGAAACTTATCGTCTCTGTTGAATAGTTTTCATATCTTCCTGTTACCTGGCTAATCAGAATCCTGGAAAGTATTTTGACATTTCTTCCTTCCACTCTCGATGCCATCACTGATCAGTCTCTCTCTCCTACTCCTGAAAGCTTCACATTTGACTGCTGCTAGCTCTCCCATTAGTAGTGTAGTGTGGACCTTGTCTCTTCCGTTCTCTCTAGTAATAGTTTTCCAGCCAGCCTCTTTTCTCACTTTCCCTCTGTGCTGTTGCCAGAGCTGGCTTTCTAAAGCAAAGGTTCCTCCGTGCTGTATATCCACTGCTTGACTAATTTACTCATCCTTTAAGTATCAGCTTAAATGTCTCTTCTCAATAAAATGTCTTTTCCTGAAGTTCAGTATCCTCTTCTTTTCCTAGTGTCCTCTAATAGAGTTTGTAATCAGCTATATTATGGATTGATTTGTTTATTGTATATCTTTCCACTGAAAAGACTGATGTAAGTTAGATGCATGCTTCCATGTTTAGCACAGTAGTTGGGACATGGCAGTGCTTAATAAAAGTGGGTGGATTAGAACTTAAGGTAAGAGTATTACAGGTCCTAAACTCTTCACATTCTTGTAGAGTTTGGTTTTAATGCTGCCCTTTCTGATATAATATGGACCCTTTCCTAACCATAGGTCATGACCCAGCTAAGGCAGATATAGAGTCACTTTTATCTCATTCAGGTAATCCTCATTTCTGAGGAAGCTCAAGCAGGTAGCAGGTCATTAGATGCTCTTCCTGTGCATTTTCTCCACAAATCTTTCTGGGATAGGCAGTTTTGAAGATGGGGCTTGGAATACTTGTGTCTGTATAGGAATTCTGTACTCCCTAAGGTCAAAGAACTCACACAGGGCACACAGTATGTTCCTTCAGTTTATTTAGCATCTTAGGAGATAATCCATTTAGTTTGTTATTTCTGATGACAGCAGCTTTCCCTCAAGTGCTAGGGCTTAACAGTGAGAAGGACTGAATGGTGATGTTTTCAGAAGGTGCACTTCCTTTAAAAGCTGTGTTCCTCCAGGATCATTGCTAGTAGGTGAAGCTTAGAACATACAGAGTAAATCAGTGTCAATGAATGCATGCGTTCACTTCAATGATTAAATCTACGTGGACTTTTATTAAAAAATTTGTTTCCTAGATTTATTTATTTTTATAAAATGTATATGGGTGTTTTTTCTGTATGTCTGTGTACCATGTACATGCCTGGTATCTGCAGAGGTCAGAAGAGGGTCTTAGATCCCCTGAAACTGAAGCTAACAGTTGTTAGCTGGGAATCAAACCCAGGCCCTCTGGAAGAGCAACCAGTGCTCCTAACCACGGAGCCATCTCTCCAGCTCCTCCTCTATTCTCAGTATGAGTGCCACTTTGTGCCAAGAGGACTGTGCCAAGCATTTTAGGGGCCAAAAAATGACATCATCTTGTTATTCACAACAAGTTTAAATGTAGACTTTTTCATGGCTTTCATTTGGGCTGTGCATTCTAAAGGATATTTTCATATTATATTTCTTAATCATATAAATTTTGAATTATCTTCCCTTTAAAACTTTACTACTTTTATATTCTTTGTTACAAAGATATCCTTCCTGATTATTCACCTTGGAAATGAGTTGCCTGACCTCTTCCTACCTGCAGACCAACATTTCAGTTCTCCACCTGCTCTACCCCCTATCATCCCGGCTCTGCCCTTCCTTCCCTGATTTGGGTCGCCTTTGTGCACTAGCACAATGACTACGGTGATAAAACTCTTCTGACGGACTGTTTTGTGCTTACATGGTGGCCACCTCAGACTGGAGCCAGAGGTTTTCTAAAGTAGGGAGCTCTGAGCCACTCTCTTCCTACAAGACACTGCGGCCTCTTGTTTGGAGTTTCCCTTGTGTTACCTCCCCATCTCCTCTTGGAGGACTTGCCTTCCCTGTCGTAGTAGATGTCCCTTCAGTGTATCAATCCCATTTTCTAATTTTTCCTTTATAGTAGCCATTACTGTAGTGCTTTAGACTTACGTGTGTGGTGAGGTCTCCCTAACTGCTGAAAAGGCCATTTACGCGGGCCATGTCCATTTGTCCTGTGTCGTAGGTGCCCAGCACAGCGTCTGCTGCACAATATGTGACCAGTGATGGGTAGCATTTGTGCAGGAAGTGAGTTTTGGATGGGGACAGTCAGTCTAGTGATCTGCAAAACTGCTCCAGAAATATCCCATGACCATTTATTATTGAGAGAGGCATTGCTAAGTTTTGTATTTATGACTTAATTTAGATTCTACATACATTTTCACACTCAGATTGCATGACTCCAGTGACAATCTGTGAAACTCTTTTCTCATATTTTGCTTGAGTAATTTGAATAATATTTCACTATTGGATGATTCTTAACCATGTTGTTAAAAAAAATCTCACAAATTTGTGCTAGTGGGACCTTGTGATTTAGAATATATTTTTTCCCAACGAAGAGTCAGTGTAGATGGATCTCTTTAGAGCAGTGGTTCTTAACCTTCCTAATGCTGCAACCTTTTAATACAGTTCCTCATGTTGTGGTGACCCCAACCATAAAATTGTTTCATAATTTGGTACTCTTATGAATTGTTATGTAATATTTACGTTTTCCAGCGGTCTCAGGTGACCCCTGTGAAAGGGTTGTGAGAACTGCTGCTTTAGAGACTGGCATCCTTCTTGGTTGACCTCAACCTCTGTAGAGGGAGGTTATTCATCTCGTGTAAAGGAGTTTATATAAAAACACAAATCACCATTTGCCATATCTTACAATATAGAATGCTTATAATGCTGTGAATACATATCTTATTTTCAAAGTACAAGAGGAGTTTGGTATTTCAAGGAATTCTGTAAAGACAGTTTCTTGGGTTATGTTAGTGGATGGTTGTTTAACCAGGATATGAATTTGAATTTCCTATGAAAAACTGAAACTGAAAACAACATATAGCTGGCCCTTCTCCTTGTTTATATACCGTAGTTTCTGGTGGTGGCAGCTGATGGTATGCACAAGTTATGTCTTGTCTCAAATGCATGGGACCAGAAGCATCTCAGATGTGGGATGCTTCTAGATTTTGGATGTTTGCATATTAAACAATAGGACACCTTAAGAATGGCATCTAACATCAAAAATGAAGTTTATTTGGGTTTTAGAGACACTGTATATATAACCTGACGTTATTTGCTTAGTATTTTTAATGTAGTTACATTTTGATTGTGATCTATCATATGAGGCCAGGTTTGAAATTTTCTATTTGTGTTGTCATTGGCACTCAAACAATTTCTAACTTTAATTTTTGGATTAATATGCCTGTTGTGTTTTAAAAATGTTGAAGCTGGGTGGTGGAGGCGCACAACTTTAATCCCAGGAGGCAGAGGCAGGTCGATCTCTGTGAGTTAAGAGGCCAGCCTGGTCTACAGAGCAAGTTCCAGCACAGCCAGAACTACACAGAGAAACCCTGTCGAAAAACAAACAAACAAACAAACAAAAACAAAACAAAAGAGATGTTGTTTGTAAACCTCCTGTCATTAATCATCGGGCCAGACCCTTTTAGCTTCCTATCATCAGCTCCCATGAAATTGGGTTCTTTTAAATTCCTCTCTCTCTCTCTCTCTCTCTCTCTCTCTCTCTCTCTCTCTCTCTCTCCTTTTAAATTCCTCTCTCTCTGTTCTTTTAAATTCCTCTCTCTCTCTCTGTTCTTTTAAATTCCTCTCTCTCTCTCTCTCTCTCTCTCTCTCTCTCTCTCTCTCTCTTTTTCTCTCTCTCTTTTGAGACAGGGTTTCTCTGTGTAGTCCTGGAACTCACTCTGTAACCCAGGCTAGCCTTGAACTCACAAAAATTTATGTGCCTCCACCCGAGTGCTGAGAATCTGGGAGGGCTAGGAATCTAGGCATACATCACTACCGCCTGGCTGGGATCTTTTAAATTCTCAACAGCAAAGATAATTTAGTTATTTACCTCTATACTGAACACATCAGTAGAACTTGGAGGCACAAAAAGAAAACTAGTTTCGTTTGGGGGCTATGATAAATGACAAGGATGTTACCACTATGACTGAGTGTAGTGGGTGGGGGTGCAGGAAGTTGTTTCTCTACTACTGATGCACAGTGTCCTAGGCACGCAGTGGAGCAGTTGTTTGCTAGGTCCAGTTAACCCAGATTCCTGACTGATGAGCATGCTGGCTTCACGGCAGTGGAAGGGTTGATTACTTGTCAGACAAGTTGTGTCTGGAGTTTGGTATTTATTTCCCTCTTAGAGATTAAAAGTTGGTTTAAACCTTAATGAGTAAAAGATGAGAGAAACTTTAAAATATCAACAGTGAAGTTAGTATCACAGTAATAAGTGAATTACATTTTTTTGTTTTGATGTTTAGACAGGATCTTGTTATATAGCTCAGACTGGTGTGGACCATACTATGTAGCCTAGGCAGGACTTGAACTCAGAGCCTCCTGCCTGATTCTTTCACACGCTGGTATAGGTATGTGCCTTGCTTAATGCGGCCCTCCTCCTTAGCAGTTGTTATCAAAATCAAAGAGTTTCATGGACTGTACTGTATATTTGCTGTTCTGGATCATCCACTCTGAAGACATCGCGGGCTCCGCTCTCTGTGCCTGGGACACAGCGCTTTGCCAAGGCTTTCAGGTGCTGTGAGAGAGGAGTGACCTGTGAGGACACAGGTGTACTCTTAAGGCACACTGGGGTTGGCAAAGTCACTCCTAATTTCTAAATTCAGCCTTGAGTTTTGAAAGGGTTAGGCACAAAACCCTTCCAGATTTAGATGAAGAGACCAGAAAGTACATTTAGATTAAGTGGAGGAATGTGAGACTAGACAGTGGCCAAATTAAGATGTTACAGACCCAGTAAGTACTTGGAATTATGTTTTCAAGATTAGGAGTAGCCATTGAAAGATTGTAAATGGGGTCTTCTCATGGCACTCAGGAGAGATGTGGAGTGGACTGAAAAGATGTGTGGTGAGAAAACCAATTATGAACCAGCTTCAGCCCCGTAAACGTGATGGAGCTTAAGTCATGTAAATGGCAGAATTGAGAGACGGCGGCCAGCACAGCTTCAGGGTGGAATTCGCTGTTCATTGGAGATAAGAAATGAACCCTGACGGTTTCCAGTTTCAGGCATTCTGGTTGGGCAGAATTCTCTGAAGTAGTGAATTCAGGAAGAGGAGAGAGAATGGCTTAACTTTTTGATGTGTTGAGTCTGAGGTTCTTCTCCAGAAAATTTGGGTTAGTGGTCAGGAGAGCCTGCCCAGGTAGACATTTAGGGCCTGTTAATGTTCATGAAGATGTGGAAGCCATAGGCTTTGAAGAAATTACCAGGTAGAATAAGAGAGTCAGTGTATCTGCTACCTCTTACATTCTTTTGGTTTATTTGGTAATTAGATGACACCTAGCTTCTATGTTTCTATTTTAGTGGTTCACTTGAGAAATGGTGTCTGATGAGAACCAGGTATCTCTATGTCTGCACATACCAGTGCATTTGATATTACCTTAGAATTGGTGCATAAGTTGTAGTAGTGTGAGGAAATGTGGGTTAATTGATGTGTTTTATTCAGAGGGCTTTTGAGGTAAATCTCTGATACTTACTTTAAAAGACCACCCCTTTAAAGAGATTTATTTTATTTTTAAAATAAAACAGTATGTTAGAGTTCTTGGAATGAATAGATTTTTGTTGCTGTTGTTGAATCCCATAGTTTTTCACTGTAGATATTTTCCATGAACAGTCTCTAGGCCTCTCATCAGACAGAAATGGCCTGCGATTCAGCTTAGGCAGCATGAAGTAGGGGCAGGGCACAGGGACCTAAATCTGAATCCCAGGTACCCATGCTGAACAAGCCAGGAGTAGCTAGATGTACCTGTAGCCCCAGGATTGTGAGGTGGAGATAGCTGGATTGACTCTAGTAGCTGCTAGCCAACCTCGCGGAAATTGCAGGCCTCTGGTTCAGTGAAAGCAGAGGAAGATACCTGACATCTGCTGGTGCCTGGCACATGCTCCTACACACTCATGTTCATGTACAACATGCACCATATGTACATACTTTAAAGTAGGGTAAAATCCATATGATTAATTAGTATCCATAGCCAGAGTATAAGCGAAAAAAGATGCTATTTAAGACTGAACAAGTGATTGAAATATGCAAGCTTTATTTTCAGAGCTGCATCCTTTGGGCTGATGAGTTCTCAGCTGTTAGAACACAGGGCATGCATTGTCCTATCCATTGCTCTGGCCTTCACTATGCTTTCCTTGTTTTACCTTTCTGAAGGGAGGACCTAGCAATAAAACTTGCCTTGATCTTGGATCTGAACAGTACAACAGTTCAGATGGATATTTTTGTCCCAAGACGTGGAGGAGCTTGTTTACCCTAGGCCCAGGTCCTCAGGAAGGGACAGTGGACGGCTTCTCAGAAGCCACAGCTCCTGTCCTGACTCCTCATCTAACACAGGACACCTGCTGGGCTCTCCGCTTTGGGGGGCTTACTGTAAACATCCGATTTTAAAGGGAAGGATTCCCAGGAGACTGTGTGTATGAAGTTTCAGTAGAGTAAGTTTTGTGGATGAGTTGTGACCCTAAAACTTAAGCTTAACAATAGAATGCTAACAGATAGGAATTTTAAAAAGGCAGAGTAAAGATAAGATCTACAAAAATGGGGGTGGGGGCTTATAATTTTCTGTTCTAATGCCTTGAAAATGGTTTCTTTTATGTTTTAACTTTGAATTAATCACTGAATATTAACATAAAGGCCCGATACCCCATCAACAGCACAAAGCAGACTGCTGTAGCGCTGATCTGTATTAGAGCTTTAAGCTTTTACTAGAGTTTTACACATTTACTTTTGCAAACACTGACCCTGTCCCTCAAAGCAGGCTTCCCGATACAACCCCGACTCCAGCAAAGCACTGGAGTGTGATTATGCTATGGTTATAAGTGTAGTAGTGCGCTTAGGTGTTCAGAGTGTAGCGAAAACCATAGCGTCGAAGCTCAGAGCACATTCCTGACCTCAGTTGTTTGACGGCATTTTTATGTGTTGTTTGTTTCTTGCCTATATGCCAATATTCTAGAGAGAAATTTTGTTGGAAATTTCTTGCAAGGTTTATCAGTGTGTAATCGGTAACAGCACACTTCAGTGTGTAATCAGTAACAGCGCACTTCAGTGTGTATCAGTAACAGCACACTTCAGTATGTAATCCATAACAGCACACCCGCTCTTTGTCCCTCCAGCAGTGAGCACCATCCATGTGTACTGTGTATTTTGTTTATACTTTGTTTCTTTCTTTACCTTTTTAAGATCAGTAGGTAACAAAAATAGGTTTATTTGTTGTAGTTATTTCATTTTAATTTAGATGACTTTCTTTTCTCATGTAGTAAAAACCCAGAATTATTTCATTCAGCAGGTCCAGTGCATAATTTTAATGGAAAACTGGCACCTCTTGGTTTCCTGGTTTTGTGCTGTTTGGGTGGAGCTGATTTCTGGGTATGAAGGTTATGACAGGAAATAATATGAGGTACCTACAAGAAAACACTGGGAAAGGCTGCCAGGCATTCTGTGTAAGTTCAGTTTCCTCATGCCTCGGGTTCTGCCCTACTAAAGAGCTGGATCTAGGTACATGCTGACTTATAGTTGAGCCTACTCAGTCAGTTTCTTTAAAAAGATTATCTTATTTGTATTTATCTGTGCTTATATGAAACAGACATGTATATACCTGCAGAGGCTGTGTAATGGGTGTTGAATCGCCTCAAGCTGGGGATGCAGGTGGCTGTGAGCTGCTCAGTGTGTGCAGCACTGGGACCCACGCTCATCCTCTGGAAGGGCAGCAGTGCTCTTAGTCACCGAGCTGTTTCTTCAGCCCCTAGTTGGGGCTGTTCATTCTCTAAAGAAAATTTGAAGAAATAATTTTGAACACTTTTAATGAACTTCCTACTTAGAAGCAGGCCATGAGCAGCTGAGGCATCACCTTACTACAGCTTCAGTCTCCAGCGTCACAGCAGAAGAGCTTCCGGCTGGGGACTGCCTCACACTGTCTGTGGTGCCACCAGCCCTTTGCTGCTCCCACACTTCTGTAGAGACGTCTTCCTCCACTGAACTTCCCACAGCTGCCTTCCTAGTTTCACTTCTATTCTTTGTGATACTGCATTCATATTAAGGTAGCCCTTGGCGACCAAGACTATCCATCAGTTAAGGCAATGGTATACATGGTTATAAATGAATACCCACCAGGCCTGTTCTCATTCTCCTTGCCTTGCATGGAAGCTGCTGTGTGTTGGTCTCTTCACAGTGCCTTCCTTATGCACTGCTCTTCCTGCTTCTGTCCTTACACCTGTCTCTGCTAGCTCTCTCTTCTGTCATGGTCTTGGTTTAAGAAGATTATAAATGGTTTGGGGAGATTTTTGGGGTATGAAAATAAAAGGGTGAGCTTCAGCATCTTCTTACTTTAGGGTTTATTTTTAAAGGTATCATAAAGTCTACCTTTTTGTACGTGCATCGATTTGTTCACTTGTTGGGACGTGTATATTGGAGGCCATAGTTTAGATGTGCACTTGGTATAGAGAAGGAAGAAACAATGTCAAGTTTGCAAATCGGAATTTTCTTCCAGACTCTTGAGTACTCTGCTGTTTGTACGGCCTTCATGGAGACTGCGGGCGGAAGTGTAAATAATTACATGATGTAAGCTGCCACAAAGTAAGGCTTACGGCTTTCTTTTGCCAGCTGGCATTTTATGTTCACTTGTTTAGCCATAATTCTGTTGAAATGTAGATGGAGATGTAAAGACTTAGTGTAACTTCACTTTAAAATGGAGAAAATTGATTGCCCAGGCTGCGTGTAGTTACCGAAGAACAGAAAGAAGCCGTCTTGTAAGGCTTGGTTTGTTAGGTCATGTGTCTATCTCAAAGAGCACACCGCAGGAAGGGTGCTGAGAAGATAAGTTTTCTCTCTACCACATCCATTCTCTTTTCTCCCTTCCCAGAGGCAGGCAGTTACCAGTGTCTTGGGCTTTTACGAGCTGTCTCATGTATATGCTACCATACACATGTATGTATCATCCTAACGCAAATGGTACCACATCATTCACAGTTGTGGTATCTTTTTTAAAAGGCATGTTCAAAAGTATATCTGGAAATGTAGACTCCAGGTATTTATTTTTTGGTCCATGAACTTTCCACTTATGTATCACTTAGGCAACTGGTTTTTGCTAACCCACCTGAATAGACTTTAAAATAATGAGTTATTTCTATGTTATTGAATCATCTTTGTTTTAATGTAATGTACTGTTCACATTTCTTTTAGAGAGAAAGAAATCATGGTTGTTGATTTATTTTATAATGAATCATGCTGATGTTAAAATATTTAGAGAAATTTATACAGCAGTTATTACTGCTAGTTACCAAAAATAGAAATTTGAATATTTACTTTTCTATTTAAAAAAGGAAAAAAAATGGCAGAAGGCTGGGGATGTAGCTTAGTGATAGAGCACTTGCTTAATATAAGTGAAGCTCTTGGTTCACTCCCCAGTATAAAACAAAGAAACAACAAAGCAAAAATCTAAGAAGGAAATGGTAGGAATTTTTCAGAAAATTAATTTGCTTTTAGATATATATAAAAATATGTATGGTAATGTGCAAACAGTTAATCTTAGGACCAGTGAGAAGCAACACTGCTGTAACTACCAAGCTGTTTGTGTGTGTGGATGGCACATGTATGTAGTCGTGTGGACATGTTCATGTGGGTGTGCATATGTGCAGGCTGCAGGCTGGCACTGACTGTTTGTCCATTGCTTTCTCCATGAATGAACTCCCTGAGTTCATCATTGACTGGGCTGGCTGGCTAGTGAGCTCCCGGGGCTGTTCTGTTTCCAGACATCCATGGCTGACATTCTAGATGCCCTGACTTGTACACGGGTGCTGGGGTCTATACTCAGTCTCCACGAGCCAGCTGTTTTCTGGCTCATCTAAAGAAATGACTGGTGCTACCAGGTTACTGCACCCAGCCTCACAGATCCTGCTGTGCGGATGCCACCGTGCCAGTTCTTCAAGTTACACTCGGAAGTATTGGGAAAGCAAATTATCATCAGTTTCTTTTTTTACTTTTTATATTTTTATTTTATTGAAAACAGATTTTTCATATAATATATCGTGACTATGGTTTCTCTTACCTCTATTCCTCCCAGTCCTCCTGCCCCCACTGCCCAACTCCTCTCCCATCCAGATCCACCCCCTCTCTGTTTCTTACTGGAAAACAAACAGGCTTATAAGGGATAATAATAAAACAAGATATAATAAACTAAGATAAAATAAAAACTAACATGAGCCAGGTGGTGGTGGTGGTGCACGCCTTTAATTCCAGCACTCAGGAGACAGAGGCAGGTGAATCTCTGTGAGTTCGAGGCCAGCCTGGTCTACAAGAGCTAGTTCCAGGACAGACGCCAAAGCTACAGAGAAACCTTGTCTTGAAAAACCAAAATAAGTGAATAAATAAAAAAATAAAAACAAACACAGTGGGATAGGTGAGAAGAAAGAGAAAAGGCACGAGAAACAGACAGAGACCCACTCATTTACGTACTCAATCCCAAGAAAACACAAATCTGGAAGCCATAATATATATGCAGAAGGCCTGCTGAGAAAAAAAAAAGAAAGAAAAGATAAAACTGAAAAAGAGAAAGCTCTGCCATGACATTGAGGGAACCCCCAAAGATACTGGGTTTGCTGGCCATCTACTGCTGGGTATGCAGCCTACCCTGTGATGTGTTTCCCCAGTGAGACTTCTTAAAGAAAACTAAATTTTATCAGTTGAAGATTGTTTCTGGGTTATGGATGGTGTATGTGCCCACTTTTTTCAGTTCTAGGACCCTATCTGGTGTAGACCCATACAGGTCCTGTGCACGCTGCCTGTGTCTCTGTGAACTCACATGTACATCCATCCTGACCCATGCAGGCCCTGTGTATGCTGCCTATGTCTCTGTGAACTCACATGTGCATCCATCCTATTGATTAGAGGACCTGTTTCCTTGGTGTCCTCCATCTCCTCTGGCTCTTAAACTCTTTCCAACTCTTCTCAGGGTTTCCTGAGTCCTGAGGGGACAGATTTGAAGGGGACATGTCATTAGGGCTGAGTGCCCCAGAGTCTCACTCTCTGCATAATGTCTGGCTGTGTATCTCTGTATTTGCTCCCATCTGCTGCAGGAGGAAGCTTCTCTGATGATGGATGAGCAAGGCACTGATCTAGGAGTACAGCAGAATGTCAGTAGGAGTCATTTTAGTACTACACATTTTTGTTGTGTTTGTTTTAGTACAGTAGTATTTTCTTTTACCCTAGGTCCCTAGGCTATCTAGTCTCAGGTTCTTAATCACAGAAGCAGTGTGGGGTATGGGTTCCATCTCATGGAGTGGGCTTTATGTCAAATCAGGTATTGTTTAGTTAACTCCTTCCCATAAGCTTTGTGCCACCAGTGCACTTAGCACATCTTGCAGGCAGGACACTGTTGTAGATCAAAACGTTTGAGGCTGGTTGGTGTTTATGCTTCTCCTTTGCTAGTGTAAGCTTAGTCTCTTGATAAGCATTGAGCCAGCTTAGTGTGACATCTTTCTCTTAGGAACACAGTTGCTACTCAAACCAGACAGTTTAATTTTTTGGTGTCCTCTCATATTAGGCCATGCACATTGACAATTTTTTTGCTTTCCTGATTTCTTTACTTAAGGAGGTAATGATTATTTTCTCAAGCACATTTCTAAAGCTATAGTTTTATAAAACTGACTTCAATAAAAACAATTTGAGATAATGTATATTAGCGTAGTTTAGTGCCTGGCACGCAGCAGGTGAATGGTCACTATTAGTCAGCACAAGTGCTTTGGGGTCTACCTCACTTTATTAGATAGCTATTTTATTTTATCTTATATATCTTTGATATGTTTCTGCCAGTGCAAAAGGCTAGATCAGACTAGATTAAAAACTGATATATGCAGGCTTATTGGGCGTGGCTCCTGGGCAGGTTCACCAGTCCCAGAGAAGTCACATGCCCAAGCTAAGGCAGGGAGGTTTATAGATCTTAGGGCGGGGTGATGACATGCCAGCTAGGAGCTGGGACATGTCCAAGTATGGTCAAGAGCTTGGTCCCTGGGCCGGCACTTGGGTGCCATTCTTTTGGTCAGAGTTTTCTCTGCATGGGCAGGGTTGGGGAAAGTAGGGCAGACGGGGTTTCCTAGTTTGTGCAAGGGGGAGCAGGGATTTCAATCAAACAATTCTAATTATTTTCATTTTTCCAATTTTTTCTTTTCATTTGCTTCCTTACTGTTGGCTAAACCTAATTTAGGTTTAATGTTCCTAAACCATTTAGGGCAATATCATTTCACTCTGCATTATTTTACAACTATTTTGTACTTAGGATATTTATTACTTTAAAACTTTAGTTTCTTATACCCAAATACTATATTACCCATGCTTCTTCCATCTATAATACTAATTTGTTGGGACATGTGATCTTAACGTTATTGCTTGGCTTCATAATTGATTTTGTGTTTTATTTGAGTAGATGCTGGTTATGACTTCTTCCATCTAATCGCACTCATTTTCATTTCAGGCTCTGATTTAATTCTTACATAGTCGAGAATTATTTTTAAGATGGAGGCAGTGTCTTAATGTAGGGCGTTGGCCATAGTGTTGGGAGATAATGATTGAAAATCTAAGGGTAGAGATAGAATGTTGGTTAATTCAGCAGACAACAGTGACATTGCTGATCTGGCACACATACAGTGGACAAATCAAAAACCTTTTGTATGAATGTGAATACAGGAAAGACGATTCAGATGAGCCAGCCAGTCACCCTATCAACAGTAAATGGTGTTAGTGTCCTGCTCTACCCATCTGGAGGATGGACTTTTTTTTTAAGAGAAGCAAAATAAGAGTGGGAAATGGTAATCATAGACTGCCCTAGTGTTGTGAAAATACAGACCACTGTGGTAATGGTCTCACAGCAAGAATTAAGGAACAGTCAGAGATTGGAAGAGGAACTGATCATTTCAGACTACAGCACTCAGAAAACTTTGTGTGTGTGTGTGTGTGTGTGTGTGTGTGAGAGAGAGAGAGAGAGAGAGAGAGAGAGAGAGAGAGAGAGAAGGGGTAGGAGGGAGAGAGAAAATGAGAACCTGGATAGTAGGAGAAGCCCCCTCTTAATGAGTTAAGTGACAAGATGAGCACACAAATGGGAAACGTTTTTAAGGGAATAAGAATAAAATATTTGGACTCAAATTTTCTAAAAAAATGGTTCATAACAGAAAACTGATGTATGTTTTTCACATACCGTGGAAAAGGCAGACAGCGGTGCTGACCTTCTTTAGCATTTAACGGAGAGGAACTTGATGCTGCTCAGTGCATCCATGTTGTTTCCGTGTCTGTTTTAGGATCAGCAAATGCATTCATTCAGAACTGTGGAAGTCGGAAGACTGTCCGCATCCTCAAACACTATTGCTCTAGCTTTCAGTCCCACTGAAGTGAATACTACAATGGAAGGAAAAGGCACAGACGCAGAGGGGAAGGTCAGATGGCACACCTGTGATGCCAGGCACACAGCATGGCTTTCCAGGTTGCCGAGCCAAGGACTGACAGACATTATTGTTCAGCAGCAGCCAAGGAACAGGAACAGAGTATATTTTCTCTGTACCACACATTTTCTGACTTAGCAGAGCACTTGTTCGAATTTGATGGGAGAGGATATAATGTGTGTTCATTCTAACAAGAATCTTGGAGAAATTTGGTTGTCCCATTTATACAGACTAAGTTATTTTGGCAAGAACACTGAAATCCTCTTTGGGCTTTATATACCTTGGTGAGTCAAGGTTTTTAGTACTCAGTTGACTGTGAAGATGAAGGACATTTCGCTGTAGTACAGGCCACATCACAGATTTACCTAGTAAAACAGATCTCATCAGGACTTAATGCTGATGAGTTAAAACCTTTCCCGTTACAGGAGCCCCCCACTCCCGCTGCAGGACGCTCCCCGAAAAGTAGCCTTGCGAGGGAAGCAGCTGTTCTCAAACATTTGCGTTCAGGAAGTCCGTCTCTAGGGCGTTCCTGTTCAAGCTGCTGCAGGATGACATTTTTAGGCAGAGCCTGAGACTGATCTTTGGCTCTCTCAAAGGTTAACAGCTATTGATTCACCTAGTGTGGAGACAGTGGGATGCTGTCATGAATCTGAGCAAAGGAATGAATGGCAGGAAATGAGAAGGCCCATCTGGAGAATATGAGAAGAAAAGCCTTGACAGGTCTGCAGAGCGATGTAGGGATTCAGGTTAGCCTTGGCATCTGACGCATCCTAATAACGGGAAACTAGTTTTCTAGGTAATCCTCATAAAAATAGGAACCTAACTATATTTATTTATTTGTTGTTATTGTCTTAGAAAAGCTCCTGAGACATAATACCCATTCCAAAACGTTAAATTAAATTGAAATCAGGGCTGGAGAGATAGCTCAGTGGATAAAGGTGCTTGCTACCAAGCCTGACAACCTGACTTCCATCTTTGGAACCCACTGGTGGCAGTAAAGAACCAACCCCCAGGAGTTGTTATTGGACCTTCGCATGCCCTAGAATACATACACAAAGTAAATAATTTTTTAAAATTAAAAAATAACTAACTTTAAATCATTTGGTGATGGGAAATTAATTAAATTTTTAAGAGCTAATGCTTTCTTCAAAAGTTCTTACAGCCTTCCTTTTGCTCAGGAAGTTAGTTAACACCCATGTTTGGCATTTTAGGATTTGTTCTCTTTGTAAGTTTTATTTCTGGTATGTGATTTTTTTTTTTAAGTTGTGCCTCTGGGCATGATAATTCTATCCAAAGCCTTCCGAGGCAGGAAACTTGCAGAGGAGGTATGATTAATTATGTCATCAACTTAAGCAACAAAGCGCATTCCCATAAACACCTAACCTTTGATTTGCTTAAAACCGCATAAACTCATCTGACAACGCTGAGGCCGCTTTAGTTTGAAGTAGTTCTGACGCTCATGTTATAATGGATTTTCTAATAGCAAAGCCCTGGCACGCATCTATTATTCCTGTCGTAGAAAGACAGATTCCCCGAAGGATGATAGCTAGTAGTTCATGTAATATTTTACTTTTTCTCCGACTGAATGCTTTCAGATACAGGGAACATTACTGAAACCAAAACACTGGTATTACCTAAAACGTTTGTTCCAAAAGTATGACACATTTTTCTGTTTTCGGCATATCATGTTCTGAAGTCTGAGGAAATTACAAGTTGAAATTAGCCTGTGAAAAGCCTAGGAAACTTTTTTTTCCCAACAAGAAATGACTAGAATAAAATAAGGTGTAAGTCTATAAAAGAGCATGGTTTTGATTAACTGCTGAAAGTTTAAAGGATAAACTACCCTGTAATACTGTGATTAATACAGAGCTTAGGGAGAAGTGAAGTGATCTCCATGAATCCAGTCTTTAAAATCTCTTTATACCTACCACTTTGCTGTCCTCAATAATCATAAGTGGGATAAAATTTAAAAATCATTAATTTTTATTTTAAACGTGAAATATACTTATTGTATAATTTTGGAAGTCACCAATAAAATGAAAATAAAAACCACCTGCAGTCTACTACTTGGAGAGAACAACACACTATTGTGGCTTTTCTTCATCAGTTTATGAATTTGTGTTGACTGAATACACAAGTACATATGCCCAGCTCTACAAATGTCAATGAAATGGATTTCTTCACTGACTACTTTCTCGTATTGTTAGGTATTATCTCACAGCATTATTTTATGAGCAAGTTAGTTCGCAGTATAAGATTATAATACTTGATTGTTGGATATGAAAAATTTCCAGGTTTCCTTCCTCCCTTTTCTATTACAGATGTTGCACTGAACACTTTTTATAACTGTATTTGCATTTATAGCTATTCTTTGAGGGGTCCATTTAAAAAAGAATTTCTGGGTCAAGCTCACACCAGGGTTTGGTGACTGCATCCCTTCCCCGTCGCGGGGTGCGGTGGGTGCCGGGCTCCTGCACGCAGCTTTACCTGGTGGGTGCGGGGGACGCGGCGCCTCGGTCCCGGGCCGCGCGGTTCCCGCTCGTTGCTAACCGGCGTGTCTTTGTCTTTCCTCCCTGGGGTCCGCTGCGCCCGTGGGGGCCGAAGCCTGGCGAAGCCGTCGCCCCGCAGCGCCGCCATCCTGCGTCCGCCCGCGGGCGCCGTCACCACGCGCCAGGCCGCCTCCAGCTGCCGCGCCAAGCTCCGCGGCGCCGCCAGGGAGCGCCAGCACCCGGCGCGCGCCCTCGGCAAGTCGGCCGCCCCGTGACGCCGCCGCGCGCTCCCGCGGCCGCGCGCCCCCGCCGGACCTCAGGCCCGGGACCCGGGTCGCCTCTGCAGACGCCGAGTCCACGGCCGCCCCGGCGTCGTCGTCGTTGCCGGCCCGAGCTCCTGCGCCCGCCTCCCCTGCCTGCCCCTCGGGACGCCGGGCCGCTCACTGCTGCGTGACACGCGTTCCTTCCGGCCGCCTGCGAAATCCCGGCTGCTTTGAAACTCACACCGCACGCAATACCTTTTCCGTATTTCTTGTACGGACTCCCAGTTCCCACACAGATTCTTCTCATTAGTAGCTCTTCGAAGCCAGCCTCGTTTTCTTCACCTGCAGACCTCATTAAGCTCCACCTTCCACTCCCATCTCCAAGAGGATCCCTGTTGTCCAAATTCTCGTGGCTCTGGGGTGGCTAACAAACGCAGAATTGTATCACGCACAAACTGTAGTTGAACTCGAACATTAGGTTTTCTCCCCCCTGTAACTTCAGCTCCAATTACCCTTCCTCTCTTTGGAATCTGTCCGTGTTTCCAAGGATCTCGCTTGTCATCTTTAGAAACTGGATCCTTTCTAGAATACTGTCCCGTGGTGATCACAGGAATGCGCCTCCCAAAGGTGCTCTGGGAAAGCTTGTTGGCTGAGCCCCTCATGGAGGTCACGCTACTCCTGGGCTATTCCCAGTGACGGGTCACAGCCAAGGTAGCTGTGACATTCATGTGACATACGTGGTCCCTCAGTGAACTATTTTGAGGTGGGGGCCCCTCAACTCTTGGCTGAAGTTTCTTAGGAGCGCTGGCTTCAGTCTGTAGCCCTCTTGCCCTTGCCTTTCACAGGTGAGTCAGACCTCTGCCTTAAGGCACGAAGGCTCTTTCCTCTCGTTTTCTGTCATCTTTCTCAGGTGTCCCCTTAACACAACTGCTGCACAGTGACCTTTGTCTTGGTGTCTGCTGCTAGGACCTGAAATGACACACCAGACATTCCATTCTCTGATCACCTTCTTCCTATCCGGAGCTCTTTGTTCATTGACCTCATTTTTCTTCTACTGTTGGGCAGGCCATGCCTTGGATATATTTCCTCGACTAGCCCAGACTCCATAGTCCATTATAATCATGCCTTGAAATGCGATTCTCTCAGCACTCTCAAACCTCAGTTTCTTCCAAGTTATTTCCTAAGAAAAAAAATGCAACCCTGACCGCACATAAGATAACCTCTGTCTTGCACAGGCCTGACTGGTGCAACTGATCCTTTCCTGCAAGAAAATCTCAAAACCCAACCGACCTGTTCTCCTTTCAACACTTTACTGCATATCTGAAATTGGTGTTTTTCCCATGATCGTCTCAGTCCCCGACATCTAGACCGACCGTTTCTGCGCATGTATCTCCTCGGAGTGCCCCTTTTGGTTCATACTTCTCTGAGAAATAAGAGTTACACACAGGCACCCCCATCTTCCTGCTACAGTGTCTGGAAATGGCCTTCCGTTTTGTGGCTGAAAAGCTTGCAGGCCAGTCTCTTCTCTCAGCGCTGTGGATCTGGCTTTCTCTGCCTTTGAGGAACTTCAGGTCCTCCTCTTCCTCTCTCCTGTTACCGTCATTTCCCCTCCTCAGTCAGTTGTTTAGTTGCAATAAATGGGACATCTCATCCAGTTTCTCCAGTCAGAAACCCGGAGGGCTCCCTTGCTTCTCTTTGACCAGCTCCTTACAAAGCATCTCATCCACCAGTTTTATCACTCAAATATGCCATTTCGTTTGTCGGAGAAAGGATCCCTCTACACAGTTTGCCTGGAACTCACTGTGTAGAGCAGGCCAGCTTTGAATTTGTAATGATCTCCCTGCTTCGGTCTTCGAAGGCCCGAGTTATAGGTGGCACAATCGTGCCTGACTTAAAGTCGTCTTTAATCTGCCTCCTTCCGGATTCAGTACCATCATCACTTGGTCCTGGCCAGCACTTTCTTCTCATGACCTCTGTGTCGGCTAGTCCTGCATGGCCTCTCAGCTAGCACTCTTGCCCTACCTCACTACCTTTTTGAGCCTGGTGGTAGTGACCTTTTCATCAGTTAAATAAATTGTTGGTTATAAGATAAAATGGAAACTCCGTACCATAGCTTACAAAGCCTGCACCCATCTGACCCTCTCTTATTTCTTCAACATCTTCTGTCCTCCTGCTGTTTACCATGTGTGGCCATGCTAGCTCTGTCAACTGACCGAGCAAGATCTTTTCCGTACCTCAGGGGGTTAGTAAATACTACTCTCTCTCTAAGCTGCCCTTCATGGCCACCCTCTCCGTCATCACAGTGTATCCTGAGGATGGGTGCGGAGTTTAGAGAGAGCCCTGTCTGGAGCACCATAGAGAATGGAGCCGCGACCTCCCGTCATTTCCTCTCAGTTCTGTGTTTGTCATCTTATTTATTTGTTTATTTTGTTTTATTTCCTTCTCCCCACACTAGAATGTATGAAGGAAGCGACTGTGGCTGTCTGGATTCTTCAACACTCGTCCTCTGCCCATAGCCATTTGGTACATATTAGACGCATAATAACTGTCTGATGAAGGGATAAATGGATACATATGCTAATTTTTCTGTTGGGAATTCACTTTCTATGGACTTAGTAAGAGGTATTTATATATTAAAACCACTAATCATTTGCGTATTCTGTTTGTTGCCCACATTCTGCCCTTCTCCAGTATGTGCCAGTTTAATTCTTGATGTCTATGAGATACAGAAACATTGTATTTTTCGCAACAATAAATATCTTTTATGAGTCTTGCATTTGGTGATATGTTTAAAAATATCTTCTCTGTGTCAGTGTTCCATGCATATTTGTTTGTTTCCTTTTATTTTTATTTTTTTAGATTTAAATATTTTTCTCTAAATGGAATTTATTTTTGGTATAGGTATGAGTAAGGGCCTCCATATTTATTTAGTTGTTACATCATCATTTATTGAAAATTCTTTTTTATTGTTTTGAATAGTTGACATTTTTGGCACATTAAACTCTTATACCTGAGTAGTTTCTGTGCTGACCACTTGTTTGTTGTCCCGGAAGTCCCTTGGCTGTTGCCATGGTATCAGTTGCTCTACTCTGTATTTACAATGAAGTCATATTACTTTTATTTTTAAAAATATTTTTGGTTTTTGGCTATGGTTTTTCATTTATTCTCCTCAATTAGCTTTAGTTATATTTTGGTAAAGTCCAAAAGAAAGTCTACTGTCATTTTCTTTAGGATTGCTTTAAGATTATGGGTTATTTGAGGAAGAGTTGTGAAGCTTGTACTCTGAGGTCTACTGAGGAACCTGTCATGTGTCAAGGTTACTGAAGACATCTTGTATGTCCTTCCATTCTTTTTTAATGTGCTGTAAACCTATTTGTTATATTTTAGCTATTTTATATTTTGTTGGTATTTTACTGTGATCATCCCCCCCATTTTTAAGAGCTTTTTATGAAAGCTGTTCCTTGTAGGGTCAATTGAGTTTGTGTTTGATAGCTTTCCAGCTCTCTCACTAATCCTTACTGATTCCTTTCTGCATAGCTGATTATTTAAAGCATCATTAATGATAATTTTGTGTTTCTTTTGCTATGCTTATACCTCATCGAATAAGTGATGGTAATGGCTGTGCTCTTATCCTGACATTTTAGGAATGCCATCAGTATTTTTTACCAGGTTTTAATGTTAACTATTCGACTCAAAATGCAGGCCTTCAGTCAAAGGAAATGGTTTTTTGGTTCAAATATACCAAACATATTTTGGAAGTTCTTGTTGAATTATATTAAACATTCTCGGCAACCAGAGGTTATCATATGGTTTTATTTTGTGGTCTATTACCACAATACACTGTTATTAACTGGTTTCTTAATACTGGGCTATTTCTGCATATGATAGAGTCTGTAATCATGGTGAACTTTCCCCCATTTTAAGTATAACAATGTTAAATTCAATTCCTTACATTTTAATTGGGGTTAAAATATTTATATTCATGAAAAATATTAGATTGCAATCTTCTATTTTTATATTCTTCTTTCTTAGCTTCGGAGGTGAATTTCTCTATTGTGTTAGGTATAAATTAGTAATACTATAGGGCTGTCTATTCCCTGATGTCTTGGAGGAACTCCCTCATAACACTGTTTATAAGATAAAATATAATTCTCTGAAAAGTTTGAAAACTTCTATGGTTTTGTCCTCTAAAGGCAACCATACTTCTTGAATAGCAACTTTAAAATTATATTTTTAAAAGAAAATCATGCATTTTCACAGAATTTAAAAATATGTTAGATTTCTGCATATATTTATCTTATAATTAAAAATATTTTCTCTGTCTCCGTGGTTGTAGTGTTTTTCTTATTTCCCAGCTCTTTAGTCTTTAGCTGTATTTTTCTTTTATTGGACTTGCCAGTCTTTTTAAGGAACCAATATTTAAATCTTTTATTAACTCTTAGTTTTTCTGTTTATATCAGTGTAATTATTTATCTCTAATTTCTTCTTATTATTAAAAGTTTAGTTGTTGTTTTATGAGTGTTTCTTTGTAATTGATGACTTAGATAAGTTTTTAATTTCTTATTTAATAATAGGACATAAGATTATCAACTTACCTCTGGGCACAGCTTTATTCTATGGCCCCTTACGTTATAGTAACCGTCTCTATTTCGTTTTTTTAACTGGTGTAATTTGCAATAGTATTCTGAGTTTGTTCCCTGTTAATTCTGCTTTCTTTAATAAAAATAAGCTTATTGATATTTATGTTGCTATTTTAATAAAGAGTCAATTTTGTTTGCAAGAAGTGAGATTAACTGTGAAGTGGTTTTCATCTGAAGTAGCACAGGCCCCACCACAGAGTCTTCCTTGGGAAGATGCCGCTCACTGTGGGCTAGTGTCAATTACAGACAGCAGAACTTTGAGACATCACCGATGCTAGTAGCTTACTGAAACAGCAATTCTTCACTGTTCTGGTTACTCATGTCAAAGTCAAGAAAGATCTCAAAAACGTTTATGGTATCAGTAACCATCAAATAATATCAAATTTAAAAGGCCATCTAATAATTAGAAAATTTCCATTCAAATTTATGAAATCAGCAAGGCTTGCATATTTTTAATATGGATGTCTCAAATTTTGTTATTAGAAAAGATTTCTTTTAGATTTAGAAAAAGTAGTTTTTAAATGTTTATTTTTTTAAAAATTATGTTTCATATACATAAAGTAAATAAAAGTTTCCCATGATGCTGTTATCTAAAGGAAAGCACTGTTAAAATTTTGTTTTATCTCCCTCTAAGACAATTTAGTGCACGTCTCGTCTCTTTCTCAGGGACGGAACTAGGCTCAGAGTCTTCTCCAGAGACTTCTGTTTACCCACGTGACGTTTCCTCAAAGTGTAAGGCAGTGGAGATGGTGGGCAGGTATTCATCTCAGTGGCGGTAGAGAAAGGAGGGGCTCTCTGCTCTGGGTTCTGGTGTCTGTGTTGCCGGGTCCTCAGGTGTGGCTCATGTGCTGCTGGATCCCCAGGCGTGGCCCAGTGATGCAGGGTCCCTAGGCGGGGCCCCGTACTACCCAACCCCTAGGCGTGTGGCTGGTGCTGCCAGGTCCCCGTATGTGGCCCCGTGCTGCCTGATTCCCAGGCGTGGCAGCTGCTGCCCAGTCCTCACGTGTGGCCCTTGAAGATTCTTCCTTCTACTTTTTTTGTTTAACTCCTCTGCTACTTATCAGAAGTACTTTCTGTTATATTTCAGAACTACTCTCATTGAGAACAGTGATTTTTGTTTGATTTCATTTCTAATATTTTCAGAAGTATAGTAATAATAAATATATGGATAGACACACATACCATTCAGATTTGGAATATTTTTACTTATTTGCAGATCTGGAGGTTTACAGACTACTACTTTCTTTTTTTTTTTTTTAATAAACAAGTCTTTTAGAAGTTCTGTTACAAGAGAAAAGTTTGTTTTAAATATATTGAAATTTTTCCTTACAGAACACTTTCTTTTAAGACTGTTAGTAGTTTTTAAAATTCTGTTTTTATTTGTGAGTGTGTGTGTGTGTGTGTGTGTGTGTGTATCTGTGAGCGTGCCATGCAATGGAAGGAACAGGGCATGAAACTGCAGGTGACTGTGAGTTGCCTGATGTATGTGCTGGGAACCGAACTCGGGTCCTCTGGATGAATGAAGCACTTTCAGCCGCTGAGCCATTATCTCCCTAGCCACAGGTGTAGTTTTTATGGCTCTTTGAAAAACAAAAATGGTTTACTTTATCAGCTATGTGACTCTTACGGTTGTTAACTCTCAATGGTTTAAAGTTTACCTAGGGAATGTTTATTTGGGGTGCCTCTTGTGCACTGAGGAGTTACTTCCTGAATTGCCTCCAGACTAAAACAAGAGAGGCCCCTGCTTTAGACCCCATGCTCAATGAACCTTATTCAGGCCTTTTGGTGACAAATGACAAGTGTGAAGATACAGTTGATTGGAGGAATTTGTCTACCTGGAATCGGAGCTCTCTTTAGTACATGTTGGACTCCTGGCATCCAGGGATGTCTTGCCTAAAAAATACCTTTTACTCTATCCTGATGAACTCACCAGCCCAAAGTAAGTCTAAAGAGAACTCTCTGTCGGGGTTGAAGAGGTATCTCAGTGGTTAAGAGCATCGGCTGCTCCTCCAGAGGCGCTTGGTGAGTTCTCGGCACCCGCATGGTCTTAGAACTACCTTAGGCCTTCTGGTATCTGCAGGCACCAGATCCCAGGCATACATGTGTTGCAAGGAGAGCTATCTACTGAGCTTGGTCACACTTTGGTTTTGCAGGTTGGCGCCTTGGTCTGGCTTGTGAGGCCCTCTCAAGGGGAATATGCATATGACACTATGAGAGGACCAGGCCACTGCATTCCAGCACAAGACTCTGAGAAATTTAAGAATTCAAATTTAAATGTGGCTTTCTAGTAAATTATGGAGGTGTATTTGTTGACATAGATCAATAGGACTTTTTTTTTTTTCTTGAGACAGTGTAGTCCTGGCTGTCATGAAACTCACCATGTAGACCACGCTTGCTTTGAAATCCCACGGATCTGCCTATCTCTGCTGGGATAAAGGGCTTGCACCACCACACCTGGCTATTAGTACATATTTTATGTATTTATATAGTGTTTATGCTTGTGTATCTGTGATGTATGCATGTGTATGAGTGCAGCTGCCCATGCATGTATGTTTGGAGGCCAAGGGTTGATGTAAGGATGTTTTTCTCAACCTCTTTTCATACATATGTGTGTGTGTGTATGTGAATAATTTATTTGAAAATGTCATAAATAATAATGTGTTTTGAGCATACCCATCTCATACTCCAACCACTGGCTGGTTTGTAATGTGAAAGCATTTGGACATGTGGTATATCACTGTGCCCTTTAGCGCCAGACTCTATATGTTTGCAGAGAGATTGATGTTTGAAGGCTAGAAGCAAACTGTGCACTCCTAAATAATACTGGGAAGTCTGGAAGTTTCAGAGGAAGGTTGCCCTCTGGTGTTAACTTGAGAGAGAATTCTGTGTATCATGACACTGCCTGATGGGCCCAAAGGCTTAGAATGGAGCACCTGAGCCTTTGGTCTTGGGAGAGCCCCTAAATTGGACAAGAAGTAGTTTTTCAGGGACTCTAAGCCATAGTGAATTGAAGATTAGAGACCCTACTCCCAATTACTGGACTGAAGAAGCTTCTAGAATAGTTCTGTATCCTTACAGGCTTCTCAGAATATGCCTGACTTTGGTTTTGATTCTTCTTCTTCTTTTTTTAATCATACCAGTAAGTGGAAAGATCAGGACTAGGTTTTGTTTTGAAAATTAAGCTAACAGTTCACTTCTTATACCCCATGTAAAGCAGTATAAGGCTTTCAGCAGCAAAACTATAAAACATCCACAATGGCACAAAAAGAAGTGCATGATGCCTTGAAGAAGTAAGACAGAGGGAGGGACCTCTGTGTGTCTGCAAGTTTAGGGAATGTTCAGGAAACCATATTTTATGTTTACCTAAAATAGTTATATAGTATACTTTAGTGTATGTGTATACACACAGTTTGAATGAAGTTGTGCCACTTGGGGTGATGGTATTCCCCCAAGAGCCAGAGACTAGCTAATGAAACCCCTAGTACTAACTCCTTTAAGTTGTTGATCAGAGGAATCCAAGACACTCTCAAAGCAATGTAGGCCATTGTCATTGCCCTTGGTTGTCTCCCAGAACTTGATTGCTGAAGACAATACATATTCCAGACATAGGCGGTGGAGGAACTGAGCTGCAACTGACTGGGACATTTCCTCCCTGAACACTGACTCTCATAGTATCCGAAGGTGCTTTTTCTTCCCAGGTGGGAAAACAGTCAGTGGTCCTATCCATGTGTGAAGCCGATGGACTGCAACAATTCGGTAGGGCAAGATACTCCCAAGGGTGCAATAGTACCACTTTTATCTCTGGGCTAACCCACAGTCTTCTAATTAGACTTAAGGCTAGCTCAGTAGGAAAGAATTCATTATTAATAATGTAAATCCGTCCAACTACCTATGATTGGTGAACTCATGAATCCTAGAGAATATGATACTGCCACTTTCCTAAAATAGCCTAATTTCTAATTGCATTCTAAATGTTTATAGCCACAGATATCATTTATACCACCTATGCCATGCTATATCCTTATACCCACAGATAAATGCAGCTCTCACACCTCATCAAAGAAACTTCTTTTGGCAGCAGATGGGACACCATCACAGAAAAACACAACTGGTCAAAATGCAGAGTTTTGACCCAACCCCAGGTGATAACTCAACAATACAACCCCTACAATGAAGGCCCAGGGAGCATTATAGAAGAGGGGGTGGAAGACTATAAGACTCAGGGGACCAGGAAGTCTGCTACAAGATATATATGACAGGGAAGTGCAGTGATATTTTGTTTATGTTTTAACAAATAAAGCTTGCCTGGAGATCAGAGTGCAGAACTAAGCCACTAGAGGCCAGGGAGTGGTGGCACACACCTTGTTCCCAGTATTTGGGAGTCACACGCTTTTGATCCCAGCACTAGGGAGGTGGAGACAGGAAGTGATATGGCTGGGCGGAGAGAGGAATGTAAGGTGGGAGGAGACAGAAGTTAAAAGCAGTCTGAGGTCTGGTGGAGACAGTTGCCGTCTGAGGTCTGAGGACAGGATCGCCCATTCAGTCTGAGCATTGGTGTCTCTAGTGATGGGCCACTCTGCTTCACTGATCTTCACCATTAACCCCTATGGGTTTTTATTATTAAGACCAACTAGAATTTGTGCTACATCTGGTGCCCAACGTTTGGGGTATGGATTCACAAAAAACCGCTTGCCTACGGCTTTTCAGCCACCAACATAGGCTGGAGCTACATGTGATAGGAGTCACTGCCCTGCCGGATAGGTTTACTTTCTTCTCTCCTGGTGGGCTTTCCCTGAACTCCCATCTTGGCTGCTGCCAGACTAGGTAGGTGCCTTGAAGTCCTGTCATGCTTTTACTGTTCTACATAGCAGTAGTAAGCCTCACATCTTCATTATCATTGGTGGCGGATTTGGTGAGAAAATTGGGAATTATTAAAGGGAGAAATTAGTTAAAAGGGAAAGTTTTGCCCAAGTTAAAAAATGGGAAGCACAATTATGATAAAGAAATTTAAGTCGTTGTATAAATATCTAATAGAAAATTTTAAAATGGAGTAATTAAATAAAGGGATAACCAACCAGGATTGACACACTGTTAATTATCATTTGGATAATCCTTGTTGCCATTTTGATAATTCTTGGTTTACTTCTTAAAAGGTTGTTTGGTATGAATGCCAAGATACAGGCCGTAGACAAACATAATAAAACAGATCATAGAGATATTAAAATCCAGACAGAGGAATTTAATAGAGAACCAATTTTAGCATTGTACTATAAGGTAAGAGAGGAACAGGCTAAGGTTTTTATTCTTTTAAATTTTGTTTATTTATTTATTTGTTTTTTTGAGACAGGGTTTCTCTGTGTAGCTTTGGAACCTGTCCTGAACTTGCTCCATAGCCCAGGCTAGTTACAACATCACAGAGATCTGCCTATCTCTGCATCCTGAGTGCTGGGGTTAAAGGCATGCACCACCACTGCCACACCACCCTTAGGTTTACAGACAACTAAACTTATGTCAAGTAACCTTACAGGAAGTGCCAGATGATAGAGAATCTGTAAGAGCTGACTGAATTCCAGTGGCAATGTTAGATTTAAGGAGATTCAAGGAAGCAATAGTCTCATGTGGCATGTATTCACAATTTGTGAAGCAGATGTGAAACTCAAGATCAACTTATGATAGATTTATCCTTAAATACTGGAAAGAATTGGTTACAGCAGTCTTGGAATCTAGTCCACAATTACAATGGATGACCTGGTTGAGAGAAGAGTCTAACAATTGAACAGTGGAGTAGACTAGAGGTATGGAAATCTTTCAAGATCAACTTCTTGGAGGAGATTATGTGACTATAGAAAAGCAATCCCTATATATCTGTCTCTGGGTTTCTATTGTTCATGCTACATTTGGCATAAAATGTTTGGGGTATGAATTCATGAAAAAGCCTCTTCTCTTGCCTGTTGCTGTACAGCCACTCACATAGGTCAGAGCTGCACATGGCCAGAGCCAATACCCTGCCAGCTAAGTTTTCCTTATTTCTCTCCTGGTGGGCTTTAACCTGGACCCCATTCTTGGGCTGTTATCAAACTAGGTAGCTACCTTGAAATCCAGTTAGGCTTTTATTGTTTTATGAAGCAGCAATAAGCCTCACATCATTATTATTGGTGGCAGAATTGGTGAGAAACGTAGGAATTCTTAAAGGGCGGGATTAGGTAAAAAGGAGAGTTTTTTTTCCCCCACATTGAAAAATGGGAACACTTTTACAAAGGAGAGATTTGGATTACTGTATAAAATACGCTAGATAGTTTGAAAATGGAATGATTAAATGAGAAGTTAACTAATTTAGATGGGATTTATGTAATGTCAGCTGTAAACATTATCAGCTTTATCATTTTTGTTTTGTCACTAAAATGTTGATTTATCTGAATGCTAACATACAAGTTTTAGAAAAACTTAATCAAACAGATTATAGAGCTATTCAAATCCAGACAGAGGAATTTAATGGAGAACCAATTTCAGTGTTATATTATAAGAACAGAGAGAAACAGCCTAAGGTTTTCAAACAACCAACCTTAATATATCCAGTAACCTTACAGGAATTGCCCAATGATAGAGTCTCCATACGAGTTGGATGGATTCCTGTGGCAATGTTAGATTTCAGAAAATTCAAGGAAATGATAGTCTCATATGGCATACATTCACCATCTGTGAAACATATGTTAAACTCAAATTCAATTTATAATAGAATTATCCCCAAAGACGGGATAGACTTGATTAAAGCTGTCTTAGATCCTGGTCCACAATTATAATGGAGTACCTGATTTAGATGAGGCTAAAACTATTGAGCAATGGAGAAAAGCTAGAAGTTTGGAAATCTCCCAAGTGCAACTTCTTGGAAAAGGAGATTATACAACTATAGAAAGGTAATCTTTATATGATGACCACACCCTGGATTTAACCAAAAATACAGAGAAAAATTGACCTTCACAGTGCCTACTTATAATAATCCTAAACCTGCTAAGAGATATCAATGGAAGGTTTTCCCACAGGGAATGTAAAATATCCTTCCCCTGTGCCAATATTTGTAAGTCTGCCTTTGGAAACACTAAGCTATTGATTTCCTCAATCAATATTTTACCATTTCATGGATAATATTTTACTATCGGATTCAAGTGTAGATACTTTAGAAAGAATGTTTGAAGAGGTTAAAAAAAAGTTTGCCTTGTTGGGGATTTCAAATTGCTCTTGAAGGCATACGAAGAGGAGATTCTATTAATTAGTTAGGTTATAAAATAGGTTTACAAAAAATTAGACCTCAAAAGGTACAAATTAGGAAAGAGTGATTCCAGACTTTAAATGATTTTCAAAGGTTACTAGGAAACATTTCCCATATACGGCCCACTTTTGGGATATAATCTGATGAACTATTATTTTAAACAAAATCTTAGATGGTAACAAGGGCTTACATAGTCCCAGGAAATTATCAGCTGAAGCTGAGGGAGAATTGGTTTTGGTGAAATTAGAGAAAGCACATGTGGATTGCGTGGATCTGAATCTTAACTGCATTCTGGTCATATTACCCTCCAACCATTCTCCTACAAAAATTTTAATGTGGAGGGAAGATATTATTTAGAATAGATATTTCTACCACATCAACTGAGTAAAAAATTAAAAACTTATATGGAAAATGTCTCTGAGTTAATTATAAAAAGGAAAATTAAGGCTTCATCAATTAGCAGGAATAGATGAAGCAGAAATAATAGTACCTTTTAATAATGATGAAATTGGCAAATTATGGATAGAAAGTAAACCCTGGCAAAGAGCTTGCACTATTTTTTTTGGGAAGAGATTAAGCAAAAATATCCTAAAAGCAAGAGAATTTAATTTATAAAGAGAACTAGCTGTATCTTTCCGCACATTGTGCAGGAAATACAAATTCCTGGAGACCTTCCCTGCTGTACTGATACAAATAAATCAGGAAAGTCAGCTTACAAATCAGAAAACTTAAGTAAAGTATATCAAAGCCCTTTAGATTTTGTCTAAAAGTCAGAATTATATGCTATTCTCATGGTATTAATGGATTTTAAAAACCTCTCAATATAGTTGCTGATTCACAATACGCAGCAACAGTTGTTTTGTATATTGAAACCACTGAATATATACCAGATGATACAAAATTGACTTTATTATTTATTCAGTTACAAGATACAATCAGGAATAGGAATCATTCTGTATACATAACAGGTCTACCAGGTCTTCTAGCACAAGGTAATGCAGAAATCAATTATCGATTAGAAATATGCTGAAGGCCTCAGAATTTCATAAAATACATCATGTCAATAGCGAAGGTTTAAAAAACATTTTTCATCACATGGAAACAAGCTAAGGAAATGCCCTACTTGTTTTTTATACAATTAAACACCAGTACCTGCAGGAAGCAACCCAAAGAGAATGCCTTCCCTATTGCCTAAAGGAATGAAATCAAACAAATGACGTCTGTCAGATGGATGTATTTCGTTTTTGTAGAATTTGGAAAACTAAAATATGTACACCAGACTATTAATACATATTCAGGTTATCAATGGGCAACTGCTTTGTGTTCAGAAAAGGCTGATTCAGTAATCACACATTGGCTAGAAGTTATGGCCATCATGGGTCTACCTGTACAAATAAAGACAGACAATGCTCCAACATATGACTCTAAGAAAATGAAACAGATTTTTGCTTATTATAATGTAAAGCATATTATTGGTATACCACACAATCCAGGGCAGACAGTTATACATAGATCAAATTGAACTCTAAAGGATATGTTAAATCAACAGAAAGGGATGATAAGTAGCCCCAGAAATAGATTGCATAATACTTTATTAACTTTGAATTTTCTAAATGATAATGAGAAAAGTACAACAGCTGTGAAGAGACATTGATTAGTAGAAAAAACTATGAAACTAAAGATGGTATACTTTATAAATGTATGGACCTTAGAATGGAAAACAGAACATGTGTTACATTGGGAAAGGGTTTTACTTTTTTTCCACAGCAGAAGAAAAGTGTGGATACCATCAAAACTGATAAAGATTAGATTTGAACAAGAGACACCCCTTGCTTAGAAATAGTAATATTTAACCAAACAGCATGGCTGTTCAATCTAAACTAACTTTAAAACTAAGAAATGCTTTTCGTTTGATCAGATATAACTTACTATATCCCCACCAAAATTAGAGTTGTGGAAGGATTTTCTTTTTGTCTTTTCAAAGAGAATAAATGCATCCAGCTAAGGCATCCGAAGACCACTGGACAAATGAGACATCTGAAGGAAAGAACAAAGCATCTAGACAAAATGTCCCAAGAAAAAGAGTAAATTGGACTATTGGCATATCACATTTCCAACAGGATAAAATTTTATAAATCTTCCCAAATGTTTGTTCCTGCTATTCTCTACAGACATGCAATGCAAATTGTCTTTTTGTAGTCTCATTCCAATTAAAAATTAAAGTTGACCTTGTAGTTGGAGTGCCGTTCTCTTCTTCTCTAAACCTAAGCATGCTTGTTAAAATCCAAAACCTCTGTTTCATGTCAGAAGAGCCACCCAATATGGAACAGAAGAAAAACAAAATTAAAGGACAATTATATTGCCACTAATCTCATATACTTTGCTTTTATTTTGACTTTTAATAGCTTTTCTAAAGGTATAAATGTTATTTCAACATTATAAGATTAATATATATTATACTAATATATAAATATAATATATTATATTTACCGCACCAGCGCGGGCTGGAACCAAGAATCTTGGCGGAGGGTGTCCAGGTTGAATGAATTCACAGAGCACGAGGTTGAGGTGAAACAGCTTCTTCATTGTTCTGCTGGGGCTAGTTTTTAATACCATGGCACCAAAAGAGGAGGGGGCTACGAAGGGACTGTCACCTGACCCCAGCAGGGATCAAGGAATGATCACATGCACTCAAACCTCCTTTCGCAACTCCAGGAGCAGAGGGAGTTATTATGTTTTCTTTGCAGATAAGCACCTCAAATGGGGGCAGGGAAATGTAACTTGGGGCTGCAATTCCCACATATATTAATATATATTTAAATTTTTTGTCATGGTATTAATGGCCATACAGATTACTAACTAATTCTAGAAAAAGACTTCATCTATCTTCCTGTACACAATTTTGGGTTTGAGTCTCTACCAGTTTTCTGCAGTGAACCACGACCATGCCTAACAGTGACATTTCAAGTCTTCAAAAGGAGGATGGGGTCCCACAGCAATGATTCCATCAGGACGCTGGTAATACCACCACGCTGATGAACACCACCTAAAGATTGACTGTGGACTTCACCAAACAATTTCAAGGTGGCTGGCTGATATAATCCAACCTTCCACACTACTCTTGCCAGGACTTGAGACAAACCCTGCACTTTCCCATTATGCAGAGACTACAAGGAGGCTGGACGTGGAAGATAACAGGGTGAGTTAGAATTTGATGGGCCAGTGACTGAAAGCAAACTGGAGAGGTTCTGGATAAGACAGGGAAGAATGCCAAGCAAAGTGCAACTGGCCCTATAGAGGAGTCCTAAGCTTTTTAGGAAAACAACAAGACATCATCTTTAGCTCCTGTGGGCTCCTGGCCTCATGGATACAAAAACACCATAGGAAAACACTGCCAGAACCACCAGAGGCAAGTGCTACTGTGAGGGTATGCTCTACTGCCTTCAGTATAGAAATAGAACGTCAATATTGCTTAGTGACCCACAGAGGGGTTTTCAAGGACTGGCGTGTTTGAGTTTTGACTGCGAGTTAAACGGGGTTTACCGGCAGATGAAAGGATGAGACTAAGGGAAAGAGGCAGTCAGGACAAGGTCTCAGTACAGAAATAACTCAGAATGGATAGAGCGTCAGGTGTACGTCTAGTGAACAACTTTGGTTATTTTATTTTTCGTGATGGTGGATCTTTCAGGACTTAAGGAAAAGATCATTCTAAGGTAATGTGGAGGATGAACCTGCTGGATATGAACAGGTGCAGGAGGACACTGGAAAGTTTAGTGCCATACACGGGTGAGGACTGGAGACACTGAAAGAGAACTGGTGTTGGGGGATGGAGAAAATGTGTTGGTAAAAAAGGAACCAACAGGCTTTCCCGAGATCTTTATTCCTCTGATGACCTTTGGCCCCTGATGACCAGTGAATTAATAACTGAAAGGCTGTAAGAGACAGACATCTGGTAAACCCATGAACTATTCTTGTTGGTGCTAATGTATCAATGACTATTGAGGGCCTAATTTGTTTTTCCTCAGAGGACTTTAAATTTAAAGAATATGAGATGAATAATGAATGTGCTAAAAGGTGGAGTTTCCTAGGCTTTGGGTCTTGATAGGGAAGAATCAAGTTAGGTGAGTAGCATCAGAAGAAGGGGCTCCCCTTATAACAGTGGCTCTCAATGGGGGGCATGAATGGTTAGCAGTGTCTAGAGATCATTTGGGCTGATTATTGTGATGTTGTAGGAGTGGAGAGGGTTGGAGGTAAGGGGTGCTGTTGGACATCCTTTAATTACAGGACAGGAAACCAAGTCCCGCACCGAGAAGACCTATCTAGTCCAATGCACCAATAGCCCTAAGGTTGGGAAGGCCTGCCTCAAATCATGTTGGTGTCTTTTCTAAGAAGGCTTGCCTGATCTCTGCAAGTTACATCATGTGATCATAGCGTGAGGTATGAAGCCATAAGTAATTTCTATTGTAATATTCAACTGTTCTTTTTAAATGGCTCTGTAGAAGCTTATTCCTTCCCTGTTCTTGTATGAAAACTTGGGCCAATCCCATGAATTATTGCTTCTTGTTATATAATGAAAAAAGGCTCTTTATTCATGTTAAACTACCAAGTACATTACAAAGTAAATGTCTTGTTCTTTGACATAATGAACACGCCAACCTCACATTTAAATTGAGTCTCCTTTGAGCTGCAGAAAAAAGGTGTGCAGGGTTCTCCTCCCAGAGCTGTGGGTTGGAGCATGAAGAGAAAGGGACCAGGATGGTTCTTATGGGCCAGGCAGTGTAGTGAATTGGCTTAGGGATCACTGGCATGGCAGGTATTTATAGCTGATTTTCTCTTCTTACTTTTCCTTAGGTGTTCCACTAACTGCTCCTTTTCAGAGTCACATTCTCTCTTGGGCTTCCTGAAACAAAACAAAACAAAACAAAACAAAACAAAACAAAACAAAACAAATCAGCTGAGAAACCACAATATTTTTGTTTTGTTTTAATTTCTAAGACGCCATAAACTAGCATACTTGAAAACACACGTTCAAAAAAGAATTATTTGGGAGACCAAATGAAAGGAAAAGAAATAAAGAAAAGCCCACATTTGAAATGTTAACACTCAATAGGCAAAAATTAATCCAGCAAACAGAATCAAAACTTTTTAAAATGTGCGGGACTTTTCCATTCTAGACAAGTAGAAGACAAGGATCAACGCCATCCTCCTTCAGACCCCACATGCCATGCAAGCGTCTAATAGCATTCTGCTTGTTCATTCCCTGGGGAACAGTAATAGTGAACCTTTTTCCTCAAAAACTGCCTTTGCTCTGACAGTGACTTAATCTCCCTCTCCACATTCCCTTTTCCCTAACTTCTCTCCTTTCCTCTCCATGACAAGTAAGGCATCCCTTGCCTTGGCATACTCTTAGAGCAGGGATTGCTCAATGAGGCTCATCTCTGGCTCACTTCCCAACTGCAAGTCAGTAGGTGTTCTTCAGGGGTCAACAGAACCGCTTCCCCAAAGATGTTCCCTGAAGTCTATTTAATCCCTCTCATCTGTGATTCTGGAACAGAGGACTGTGCACCAGATCCCACTCATTCAGTTTCTTCTTTCTCTAATAATATAATATACTGTAGTGTAATATGATATAGTATAGTACAATAACGATGTTTAAAACAAAAACTAACACATCAGAACTGGACAAAACAAACAGAAGGAAAAGAACTTAAAAAAGACACAAGAAAGAGAGACCCATTCATTTACTGACTCAGTCACCCCATAAAAAAACACCAAACTGCAAGCCATAATATATACGCAAAGGCCACTCTTTCCACCCCCTCTTCCACAGGATCCCCTCAGTCCTGAGGGGAAGGATTTGATGGAGACATGTTGTTTAGGGCTGAGTGTTCCAAGGTTTATTATTCTCTGATAATGTCTGCTATGAATCTCTGTAATTTTTCCCATCTGCCGCAGGAGGAAGCTTCTCTGATGGCTGAGCAAGGCACTGATCTATGGGTATATAGATTTCCATTAAGAGTCGAAAAGGTTCTTAGAATGGGAGGCTATACTGGATAACCAAGGAGGACCCAGTGTAGGCCTAAGGGTACTTGTAAGTGAAGGAGGAGGCAGGAGAATCAGAATAGGAGACGTGACAACAGAACCAGAGGTTCGAATAATGCCCTCTTTGGTGACAAAAGCCTGCGGAAACGGGAAAGGAAGGAAGCCTCTTGCGAGACTCCCGGAGAACAGGCTCTCTCACACCTTGATTTTCACCTAATGAAGCTTCAGACTTTCTGAGTGTACCATTAGAATTTGTGTTGTTTTGCTGGACTGAGCTCCCAGGGCCCAGATGAAGAGTAGAAGGAGGGAGAACATGAGCAAGGAAGTCAGGACCACGAGGGGTGCGTCCACCCACAGAGACCGGTGGGACTGATCTAGTGGGAGCTCACCAAGGCCAGCTGGACTGGGAGTGATGAAGCGTGTGATCAAACCAGACTATCTGAATGTGACTAACAATGAGGGCGGACTGAGAAGCCAAAGACAATGGCACTGGGTTTTGATTCTACTGCATGGATTGGCTTTGTGGGACCCTGGTCTGTTTGGATGCTCACCTTCCTAGACCTGGATGGAGGCGTGGGGGAGGACCTTGGACTTCCCACAGGACAGCGAACCCTGACTGCTCTTAGGACTGGAGAGGGAGTGGGGAGTGGGAGGGAAATGGGAGGAGGTAGAAATTTTTAATTAAAAAAAACTGAAAAAAAAAGAATTTGTGTTGTTTTGAGTCACTAGCTTTGTGTTAATTAGTTATAGCAGTAGCAGGAAACAAATGCAAGCAAAAGTCAGCCCCAAACCCTGCAACCCCAGACTGGAAGGCCTAAACAATCACAATTACTCTGGTGGCCTCTTTAAGGGACATGAAGTCAGATTTCAGTTTTTATTCAGTGTGGTGCTTACTTCCTCACTAGCACAGTTCCTCTTTGAGCGGCTTCATTGTTTATAAGTGAGGGAAAACGTTAAGCCAGTGCTTAATGAGCAGCTTCCTCATTTTGAGCTGAATTACAAAGATTCCTCAGATTAGGAGCCTTAAATTTGCAGTTTTACTTTGATGCTGTGCCTGTTCAAACCAAAAGGATAAACAGTTAGCAATTTTACACCTACGATGGCTTTCATGATTTTCTCTGTGTTGAAATTATATTTTCGGCAAATAATATGATGAATGCCGCACGCAGGTTTATGGCTAGTAGTGTTAGTAGGGGTTCAAAGATGATACGTTCACACCCAAGTTTGAGATGAAATAACATCGAAACTATGGTAATATTTTACTTGCCTGCTACACCAGGGTCTATGATTAATGTATCACTGTTATGAGAAACCAAACCTGATCTAATATTGATCTTATGAACGCACTTTTGCTATTACCTATGAATATGACACTTGTCCTTTAAATAGCTGTATCCATAGAGACAGGCTCTGAAAGAAAAAGCTGTAAGTACAAGACTTAGAAGTTCTCAGTGCTCAGAAATGTTCCAACCCATACTTTACAATGTAGGTGTTTGCTGACTCTTTGAAAGAACGGCAGTGAACCCGATTCAGTAGAATATCAGAAATTATTTCTCTTCACTAATTGCCCCAGGAACATCTAGAAGTAATTGGATGAGCATCCTCTTGGATTCCGCTGTCTCCTGTAGTTGGCTATATCAGCACTGTATCATAGGCATAAAAATCAAAGAACCTGATAAGGAACTGGGGCTATGTAACTTGAGAAAATCCATTATAAAATAACTGATTTTTTTTCTGACTGAAGCACATGTTTTAGAATTCTAACCTAATCCGAACTCTAACCCTAACCCAATTCATCCCCAATACTTCCAAGCCTGCTACTATTTTGTCCAGCCACCTAACACTAGAAGAAGTCTCAGGAGATGGTATAGCAACAGACTAAGACTGGGGACTTTGAACGTGTCTGTCAAGGACACGTGGTCTCGCAGACTTATGTGGCCTCAATGAAGTTACTTCCTTTGTCTCAGTAGCTTCATTTGTAAAATAATATTAATAAAACAGTTCTTAGTCAAGGCATTGTGTGCTCAACACAGTATCTAGTACCTAATAAGTGCTGGTGAATGTTGCCATTAGCTCCAAAGACAGACGGAGACATTGTTTTCCTTCTCACAGTGCTGAGGGAGGAAAGCAGATAGGGAGTTATTGTGATGGGTTTTAGTAGTCAGGTTGATTAAAACTATAAAGACTAGAATAGCTGGGGATGGAGAGATAGCTCAGTAGTTAAGAGCAACAAGGAACTTCTTGGTTTAGTTAGAGTTAATTTTGCTGTGATGAAATATCATGACCAAAACAGGTCAGAAAGGACTTAATTCTGCTTACAGATTCAGGTAATAGTCCATCACTGAGGGAAATCAGAACAGGAACTCTGACAGGGCAGGACATGGAGGCGGGAGCTGACGCAAAGGCAATGGAGGGATGCTGCTTACTTGCTTGATCCTCATGGCTTGTTCAGCTTGCTTTTTTATAGAATACAGGACCATCAGCCCAAGGATGACACCACCCGCAAGGGGCTGGGCTCTCCCTCATTAATCACTATTAAGAAAATGCCCAATGTGCTTGCCTACAGCTTGATTTTATGAAGGCATTTCCTCGGTTGAGGGTCCCTCATCTCTGGGTGACATAAAACTAGCCAGCACACTGCCCTTCCAGAGGACTTTGGTCATTCAAGTATTAGCCCTCATGTCAGACAGCTCACAACAACCTGTAACTCCAGCTCTGGAGGAACTGATGACTGTTATCTTTGGCCTCTGCGGGCACTTGCACACACATAATGTATACACATGGCTACACATAAATAAAAATAAAAACCGCCGAAACTAGAAATCTCAAATGTTGATGAACATATGGCATAATCAGAACTGTTTGCATTTGTTGTCAATGGGAATGTAAAGTAGTTAGGAACATAAGTGAAGCCATTTTGTGTAACTTGAAAACCATTTTTTTTTTTTTTGGTGTGGCTTGGAATAATGTAAGGCTACAAAATAGGAGCCAGCCGCAAGGCAGGTCTGATATGAGCCAAGCCTAAGGCAGTCTTGGATATGCTAGTGAAAACATCCCCAGGTGGCCTTGCTATGCCAGTGAACCAGTCCTAAACTGTGAACTAATAGCAAAGCACAAAACCAATGCCCGATGGAGTAATACGAAAACTGGAACTTTAGAGATGGTGCTTAGTGATGCACTGCCGAGTTCCCAAGACATCTGTGCTGAGACTATTGACACAGGGACTTCGATACTGGCCACTGTGTGGCTCTGGCTTCAGCCGTCCTTGAGTACCTGACACTGGCCCATGCTCTCCAGGACCTTCTGGGATCACCAACAGCGGCATCCTCCAGGCCTGCCTCAGTAGAAGGACCTCATAGCGAATGCAGGTCGAGCTTGGAGAAGATTCTTCGGTGGAACTCTTCAGCAGTCCCTGCCTGGTCAATCATTCCTACTTGCTAGGATGTCTGTTCACATGAGATTACCACAACCTTTAGAACAGCATCATATTATAAAGAATGGTTTTTTTTTTGAATAAACTGCATCTTCAAAAGGCAAATCTTGGTGGACATCCTCATTGCCCAGCGCCTCGCAGCCCACTGGCCATGCTCTCTGCAAAAGTATAGTTGTAATTTTGAAACATTTTAGAAGTTTCTTATAAAATTAAACGTAAATATATCTGATGTCTTAACATTTTTACTTGCCGGCCGGGCAGTGGTGGTGCACGCCTTTAATCCCAGCACTCGGGAGGCAGAGGCAGGCAGATCTCTGTGAATTCAAGACCAGCCTGGTCTACAAGAGCTAGTTCTAGGACAGGCTCCAAAGCCACAGAGAAACCCTGTTGAAGCTGCAGGGCGATTGGTAAAGAAAAGCCCCCAGACTATCTTGATACAAAATATATAGCTTTAATAAACAGAAGTAAGACTTACAACAGCTTACACCAGAATCCAACCGATCCGTCCGGACACAGGAGCCAGGCGAAAAGAGAGCTAGCAGAGCGCGTTTGCAAGGTTTATAGGCAGGCTTTTACCTGAGGGTGGCACGCCCCAAAAACAGAATATGATTGACTGAACTCCCCTATCACCCTGTTTCAAAAAACAACAACAACAAAAAAATTACTTCCAGGTAATTACATAGAGGAAATCAAAGCATTTGTCAGCTTTAAGACTTAACCAAGTATATTCACACCATCATTACCCATATTAGGTAACTAGTGGAAACAGCTCAGGTATTATTCAAGAGGAGAATGGCCAACTGTGGTATACTACTTGACAATAGAAAGAAATAGAACTCAGGAATAGCACCCACAAAACATGGATCAATTTCTAAACACTATGTGCCATAAAACAAATGTCACAGAAAAGAATTTTGGGTTTTGCTTGTGGCATTGGACTTCTGGACACTTAATGTACTCTGTAGCACTTTCAAGTTCTAGACGTCTTTAGTCTCAGCTTCTTGGCTGTTCCTTGGGCCATTTAGCCATGATAACTGAATTGACCTTGGTTTAAATTGCAAGTTTTCAGCCTTATGAAGGTATACAACCTAACTTTGAAGTTTGATCTATCTCTGAGCTAGCAGTATGTGTTGTAATATTCTCTGGTGGTCCCAGGCAGTGACAGCAAGCTGCTGTTTCCAGTCAGCTGCAAAGGTAAACAACTGTTCCCGTGCAATGTCCTGTGTTGCCAAGTCCAGGTGTTTGGTAGGGTAGGGTGGTTTATTTAGTGCCTTTCCAACCTAGGCTGTTTTCAGTTGGCTATGGGTCTTTGGGATGCAGTCCCATCTCAAATGGAGAAACATGGTATTTATTGCTTAGCTTCTTTAAGGAAGCCATGTCTTGGTATATGTTGAGAAAGCACTGGATGTTAGCTGCTGCCACCGTCACCACCCTTGTTATTTTGTTATGATGTATCCATTGCTGTCCCTCCTGCACGAGGAAAGCTGCAGAGCCATCATGAGTATATTTAGCAGCAAGCATCCCCCAAGGGTTTCATGTTTCTTTCCCTCTCTTGGAAAGACCTTTATTATTATTCTTTTTCAATTTAAATAAAGTTAACTTAGATCTATTTCTCCATGACTTAGAATTGTTAGATGCATTTGCAGCTACTGTAAGGGGGAGCGTTTTACTTTTTAACCCATATTGATTTTTTCAGGAATGATATCATATTAAAAGTAAGGATCCATTTTAATTCCTCATACACCTCATGATCTTTCATCTTCTAAAAGCAACAATCTTCATATTCTTTCTTCTGTGAATCATAAGGGCTAAACTGAAAAATCAATTCTTCCTGAGAAAGGGGAAAAGAACTGTTATTAAGAAGTAAAGAATAGTCTAAGGATAGTGTGAGCAGAAGATCAATGGAACCATTGGAAATGCCGTTAGTTACCTACTAAAAACTAAACCATCACCTCGGGCTGTGGATGATAAATGTTTCTATCCTCATCTGGACAAATCTGTGGGAATGTAGGCACATTCTCATCAGCCTCGGTTCCAGGGATCTTAGTCTCTTACTGTTCTCTCAAAGCCCACAGCACAGCCACTAGGAATATTAACCAAACTAGATAAATGCAGTGTACTTAAAGCATAATTTTAGCATAAGATATTGAATATTTTGAAGCTACTCAGCAGTCTAATTAGAAGCATTTAATTAGAAGTTTTAAAGGCCAGAAAATACAACTTTCATCCCAAATATGCAATTATGTTTATAATTTAATAATGGTAAATTTACAGAATGCTTGGGCTTGCGAACCTTAAGTTGAAATAAGATATTATTTGATCAGAAGTCACTAAAATGTGCAAAGATTGTGTTGAAACAGCCTGCCAGTGTGTCAAGGAACTCATGGAAATGCAAGTACAAAAGGCAGAGGTACAAAAGGTGAAACCTAGGCCCCTGCCCTGTTATAAAAGCTGCGGGGAGGACCTCCGACTGTCACAAGAAGCAGTTGTGAAGTGCAGAGCACAGCAGACCACAGTAGCTACACCCTTTAAGTAGCTATTCCTGTCCAAGTCTCAAGTCCCACAACCAATGGCAAAGAAAGAACCACACAACCAAAGAACTTGCAACCAAGGGCAAAGGGTCTCACTTCGTAGCCCAGACTGGGTGTGTACTCGTGATCCCTTTGCCTCAGCCTCCCAAGTGCTGGAAATCCAAGTGCATACCACCACGTCTGGATGGAAAGGTCGCAAGCTCCTAGGCCATTCCTCAGGTCTCCTTGGGTAGGCATACACATTCCTTGTCGGAAGTGTAGTTGTGTTTTAATTTGGGGGATGCTCAGACCCCAGGATCTCTCCAGTACACCATGCTGTACCCAGCTAGACATAAAAGAAACCTGGTGGGAGCTAGGACTCTCCCCGACCCCATAGACTCCCAGGTCAGCCTGCAGTGCTGTTTCCACCCTGCTAGCTTCCCCGCCAGCCATCCCAGCTTCCATCCAGAGGGCCTTCGGAGTGGTGAGTTGATTCGGGCTGCGACAGGGGCCCTGCGAGGGGAAGCTAGGACTCTCCCCGACCCCATAGACTCCCAGGTCAGCCTGCTCTGCTGGCTCCACCCTGCTAGCTTCCCCGCCAGCCATCCCAGCTTCCATCCAGAGGGCCTTCGGAGTGGTGAGTTGATTCGGGCCCACGACAGGGGCCCGGCGAGGGGGAGCTAGGACTCTCCCCGACCCCATAGACTCCCAGGTCAGCCTGCAGTACTGTTTCCACCCTTCTAGGCTCTCCCACCTGCCATCCCAGCTTCCATCCAGGTACAAATTTCTATATTTCTCCCCTCCCACTGAGCCCATAAAATTTCCCCAGCTCAGCTGCCTTGCACACTGGGCCTGCTCTATAGGGGCATCCCGGAAAGAGGCAGTGCCTGTGGTTCAATACCCTGCTTGGGGAAAGGTAGGCATTCTATCAGTGAACTCCCTGCCCAACAAGGGAACCTGACCCGATACCAGAAGTTCCAATAGAGAGCATTTGATCGAAGAGATGGGCAGACGCCAAGGCAAGACCTCCTCCAACAATCTGAAAAACAACATGAAAATATCAGATCCCAACGACCCTACAACAGAAGGATTTGAACACTCTAACCCAGATGAAGTGGGAAAAAGTGCCATTATGAAAGCAATAGAGTCCCTTAAACAGGATATGAATAACTCCCTTAAGGAACTGGTCGAGAAGTATAACAAAAAGTTTGAAGGAATGAGTATAGAAATGGATGAGAAATATAACAAAAAGTTTGAAGAAATAAGTAAATCTGTGAGTGATACCCTGAGAAACCAAGAAAAAACAATCAAACAAGTAAAGGAAACAGTCCAAGAATTGAAAACTGAAATGGAGGCAATGAAGAAAACACAAAACGAGAACCGGCTGGATATGGAAAACCTAGGTAAACGAGCGGAGACTACAGAATCAAGCATAACCAATAGAATACAAGAGATAGAAGAACGAATCTCAGATTCTGAAGATACCATAGAGAAAATAAATGCTCTGGTCAGAGAAAACGGCAAATCCAACAAATTCTCTTCACAAAACATTCAGGAAATCTGGGACACAATAAAAAAACCAAATCTAAGAATAATAGGGATTGAAGAAGGAGAAGAACTGCAGATCGAAGGCCCAGAAAATATATTCAACAAAATTATAGAAGAAAACTTTCCCAACCTAAAGAACGATATTCCTATGAAGGTTCAAGAAGCATACAGAACACCGAATAGATTGGATCAGAAAAAAACATCCCCGCGCCATATAATAATCAAAACACAAAACATAAATATTAAAGAAAAAATTTTAAGAGCTGCAAAGGAAAAAGGTCAAGTAACTTATAAAGGTAAACCTATCAGGCTTACACCGGATTTCTCTATGGAAACCATGAAAGCCAGAAGATCCTGGATAGAGGTACTGCAGAAACTAAGAGACCATGGATGCAAACCCAGACTACTATACCCAGCCAAGCTATTGTTCACTATCAACGGAGAAAACAAAATATTCCAGGATAAAAACAAATTTAAACAATACGTAGCTACTAATCCAGCCTTACAGAGAATATTAGAAGGAAAATCACTACCGAAGGAATCCAACATTCCCAACACGATCTACAATAACTCGAACATCTAGCGACCATTCACAAGCACAAATCAAAGAAGAAAAACACATACACTCTACTACTTAAAAAAAAAAATGACCGGAGTCAACAACCACTGGTCATTAATATCACTTAATATCAATGGATTCAATTCACCTATAAAGAGGCACAGACTTAGAGATTGGATACGAAAACAGGATCCAACATTCTGCTGTTTACAAGAAACACACCTCAACCACAAAGACAGACACTTACTCAGAGTAAAGGGTTGGGAAAAGGTTTTCCAAGCAAATGGACCTAAGAAACAAGCGGGCGTGGCCATTCTAATATCTAACAAAATCGACTTCAAACTAAAATCAATCAGAAGAAATGGAGATGGACATTTCATACTCATAACTGGAACAATTCATCAGGAGGAAGTCTCAATCCTGAATATCTATGCTCCTAATATAAAGGCACCCACATATGTAAAAGAAACTCTTCTAGAACTCAAAGCGGTCATCAAACCACACACACTAATAGTAGGAGACTTCAACACTCCTCTCTCACCAATGGACAGGTCAATCAGACAGAAACCAAACAGAGAATTGAGAGACCTATTGGAGGTATTGAATCAAATGGACTTAACAGACATCTATAGAACACTCCACCCAAATAGGAAAGAATATACCTTTTTCTCTGCAGCTCATGGAACCTGCTCGAAAATTGACCACATACTCGGTAAAAAAGCAAACTTCCACAGATACAGAAAAATATTAGTAACTACCTGTGTCTTGTCAGATCACCATGGACTAAAATTAGAATTCAACAACAATGCTTCCCCCAGGAAGCCAACAAACTCATGGAAACTGAACAGTCAACTACTAAATCATCCCTGGGTCAAGGAAGAAATAAAGAAAGAAATTAATCTCTTCCTTGAATTTAATGAAAACAAAGACACAACATACTCAAACCTATGGGACACTCTGAAAGCAGTGCTAAGAGGAAAGTTCATAGCACTAAGTGCCCAATTAAAGAAAGCGGAGAAAGCACACATTGGAGACTTAACAGCACACTTGAAAGATCTAGAAAAAAAAGAAGCTGATTCACCCAGGAGGTCTAGAAGACTGGAAATAATCAAACTGAGGGCTGAAATCAACAAAATAGAAACAGAGAAAACAATCCAAAGAATCAATGAATCAAAAAGCTGGTTCTTGGAGAAAATCAACAAGATTGACAAACCCCTATCCAAGTTAATCAAACGGCAGAGAGAGAACATGCAAATTAATAAGATCAGAAATGAAAAGGGGGACATAACCACAGACACAGAGGAAATTCAGAGAATCATTAGATCTTACTATGAAAGTTTATATGCCACAAAGTTGGAAAATGTAAAAGAAATGGACATTTTTTTAGATAAATACCATATACCAAAGTTGAACCAAGAACAGGTGAACAATCTAAATAGACCTGTTAGTCGCGAAGAGTTAGAAGCTGTTATCAAAAATCTCCCTACCAAAAAAAGCCCAGGACCAAATGGTTTCAATGCAGAATTCTACCAGAACTTCCAGGAAGAGCTAATACCTATACTCCTTAACGTATTCCACAATATAGAAACAGAAGAGTCACTGCCTAACTCCTTTTATGAAGCTACAGTTACCCTAATACCAAAACCACACAAAGACACAACCAAGAAAGAGAATTACAGGCCAGTCTCACTCATGAACATCGACGCGAAAATTCTCAATAAAATACTGGCAAACCGAATCCAAGAGCACATTAGAAAAATTATCCATTATGATCAAGTCGGCTTCATTCCAGAGATGCAGGGCTGGTTCAACATACGCAAATCTATCAATGTAATCCATCATATAAATAAACTGAAAGAAAAAAACCATATGATCATCTCACTAGATGCTGAAAAAGCATTTGACAAAATTCAACACCCATTTATGATAAAGGTGTTGGAGAGACTGGGGATACAAGGATCATACCTAAATATAATAAAAGCAATATACAGCAAGCCGTCAGCTAACATCAAACTGAATGGAGAGAAACTCAAAGCCTTTCCACTAAAATCAGGAACGCGACAAGGCTGTCCACTCTCTCCATACCTCTTCAATATAGTGCTTGAAGTTCTAGCAATAGCAATAAGACAACATAAGGGGATCACGGGGATTCGAATTGGAAAGGATGAAGTTAAACTTTCGTTATTTGCTGACGATATGATAGTGTACATAAGCGACCCCAAAAACTCTTCCAAAGAACTCCTACAGCTGATAAACACCTTTAGTAACGTGGCAGGATACAAGATCAACTCCAAAATATCAGTGGCCCTCCTATACACAAAGGATAAAGAAACAGAGAGGGAAATCAGAGAAGCATCACCTTTCATGATAGCCACAAATAGCATAAAATATCTTGGGGTTACTCTAACCAAGGAAGTGAAAGACCTATTTGACAAAAACTTTAAGTCTTTGAAGAAAGAAATTGAGGAGGATACCAGAAAATGGAAAGACCTCCCCTGCTCTTGGATTGGGAGAATCAACATAGTAAAAATGGCAATTCTACCAAAAGCAATCTATAGATTCAATGCAATCCCCATCAAAATCCCATCAAACTTCTTCACAGACCTTGAGAGAACAATAATCAAGTTTATATGGCAAAACAAAAAACCCAGGATAGCCAAAACAATCTTATACAATAAAAGAACTTCTGGAGGCATTACCATCCCTGACTTCAAACTCTATTATAGAGCTACAGTATTGAAAACAGCTTGGTATTGGCATAAGAACAGAGAAGTCGACCTATGGAATCGAATAGAAGACCCAGATATTAACCCACAAACTTATGAACACCTAATTTTCGACAAGGGAGCTAAAGGTATACAATGGAAGAAGGAAAGCATCTTTAACAAATGGTGCTGGCATAACTGGATGTCAACCTGTAAAAAAATGAAAGTAGATCCATATCTATCACCATGCACAAAAATCAAGTCCAAATGGATTAAAGACATCAACATTAATCCGTCCACTTTGAACCTGATAGAAGAGAAAGTGGGAAGTAGTCTACAAGATATAGGCACAGGAGGCCACTTCCTAAGTAGGACCCCAGCAGCACAGACAATAAGAGAAACAATGAATAAATGGGATCTACTGAAACTGGGAAGCTTCTGTAAAGCAAAGGACACTGTCAGTAGGACAAAAAGGCTGCCTTCTGACTGGGAGAAGATCTTCACCAACCCCTCATCAGACAAAGGTCTGATCTCCAAAATATACAAAGAACTCAAGAAACTAGGCACTAAAACTCTAATTAACCCAATTAAAAAATGGGGTACTGAACTTAACAGAGAATTCACAACAGATGAACTTCGAATGGCCAGAAGACACTTAAGGTCACGCTCAACCTCCTTAGCGATCAGGGAAATGCAAATCAAAACCACTTTGAGATACCATCTTACACCTGTCAGAATAGCTAAAGTCAAAAACACCAACGATAGCCTATGTTGGAGAGGATGTGGGGTGAGGGGAACACTCATCCATTGTTGGTGGGAATGCAAACTCGTGCAGCCACTGTGGAAATCAGTGTGGCGGTTTCTCAGGAAACTGGGAGTCAACCTCCCTCAGGACCCAGCAATACCACTCTTGGGAATATACCCTAAAGATTCCCTAACATACTACAAAAGCATTTGTTCAACTATGTTCATAGCTGCACTATTTGTAATAGCCAGAACATGGAAACAACCTAGGTGCCCCTCAATAGAAGAATGGTTAAAAAAGGTGTGGAACATATATACATTAGAGTTTTACTCGGCGGTTAAAAACAATGACATCTTGAATTTTGCATGCAAATGGATGGAAATAGAAAACGCTTTACTGAGTGAGGTAAGCCAGACCCAAAAAGAGGAACACGGTATGTATTCACTCATAAGTGGATTCTAACCATAATTAAAGGTCTTTGAGCCTATTATTCGTGATCCTAGAGAAGCTAAATAAGAAGATGAACCTGATGAAGATTATTTAGCTATCCACCAGGAGGTAGGAAATAGACAAGAGTCCCAGGTAACCTCGGGTGCATGGGGGGGTGGGAGGGTCGATGGAGGGGAGAGGGCTAGAGAGAAGGGAGTAGGGGAGGAACGGGGAAAGCTTGGTGGCCGGGGATGGGGGGGGGAGGGAGGTAGGATGAATATGGGATCAGGGAACAATATATTTCAACTAAGGGAGCCATTTTAGGGTTTACAGGAGACTTGATTATATATGGGATCCCAGGTCCAAGGAGAAATCCCCCAGATTGCTCTCTGGACAGAGGAGAGGGTGCCTGAATCGGCCGTGGCCCATGACCATACTGATGTATATTTTGCTTATCACCATAGATCCTTCATCTGGCGAAGGACGGCTATGCAGTCGGAGGCCCACATTGGAGCAACGGATTGAGCCCCCCGAGGTCTGGAGGGGGAGCGGAAGGAGGAGGAACATGAAAGACGAAATCAGTACTGCGAGGGATGCTATCACCCACTGATATAAGGGAACGGATCTGATGAGAATTTACCAGGGCCAGTCGGACTGGGACTGAACGAGGACGTGATCTAGCCAGATTCTCGGAATTTGGCCGGATTCTCTGACTGTGGCTGGCCCGGGGTCTCTCTGAAAAGCCATTGACTATGACACTGGGACCTGTTTCCTCTGCATATGCTGGATTTTGGGGATCCAGTCTGTTTGGACGCTCGCCTTCCTGGACCTGGAGGGAGGGGGAGGGAGCTGGAGCTTCCCACAGGGCAGGAAACCCTGACTGCCCTGGGGGACAGAGGGGAAGGAGGGGGGGAGTGGGGGGAGTGGGAGGGTGTTGGGAGGGGGGGCGGAAATGGAAACTTTTATAATTTAATAAAATTTACTAAAAAAAAAAAAAAAAAAAGAAACCTGGTGGAGACAACCATGGTAGCTTACGAAGCAGCAGCTGGAACTGAATTGGTGTACCCTGAATGAAACTCCGTTCCATGCTCCAGCACTTGAGAACGGTCCCTGATAATGCTACTGTTAATACACCTGGGGCAATTTCTCATCAATAGGTGAAGGCCATCAATAAGTCAATGAGCTGGGGGTGGGGTATAACAGCCGAGGAAGGGAAGCTGGGTGAGTCCATTCCAGTCACCTCTTTTTTATGGTCCTAATTTCTGTGGCTTACCCAAGCACTCAAGTGATGATGGCTCTATTTTGAAAGGGATCCCTCACAGAAGAAACTGCAGAACATCCCTGACAATCAGTTGGAGGACGCATTCTTTTTTTAGGACAGTGTTTCACTATGTAACCTTGTCTTACCTGAAACTCAATATGTAGACCAGGCTTACCTTAGACTCATGACAATCTGCCTACCTCTCCCTTTTGAGTGCTGGGGTTAATGGTGCACACCACCAGGCCCTGGTGCGGGAGAATTATCTGTATTCTGTCAATCATATTTTAATAAAACGCTGATTGGCCAGGCAGGCAGTATAGGCGGGAAAGCCAGACAGGAAGTAGGGGTGGAGCAAAGAGACTGGGAGTATTCTGGAAGCAGAAGCTCTCTCTCAGCCACTCCTGCACAGACCACCGAAGAGGCAACATGTAAGCTGTCACACTGAGAAAGGTACTGAGCCCATGTGGCTAAAATAGATAAGGATAATGGGGTAATATATGTTATAAGAGCTAATAAGTAGCCTGACCAAATGGGCCAATCAGTTTATAACCTTATGGAGTCCTGTGTGTAATTTCTCTTTGGGATTTGCCGGCTGTTGGGGTACCGGGCGGGACGGAAACCCCAACAAGCTGGCCCTCATGTTACATATGGCGCCCAGACGTGGATAGGTGAGTCCACGGAAGGCCTGGGAGAGTTTGGGAAAGAGTAGAGTGGGGTATGTTTTCTTGGTGGCAGCAGTTTTTCGGTTCTGCTCTGCTTGCTAGAGGCGGGCAAGTGCTCTCATCTAGGAGAGGCTTCTTGACTCAGCCTTGGCTGCAAAACCTTGCAGCTCATTGGGAGGTCCTGCCACGAAACACTTGGATGCTGTTGGTGGAGAGCTGAGCGCATGCTTTTCGGTCGTAGCAGGAAAAAAGCTGTGCTGTTTTGAAGTGCCGGCTTTCTGGGCTGTCCTGCCAGGACAAACTCTGACTCTTGCAGGCAGGCAGTCCGACTGAGTGTGGTCTGTGAGCAGAATGATGCAGCTTGCTTGCTAGCAAGGACCTTGAAACACGACAAGTTGTGGCAGTGAACACAGCTGTGGCTGGTATCTCAGCTATGAGTCTGGAAAGCTAAGGAATGAGCTGGATCTAGCTGTCAAAGCCACGGCTTCCCATATTGCTTTGTAAATTAAAGGCTCATGTGGTCAGAAAAAGAGAGATAAACAGTAAAGAGAGATTCAAAGATGAAGAAAACCTCTAAATGGTTTACAGTGTGTATATGCAGGCTAAAAGTTAAAGTTCTTAAAGTTAAAAGGAAAGAAAGAGAGTAGTTGGGTGTGGTGGTACACACCTTTAATCCCAATGCCTGGGAGGCAGAGGCATATTGACCTCTGTGACTTCAAGGGGTAGAGGTAGATTGACCTCTGTGACCTCAAGGTGTGGTAGTACACGCCTTTAATCCCAATGCCTGGGAGGCAGAGACAGACAGATCTCTGTGAGTTCAAGGTGTGGTAGCATACACCTTTAATCCCAGCACTGGGGAGGCAGAGACAGGAGGATCTCTGTGAGTTCAAAGACAGCCTGGTCTACAGAGTTATTCCAGGACAAAGATATACAGAGAACCTGTCTCAAAAAGTAAAAGTAAAAATAAAAGAAATAGAAGTTAAAATAAAGATGGAAAATACACAGAGAATCTTGGTACCGTATGTTATTATGCTCTCTTTGAATTGTTTGAATGCTGAGGAAGGAGCAACAGCTGCTAAAAGACTTTTGTTTATAAATGCTGCTGAACTAATCCAATATAGATATTTTGAAAATACCTTGGCTTCAAAACTGAAGTCAAAAGGTATGTTACTTTGGAGAAGAGATTTTGTTTTTGTTTCCACAGAAAACGAGAGGCTTTGGATTTATTCTGAGTTAAGAAAAATCCAGTATGATCAAGGAAGGCCACCTGAGAAATCTCCGACAGGAACAGATGGCCCAGATGTCTGAGTTCTTCATCCAGAACAGGTTCAAGACTGCTGCCTGAGATGATCAAGACTCACAGGATACTCCAGTCAGGACTTGATGATAATTCTAAATTTTCTTTAGGTCCCCTTAAGACTATCAGCGCCCCCAACCAGCAGGAAGTAGCCTGAAATACTACGCCCACATTCCCAACAAATGGATTATGGGTATTTTCCTTTGTTTAAAAAAAAAAAAAGAGGGAAATGGTGCGGGAGAATTATCTGTATTCTGTCAATCATATTTTAATAAAACGCTGATTGGCCAGGCAGGCAGTATAGGCGGGAAAGCCAGACAGGAAGTAGGGGTGGAGCAAAGAGACTGGGAGTATTCTGGAAGCAGAAGCTCTCTCTCAGCCACTCCTGCACAGACCACCGAAGAGGCAACATGTAAGCTGTCACACTGAGAAAGGTACTGAGCCCATGTGGCTAAAATAGATAAGGATAATGGGGTAATATATGTTATAAGAGCTAATAAGTAGCCTGACCAAATGGGCCAATCAGTTTATAACCTTATGGAGTCCTGTGTGTAATTTCTCTTTGGGATTTGCCGGCTGTTGGGGTACCGGGCGGGACGGAAACCCCAACAAGCCGGCCCTCATGTTACAAGGCCCAGCGCAGAAGCAGCATTCTGACGATAGCCAAATGTCTTGCTGACTTTGGCAGACTAATCAATTTACCTGGAACCGCAGTGTCTTTGCTGGTTTTCAAGGTTCAGCTGATTTCAATGCCTTCTTAGATAGTGTCTTTGTTAGGGTTTTTATTGCTGTGAAGAGACAGCATGACCACAGCAGCTCGTATGAAGGAAAACATTTAATTGTGGTGGCAGCTTACAGCTTCAGAGGTTCAGTTCATTATCATCACGGCCGGGAGCGCGGCGGCAAGCAGGCAGAGGTGATGAGAGTCCTTACATCTTCATGGGTACGCAACAGGAAGCCAAGTGACTGTCACACTGAGGGAAACTTGAGAAGAGAGACCTCAAATCCCGCCTCCATGGTGACACACTCCCTCCAACAAAACCACACCTATTCCAACAAGGCCACATTTCCTGAGAGTGCCACTTTCTTTGGGGACCTTATTCTTTAAAAAAACACCACATAGAGATATCAAGACTTGAGATTTTGGACCTATTTCTGACCTAGCTCTGTTGGGAGGGTTGGTTACTAACATGCTTGCTATTGTTTTCTATGATGGTGGGGGAATGTGAAGGTAGACTCCTTACAGATGCCTGGGATGGCAACCAAGACCCAGCTTCCTACTTCTCCTGGATCTCCAACCTCCTGAAGAACTTCAGCTCCTTTCTCTCTACATCTTTTACCCTAGGGAACAGTCAGGAAGCAGAGTGTGTCCCCCAAGGCCCACTGCATAATACTGTGTCACATCTAAGAGGGCACTCACTACTTAAATCACAGACACCACTGATTTGTGTGTTTGTTGTCGTGGTGTCCTTATGTGCTAACTATAGCTCACCAGAGCTGAGTCAAAGAAGGATAGATTTGCACAAGGACTTGAGAAATACCACGATAATCTTCCAAAGTCCACATTTTTAAATTAAGTTCATCAAGTCCTACCGTGCGAGCATTGGCCGGACAATGGTAGCCTTTAATCCCAGCACTCAGGAAACAGAGGCAAGTGAATCTCTGTGAGTTTGAGGCCAGTCTGGTCTACAAGAGCTAGTTCCAGGACAGGCTTCAAAACTACAGAGAAACCCTGTCTTGAAAAACCAAAAGAAAAAAAAAAGAAAGGAAACAGCCCTGTAAGGACAGATATGGCCAGAAGAAACAGGTTGTCTTTACTCAGAGTGAGGAGCAGTGTGAGGTTCATGGAGGAATAGGTATCGACAGATATAGACTGGGCTTATGACAGTTTCCAGAATTCACAAATCACACATTAAGAATATGGACAGTACTGCACAGGCAGCAGGTTACTTAGGAACCTTTGAATTCCTTCTTCCTTCTTGGAAGCCACACTGCCCACTGTTCCTTAGAAAGGAGGACAGTGTGGCCTAATAGCCTTTCTACTACATCCTTGCAGAAGGACCAATGCTTCAAAGTTGCCTCGCTGTCAGCTCCGGTCTGTGGAAAGCTTGTTCTGCTTCCTTCCTCTCTGTGTTTTCTCCCCTTTGTTCAGTGCCCCCTACCTCTCCACCAACTCACACTGCTAAGCTGCATGCCCTGGCCGTGCCACCTCCACACCAGCCAGGAGCCTCATTATTACCTATAATTCCAGAGAACTACAAGAAATCCTACTGTGCCACAACCAAGGTCTGTTGTGTGTCCATAATAGTCTTTCTAAAAAGATGAAGATTAAGAACAAAATAGCAAAAAGTCTACAATATTTTAAATAGGATTTCCGCAAGTTTTTATTTCTGTTGATCTATGGAATATAACCACTTATGTATAGTGGCCTCTCTCTCTCTCTCTCTCTCTCTCTCTCTCTCTCTCTCTCTCTCCAAACACACACACACACACACACACACACACACACACACAGAGAGAGGGAGACAGAGAGACAGAGAGAGAGAGAGAGAGAGAGAGAGTAGTTAGATGAACAGTAACCTTTCCTTGTATGTAGAAATGTCAATTGTGTAATGAATCTTTAACATATCTTCCATATACTGCTAACATCTAAATTTTTGTGAAGAAGCAAGGATTTTCATTGTTCCAAGACTGTTTCAAAAGCTCTCACCCCAGAATAGAGCAGTGATCAGGCCACATAGGGGGTTCATAGCTAATTGGGACCATGACAACACTACCACTTGGGTACTTTTGAAGGTTGTTTTGATTTTGTTCAAGACAGTAGAGGAGTGGCAAAAAGTGGGATTTGTGAGGGTGAATAACCTTCCTACTGAGCTATCTGACATGAAACCATTTCCCAAGTCTATTGTCTGGGCACAACTAAGAAACATCAAACTACCATGGTAGGGCAGATACTGCAAGGAGAATCTTGTAGCAGAGTGTGGCTTCAAAATCCTCTGCAGAAGTCTGCTTTGCCTCCTCACCTTTTAGAGGTCCCCTGTGTTCATTCCATAAATAACGTCTGGATTTTTCACAGATCTTTTTGAAGGAATGGGGAAAAAGTTTGGCTAGTCCATATTCCCAGAAGTAGAATCTTTTAATTTAAAAAGAAAAGTAGTACATGTTCAACGTATTAATTGACCAACACCCTTCTTAAGCCTTATGTCAGGAAGCAAGGGCAATTGTGTGCTCTGGAGTACTGCTCAGCGGACCACTTGGGAGCAACTATCTTAGCTTAACTCGGTTAGGATTTTGCTGGGTTCTAGGCATTTACTAAAGACGGTATCAGTGGAGTGACATCCGTGGATTTATTTGGTTAAAATATCACCTATTTATAAAGTGAAACAAATGGGGGAATACTTGATACTAGGTAATACCCTTTACATTGAAATGATAGAGGCATCATAATAATGTTGTCTTTAGATATAGATGAGGAAATAGTTGTGAACACACGGCATGAGGACTTGGATTAGTCTCAGAAGAACACAACAAGGATGGGGTGGTGGAAAAGGGTATCCACGAGTTGTTGACTCACTTTTGATAAGAGCAGATGCCCACCTCTCTGGTTACAGGATGCAATATGTGAGGAGAGCTATGTCTACGAAAGAACTCGTGGGTGGAGTTGCTAGGGATCACGATCGCATTTCAGAAAGAATTTTCTAGACTAGTGGAGTCAGCAGGATGGGAAAATAAATTATATTTCAAGTCCTGAAGAAGAGAGACCTTAAGAAATATAAGAAGTATAAGCACTGGGTGGTTTGTGTGTCAACTCGACACAGCCAGAGTCATCAGAGGAAGGAGCTGCGGCTGAGGGAAAGCCTCCTTGAGATCTAGCTGTAAGGCATTTTCTCATTTAGTGATCAATATGGGAGCTCCTAGCCCATGGTAAGTGGTGCCATCCCTGGGCTGCTGGTTCTATAAGACAGCAGGCTGAGCAAGCCAGTCAGCAGAACTCCTCCATGGCCCCGGCATCAGCTCATGCCTTCAGGATCTGGTAAAGTGTAAGCTCAATAAACCCTCTTCTCCCCAGTTTGCTTTTGGTATGGTGTTTCATTGCAGCAATAGAAACCCTAAGACAGAAACTGATACCAGGAGTGGGTATTGCTATGAGAGACCTGGTTACATGTTTGGAAGGATTGTGGAAGGACTTTGGAACTTTGGGCTAGAAAAGTCGTTGAGTGTTGAGACCTCAGTGGGATGATCCGTGGGAACTTGGAAGATAAGAATATTGAGAGAAGTGCAAAGGATAGAGGCCTGCCTTGCAAAGTTTCAGAGGGAAGTTTAAAGACTCTATTGGGGCCATGAATTATTTTGAATTAAGATCCTGTGATTCTGGTTAGCTGGGGCTAAAGAATCAACTGTCACTAACAAGGTACCAGAACAGCTGAAGTAAAACCTTTACGCTGTTGGGACAATCGATGCTGGTTGGCTGGAGCTAAGAAATTAGCAGTGATTAAGAGGAGTTTACAAGAGACTTGATTATAAATGGGATCCCAGGTCCAAGGAGAGATCCCCAGATTGTTCTCTGGACAGAGGAGAGGGTGCCTGAACCGGTCTTGGCCTATAACCATATTGATGAAGGTTTTGCTTATCACCATAGATCCTTCATCCGACGATGGATGGCGATACAGACGGAGACCCACATTGGAGCACCGGACTGAGCCCCCCATGGTCCAAATGAGGGGCAGAAGGAGGAAGAACATGAAAAAAACCTCAGGACCGCGAGGGGTGCGATCACCCACTGATACAAGGGGACTGATCTAATGAGAGTTCACCAAGGCCAGTTGGACTGGGACTGAACGAGCATGTGATCCAATCAGATTTTCTGAATGTGGCCGGATTCTCTGAATGTGGCTGGCCCGGAGCCTTTCTGAAAAGCCATTGACAATGACACTGGGACTTGTTTCCTCTGCATATACTGGATTTTTGGGATCCAGTCTGTTTGGATACTCACCTTCCTGGACCTGGAGGGAGGGGGGAGGAACTTGAACTTCCCACAGGGCTGGAAGCCCTGACTGCTCTTAGGGATGGAGAGGGAGGAGGAAGGTGAGGGGGGGAGTGGGAGGGTGTTGGGAGGAGGGGCGGAAATGGAAACTTGCATAATTTAATAAACTTTGAAAAAAAAAAGAGGAGACTAGCATCACTGGTGGAATCTTCTGGGAAGCGCTTCCAGAGAGCACAGAGAGCCTGTGTTCAAGAGGCAGCCAAGGTTGTAGCTCGTGCAGTCGGCCTTGGTAATGTGTAAGAGTCACCACCCAGGTGGCACTGGTTCCGAAGGCACGAAGGGGTCATGGAGAGCAGCTGAGGCTCGGCACTGTGAGAGGTCATTGGTGAAGGTACCGACTCAATGACAGTTAAAGGCCTAGGACTGAAGGGGTCATGAGAAGAAGTTGAAGCTTGGCACCGTGAAGAGAGCCTATGAGAGGCTATTGGGGAAAGTGCAGCCCAGCTGCAGCAAGGGACTCCGCATTGTAGAGATGCTCGTACCATGGGAGGACCACCAAGAACAGCAGCGACAGCAGAGTGGAGCCAGCGATGCCTACAACACAGGCTGTTGTGATGGTCAAATTAAATAACTTTGTTATTGCATTACATGCATGTTTATAAAACCTGGCATTTTTCTAATATATGAGAAAAGGAGATACTTAAGAACTATAGTTATGAAGGTGAATGGACAGTTGTGATAACTGATATTTTTCTAATTTCTAAGGAGAAAGCGTATATTTAGCTACTAAAATTAATTCTGAATTTTCTAGGATATAGCAATAATTTTATACTTTAGAACTTTTCATTTAAACACAACTACACACTTATTTAAAAAGTTTTAAAAAATATGAAGTATATCTGCAACTCCTTCTTTCAGGTCACAACAGTTTATACCTTAACACAAAGTAACACAATGATTAAAATTAGGAAGTTGATATTAAGATAGTACTATTAAGTCATAGGACTTCATCAACCATTCCACTGCTCCCTTTCCGGTCTGAATCCAATTCGGGTTTCTATATTGTGTTTTAATAATGTGTCCTGGAATCTTTGAACAGAGGCTGGTTCTTGGTTTGTATTTTACTCTTTTGGTTTCATTGACTTTGGCATGTTTGAAGAGAATTGATCAATTCTCATAAAGAACAGCACTCAGTTTGTGCTCTGATCTTTGCTCATAGTTCAGTTCAGGTTATATAGTGTTTTTGGCAAAAATACCACAAAAATGAAAATCCATGCATCATGCTGACAGGCACATGGTTAAATTTATTCCATTACTCTTGGTGTTAACCTCAGTCACTTGTTAAGGAGATTTCTGATATTTATTCTTTTCTCTCCCATAATTATTAGGCAGCTTGTAGAGAGATACTTGGGGACTCTGACATTATCTTGTCTCTCATCAAACTTTCATCTATAAATTAAAGGCTTTAACAGAGTTTCTTGTCTAAAAGATGGTATTTTGTGCCATTTGACAAACTGAGTCTCTATTTCCATTCCTCCTTCATCCCACATGCATACTTGGAGATCTACTATAAGGAAGGTTCATTTGCTTGTTGTTATAAGTCCTGGTTTTTATTTTAGCCCTTGGGTTAGGATTCATCCCCTTTTCTCCTTGTTATTATTTACATCGTCTTAACTGTGACCTCTGGAAACCCCTCCAAGTTGGTGCATGTGCCCTCCTGATGCATTTGAAGTTATTTCTCTTAGAAACAACAACAAGCTAAAAGTATTGGCTGACACCTTGAAGAGATACAAATCTAGGGACTTTTGTAGGCTCATTTCTCTCCTCTGTTGAAGCTTTGGAAAGGAGGCTCTCTATGGAAGAGCAGGCTATCCCAGTGGCTGAACTGGGCAGTCTTCCTAGCCCCGTTTCACAAGGCCATTTCATATATATGTAAGTCCCCGTTGTCTTCTCTGTGTCTCGATCTTTCCGGTCTCTTTCAGTGCTGCCTTAGCTATGTGGAGTGGCCCTGGCATTTTCTTCAGAGTCTGCAAGAGAGCAGAAAGATGGAGATCTTCACCCATGCTGTTTGAGTCTTTGACCCCACACTGGAAAAAAAAAAGCTCCTTATTTTGTACATTTGTGGTACCCTTGACCTGTTTTTACAATCAATCACTGCATGCCACCCTACCAGTTAGATTTTATTCATGTAATCATTTAAAAGAATTTTTAAACTTGCTCCCTGATTAAATTAATATTCAAGTATCTAATTAGATTTATATATACAGTTGACCTGTGCACATTTTAACAATGACATATGTACATTTCACGTAGATTTACAGTATTTCTACATTTTAATTGCATAAAAATAAACTATTGCTAAAACAGTGCTATGCAGGTGTAAGAAGGACATGGAAATAAAAGGAAGGCAATTCAATTATAACATATAATAAAAATTAACCATATCAAGTTGAATTTTTAGGATACTTGATATTATTCCAATATTGTTTATTAAGAAACAAATATTAATACAAACTGGATTTTATGGCAAAATATTTTGTTCCATTTAAATGATTTCCATTTACAGCACTTTGTGTTCCAAAAATCAAGGCCATTTTGACTTATGTAGTCATTTCTAGGCTAGTGTGAAGAATAGTGCAAGACACTGTCTCATAAAACAAAGGGACATACACATTCATATTAAGGGTGACTTGATTTTTCAAGTAACTTACAGACCTTAATGATACTGTCCCTTAATTATATTGTTGCATATAGCAAAAGTGTTCTATGATGGAGGGGCTTCCAGGTAGTAGGCATTTCAGAGGAACTAGAGATTTTTTTTAATGAAGCAGGACAAATGAATATTTTGAAAGGGAAAGAAAACTTATAATTCAAGAAGGTAAATAAAACAAAATCATATTTGGTTTTGAATTGTGGGTTGAAAAGTAGGGAATGCAGCATTTCAACACCTGTGCAGGGTAGTATAGTGGTGTATTATTTATGTTTTTAATAAATAAAGCTTGCCTGAAGATCAGGGAGCAAAACAGCCATACCAGTCAGCCAAATAGGCCAGGGAGTGGTAGCACACACCTTTACTCTCCGGACTCTGGAGGAGAGGCAGGCAAATCTATGTGAGTTCAAGGCCACCCTGGGCTACACAAGATTGAATTTTTCTAAAAGAGAAACAGAACTCACACAAAGGTGATCCTAGCACTTGGGATCCTATGCCTTTAATTCCAGCATTAGGGAGGTGGAGACAAGAGTGATATGGCTGGGCAGAGGAGGAATATAAAAGGGAAGAGATAGAAACTCACTGGAGTGTGAAGTTTGAGGATTCGTGGAGACAGGATCTTGTGCCTTCAGTCTGAAGATTTGATAGAGGTAAAAGATCTCTCGAGTGGTTAGCTGCTTTGCTTTCCCATCTTCAGGATGAACCGTGATATCTGTCTCTGGGTTTTTATTATTCTTGCTACAGCGTAGGCAGTGGTATAGACTGCAAGGACCGAGGCTTGGAAACGAGGAAATCCTGGGTTTAGCTTCTGTTTTAGTTTCCTTTCCAGATGCTTTGACAAAATAGCTTGACAAATGCAACTTATGGGGAAAGGGTTGATTCAGTTCATCACTATTAGGTAGTCAAGGTATCAGAAATTTGAACCAGCCAATGCAAGTACCCTGTCAAAAGCAGAGGTGAATACAAATATTCTTTTGCTTGGCTCATCTTATACTTAATTCAGAACGCCTTGATAAGGAAACAGTTTCATCCCCAGTGGGCAGGTCTTCCCAACACAACTATGAAAACCCTGCACAGGGTTGCCCACAGGCCAACCTAATCTACACAGTTCTTCACTGAGACTCCCTTCAAATGTGTGTCAAACCTTCATTCAGAACTAACAATTCATAGTCCTGGTGCCTCCACCAGAGAGTTGTATGATCTCAGACACATCCCTAAGTTTTTCTGTATGTAAAAAATGGTCTTGCTTGAATGCTGAATGGAATAATATTCATAAATATCTTAAGACCCTGAGCAAGTCATAGCAAACCCTGTATTAAATGTGAGGTTTTATCATCACGTGAGAACAAAGAACTAGGCCCTGAGTTAACACACTTACCCTCAGTCTGTGACTGTTAGAATGAAGGTATGCCCACAAAAATAATCAATAGTTTGTGGCTTTACAGAAACACAGATCTGGCTCCATTTACATAGCTAAATGAATCTGAGATTTAAAAGCTCTCTGCCTGGGGCATTCTTGAGGATCACACCTCTCACATATCTAGTTTCCCTGTCACCACTGAACTGAATCTGTGGATTTATCACTGTCTGAAAAGCTGACATTGAAAACACGTCTCTGGAGCCGAGCGGAGGGGGAAAGGTCTTTGTATTGAGGTAGATCAGAACTGTTGAGAAATAGGTGTTACCTTTCCTTAAATGAAGTTCGTCTCCCTTAAACTCAGATGAACGCGGGTCAGTTTTAAATGACTGGTGGTATTAAATAGCTCTTTCTTAAAGAGGCTTCTGAAAACTGGAAGCTGTAAAGTTGGAGTCGTGGAGCCAAACATGCTTTTGGGGACTCTGAGTAATGTCCTCGCAAACCTGGAACCATATCTCATCGGATCTTGCCCTAATGGCCTGGATGCTTCGATATTCTGAGTGTGCCAGAGGATCTGGTTCAGGAACCGAAAACATATGCAGAGCTTTCAAAAAAATACCAACGGAAAAAAAATCCATTTTATTTAAATAAAATTATCCCACTAAGTGTTGATACCATTGGTGCTCAGAATAGAACACAGCTCTTGTGGGATAGATTTACTGCTACCTTTACCTTCCCGCAAAAACATTAGCATTTTCGCTGTCTCGCAGTAATAGAGGCTGAGTCTGGGTGGTAGCCGTTGTTTTTATGCTGTTGCAGATGGCTATGTCGTGACTATTTTGGGTATGTTTTGCGGTTTTCTGTTAGTTGTTTCAAGTTGTTAAGTGGGATATTGATTTGGCTGTGTTTCGCTGCTGTTAGAAATTCTTAAATTCTTTGAAGGATGGGGCAGGTGTGGCTGGCCTCGGCACATTGCTCCTCTCACCACAGATGACCAGAGGAGCAGTTTTATGAAGTCCGGCTGCTTCCTGAGATCACAGCATTTTGCTTCACAGGATACCATGGGAGGCAGGATAAGGCCCCTGGAGGTATTTTAGTTGGATTTGACTGCCTAATTGAAATCAAACATTTACCATACATTGAAAGGTAGAGTTGGTATTCATTTCATCAACGTTGTATTGAGAAGAAAAAAATGAGGAGAAAGCTAATTCTACTAAGTAGCTCGGAGTATAGGTACTGCTACTATCCTAGGAGAAGGTGGCCCCATCCCCAGTCTTCACCGCAGACCAGAAGCAATAATATTGTGACACTCAACACAGTATTTATTAGATCTTGAACATAGTTCTGTATGTTTTATATATTTTAATCCATTTTGTCCTGAACAACTTGCTGAGACATCACTTTGTTGTTGGCACAAGTGAGACACATGGGTTCAAGTGTTCAAAGTGGCACATGTAGTAAGTGACAGAGCCAGGGATGTCTGACTTGAGTCTTTGTTGAGAGGCCATGCCTTGAATGAGAATGAACAAGAGTTTCAGATTGGTTCGGAGCAGCGGTTCTCAACCTTTCTAATGCTGTGACCCTTTAACACAGTTCCTCATCTTATGGTGACCTCAACCATAAATCTATTTTTGTTGTTATTTCATAGCTATAAATTTGCTACAATTATGAATCACCATGTCAATGTCTGTGTTTTCCAATGGTCTTAGATGACCCATGTGAAAGAGCTGTTAGGCCCCCAAAAGGATCATGACTCACAGGTTGAGAACTGCTGATATGAAGGATTCCAAGAGCAAGAAAGACTTATTTTTGATTTATGAATGGGATGTGAGAATATAATAAACCCTGTGAGTGTATGGAAGCAGTAGCAAAGAGGAGAAGGTGATAGTGTGGTTAGGTGTGGCCCGTCTAAGTCCCCTGCAGGTCAGAAGGCCACAAGAATCTTCAGTGTCCCTGAGGGGATTGTGGGTGTGGCTGTAGAGCTGGGACAGGCATACAGTGTGCAGGTGTCTCAGACTATTTTCTGTTTGCTGTAACTGAATACGAAGACAAGGCATTTGTTAAGACTGGAGGTTTAGCTCATGGTTCTAGAGGCAGCAAGTCTAAGAACATGCTGCTGGCTACCGGTGAGGGCCTTGCTGTTATACTGCAGCAGAGTGGAGGACATCACTTGGTGAAAAAGAGTGTGTATTCTTTGGGGTTCTCCTCTTCTTATAAACCCATCAACAGAGTCGTACGCATTCCACCCTGATGCTAATCCCAAAAGCCCCTCAAAATACTATCTACATAGGACTTTAGGAAGTAAGTCTCTAATACATGAATTCTGGGGTTCACACCCAAACCTTGCAGCCAGGGACACTGTGGAGACAGAATGACTGAAGATAAGCAGGTGACAAGCCCCCGCTGGATGTAAGAAGACAGGCTGCCTCACGCACCACACTGTGCTGCCCATATTTGATTCCATCTGAAGAGAATGAAAACAGGAAACCCTGAGTTTGTCTAACTTGCTCTTGATTTGACTAAAGAACAATAATTAGGAAAAAAAGCTTTATTTCCCCCCTTCAGGGCTCAGAAAGCTTTGTGGAAGGGGAGACAGAAAGATTGTAAGAGCCAGAGGGTGTGGATGACTGCAAGGAGACTCTTTCCTAGATGTGAGTCTAATGCACATTTGAACCCATACAAATGGTGGTACATGCACAGGCCTGCACACATTCAAGCCAGATGGACTCCCTACTTTTGTAGACTCTTTGTCTCTTATTGATTTGTTTGGGCTTTTTTTGCCTTGCTAGTCTTTTGTTTGTATATTATGGTTTCTGATTTTGTGTTTTTATCGCTGTGTGTGTGTATGTGTTGTGTTTCTTGTGTTGCTTTCTTTTTTAATTTATTTTTTGTTTTCTAAGGAAAAGAAGAATAAAAGGGCGTATAGATGTATAATGGGCAGGTCGGGAGGATCTGGAAAAAGTTGGGGGAGAGGGAAACATGATCAGATTATATTTTATAAAAATTCTTTTAATAAAAGAGATATATTTTTATTTTATATGTAAGAGTGTTTGTTTGCATGTATATTTGTGTACTACATGCGTGCCTGATGCCCACAGAGGCCAAAAGATGGGTGTTGGATTCCGCTGAAAGTGGAGTGCCAAGTAGATACTGATAACCAAGCTTGGGTCTACAGCACCCATTGTTCAAGGTTTGGTTGTGAATCCCAGAATTCATATATTAGAAACTTAATTCCCAAAGTCATATGTCGATAGTATTTTGAGGATTTTTGGATTAAGTATTATATAAGATCATTAGGGAAGAGCTCCCGTGATGTCACTGGTAGCTTTATCAGAAGAGGAGAGCCCAAAGAGCCCATACTTTCTCACCATTGATACCCATGGGTTCTGGAAACCAAATCTGGGTCCTCCACAAGAACAGCAAGTGCTCCTCACTGCTGAGCCATCCCTCCAGTCCTAGAACCACTAACTTTAGCGCATTTAAATTGGAGAGGTCTCCTGCTGCAAGGATCACTGGAGCTTGAGCTTAGAACTCAAGTTCAGTGATGAGGAAAGTCAAGGCTGAATTTTAAACCCTAGATTATTGACCTGAAATTACTGTATCTAACACATCATCTTCCAAAAACCATATAAAATCAGTATAAGAAGTGGCCACAGGAACTCTCTATTGTATTTTCAAATAGAAAGCTCTGAGTGTTGGGAGATGAGATGGATATTCACTCTCTCTCCTCACTCTGAGTGCAGACATAGTTCCTTGAAAAGCAATTCCCATTCGGTTGCGTTTACTTTTCCATTGGTCCAAGGCAATTAGGAGAAATGAAGGAAATTTTGGTACCGAGGCTGTATTGGTTACTAATACTGAATTGTGTCAGGCTTAGGAACACCGTCGTCCATGCTGTGGCAGTAAAAGTACTTTATACCCCATCTATGGACAAGGCTAGTGTCCCAGTTTATGGACCTTGCATTCCCCAGAGTGCCTGCTCAATCTGTGGGCTGTTCTCAAGTGCTCTAGCTTGCATTTGGATCCCTGAGGGAGCTGGAAAATCAACTGAATGAACACACAGGCAAAGAGCTGTCTGGTTAATTACACATCACAGGAACTAGAGATGCTCAACTGCCTTTCCCCTGCTTCTCTCACGAAGTTTTCATAGAATTTTATTAGATAAACATCATATGATGTGAATCATATGATGTGAAAAGGTCTTGTATATCATATGCAACCTGGTTCAAAATGCCCTAATAATATTTTTCTTTTTTTGGCCTTGCAAAGAAGTTTAAATGGTCAAAGTGGGCAGAGGACAACCTGGTTGTTGTTGCTATAGTCATTCAATCGTTGAGAGTCCTGGCTACAAAGAGCTCTGCGTGGGACTTACTGGGTTGGTTCTTAGTTTTATTCCCGGTAAATAAGCAGCTTTCAATTTTTGTGCCATAAAAGTGCTTCCCACTGTGTCCCCACGCAAGATCCTTTACTAAATGATCTGCTGACTGGAGCCAGAGAAAACTCCAGGTTCTATGACTCAATGCTTCAGTGGCTTTCTATTGCTAAAGTGGAGATAATTGTTACCACTGCCACCCATCACAGGGAAGGCAAAAAAATGTAAGATGGAGACCAGTCTCACTTTCACATTGTGGATTAGGAGAAATTTTAGCACCTAACACAACTTCGCAGGAGCATATTTAGGATGACAAATGGTGGCTCCCAGACCTCTAAAATGTATCCCACAGTTTTTAGCATCTCATCTCAACCCACGAAGCTGCAGAACTCAAAAGCTGTAGGTCCTCAGTGTGATGGTGCAGCCTTAACATCCGAGTTCTTTTGGCCATCATCTCAGAAAACGCCGTTCACAAAGTTGACATGTGGAACCAGTACTTGGAGCAATTGTAAAGTCAGCTGCAAATAAAAAATGCTATGTCTAAATGAAGAATAATACCCAGACACATGCTTTTTTAGTGTAGAGATACGGATGTCTGTTCTACCCTTTATTTGCAGGAAGTGAGTGTGCTGGCTGAACTCATGCTGTCTATAGTTTTTTTTCTATGACAGCTGTGAGATACTTAAAAACATATGCTGCTTCACATTTTGTCTGCTTGACACCACCAGATTGAAGATTCAAAAATGAGTTTCAAAGAATCTCTGTGGCATTGCATATTCTAAACCTTTCTCATAAAAGACACAATCTCCTATTATGGCACGTGATGACATGTCTATCATGGGAATTCCTATCTAAAGTATGTCTAGTGGGAAACCAGAGTTTCTGTGGATATGGAGGACTCTGTTCTACAACAGAGGCCATTGCTACTGGCCTACACAAGCAGCATACGTCTGGACACTGTTGGTTTGGCAGAACATAGCTTATTTTCTTCTGTTTCATTATATAAGCACAGTGGTACTTTCCATTATACATCCTAAGAATTGGGGGCACACTTTGTTTGCATTCTAGATTGCTAGTCTGTGTGTGCATGTTATGACTGCATAGAAAATCCTGAAGGGCAGGCTACTATTGATCAAGAGCAGAGCTAATCATGTATTTTGCCTGTTCTGCATTTTCATCTTTCCCATGGGTACATCTCAATGCCAGTATAAAGATACATTTAGACCTGACCAGGACATCAAAGGAATGAAGAAACAGACAGACATACAGACACATGTGCAGGAATGCTAGTAATTGTGTGGACTGGGCTTTTGGAGGCAGAAACTACAGAATCCCAAAGGCTCAGCATGTTTTTTAGAGAGTTGAACAGAGAACTGGGATTATTGCATATAAATAAAGAAGGAGGCAGGCTTAGCCAATCTTGGTAGGAGCAGGCACCGTAGGAGAGCAGTCTTCAGGGCACAAATATCCACGAGGGGTGGGAGAGAAAACTAGGGTGGACATTTTCTGTATACACTATCAACATCCACACACAAATCAGAAGGGAAGGCCTTGCCATTTCTCTCTGGGACTGAGGCTGTGTCTGTGTCAAAAATACACATTCACTCAGGACCTCTCATTCTTCAGGCTTCTTCTGCTCCCCACATCCCCCTAATTTGAATCAGAGTAGGAAAACCACATCATTATATCATTCACTAGTGTTATGTTTTGGATATGTGTTCTATGGAACATCCCTGACATCAGGGTTCTGGGGAGACAAAGGAGTCTCTGCTAGGTTCAGGACATCCTTTCTGAAGCCTACATCCTTGAGTTTAGGAGGAGGTTACTAATTGATTAATAATGATGATACCAATACATCATGGGGTAGAATGAATGAGGATCCAGGGACCAAGTATCTGAGGTGTCACAGCGGGCATCATGGAATGGGACTTGTGAGGAATGGGACAACTGGATGCAGAGATTAGAAGGAGGCTTGAGGACAGACTAAGGGCGGCCCAATTAAAAAAAAACACATTAAACATTAAAAAATGTGAGCAGTGAGATGAAAAGGAAATGGAAAGTCAGGAAAGGAATAGCAGATAGAGACAAATTGAAAGGTAAAATAAGAGCAAGGCTTTCCTGGGCCAAGCACAACAATGTGCTCTGAAGCATGGAGCACCATCAATCCAGGCCCCTGCTCCTGCACGAAGAATGGTGGAAAAAATGGATGCTGGATTCTGGCCACTGCTCCTGTGGAGATGACTGTTGCCCCAAAATGGGACTTTAACATTCTAGATTCTCCTGGGTAGGTGAGCAGTAACCTCTGACAGAGTCTTACAGGCTGCTTCTGAAACAAGGCGGCCAGAAACAATCACTTTTACCCATTAAATGCTTTAAATTTAACATCCAACAAAGCGCCAGGGCTGCTCTCCTAGGAGCGGTTCTGCGAGAGAGCCAACTGGACACCCAGAGTGTACAATGGCTGCCTAAGCACACAAACCGTTCTGTGTTTTTGAGGTTTTGTATAGCACCCTTTTGGAGCTACCTTAGACTCTGGGATAGAGGTATAGACAACATTGAAAAGGCTGGTGAGATGGCTCAGTGGGCAAAGGTTCTTCCTTCCAGTACTGACTGAGTTCAATTCCTGGCACCCATAGAGAGAAAGGAGAGAACTGGCTCCCACAAGTTGTCTTCCAACCTCCACATGTATACTATGACACATGTGCACACCCCAAGCACAAATGAATAAATACAAATTTAAGAAAATAAAATATATAGATATAAAACCAGAAAAAAAAACCCACTGGTGAAAGGATTCAAAATGGCAGATGAAGGGCTGCTAATCAATATCATATGTTAATGTACTTATGGTGGTTTGATTGAAAATGGGCTCCCAAAGGGAGTTGTACTATTAAGAGGTGTGGCCTTGTTGGAGTAGGTGTGGTCTTGTTGAAGAAGTGTGTCACTGTGGAGGCAAAGCTTTGTGATCTCCTGTATGATCAAGTCATGCCCAGTAAGACAGACCACTTCTTGTTACCTGCAAGTCAAGATGTAGAAATCTCAGCCCCTTCTCCAGCACCATGTCTGCCTGCACGCCACCATGTTTCCCACCATGGTGATAATGGACTAAATCTCTGAAACTGTAAGTCACCCAATTGAAAGTTTTCCTTTATAAGAATTGCTGTGGTCATGATGTCTCTTCATAGCAAAAGAAACCCTAACTAAGACAGCAACCAAAAAACCAGACTGCATGCTTAATTTTGGCAGGACACGGAATCCCTTCATTTCAGATCTTTCAGGATTCTTGGAAAGTCAATTTGATCCACACTCAACCCTTTCTCTTTTTCTCTCATCCATGATTCTTTAGAATAGCTTATATTTTACTCAGTAGTGGGTCAGACTCTGGAGTTAGAATAAGATAGAGGCTTTCTCTCCCCTTGATTAAGCCTGTTTTTTCATTTTCTCTCATTTTTTAAAAGAAATTTATGACATCCATGTAGGTGGTACATGAATAATACTATTGTTACTTATTGTTTTAGTTAGTGTTCTTTCGTAGTGAAGAGACAATGTGACCATGGCAACTCTTACAAAAGAAAGCATTTAACTGGGAACTTGCTTTCAATTTCAGAGGATTAGTCTATTATCATCATGGTAGGAAAAATGGTGGAACACAGACAGATAAAGAGCTGGAGAAGTAGCTAAGAGTTTTACGTCAAGATCTGAAGGCAGCAGAAAGAGAGAACCACTGGGCTTGGCTTGGTCTTTTGAAACCCTAAAACCCACCCCTAGTAACATACTTCTTTCAACAAGGCCACACTTACTTCAACAAGGTCATACCTAATCCTTCTCAAGTAGTGCTACTCCCTGATAATTAAGCTTTCAAATATATATGCTTATGGGAGTCATTCTTATTCATGGATGGAGACCCTTCGTGGGGTATTGATTGATCCATCAAAGCACATTAGTCTGGAAGGAATCCACAGGTTCTCATCCTCTGTGGAAACAAAAGCAGAATCTCTTTTCCAAAGCAACATATCCTTAGATCCAAATTTTGAAGTCAAGATACCTTTAAAATATATAGGTCATTTAGCTTAGTAGCCCCCAGAATCAAATATCTCTCTATAGTCAAAAATGCAAAGAAAACACAATAATATACATAATCCAGACTCTCTCTGTGTATTCCATCTTTACATGGTTTATTTTTCTTTACTCCTTTAATCTATGACTGCCTTACTTTGTCTCTTTAAAGATTTTGTTTTATTTTTCTATATCTTCTCTCTTTCAAGTCTATGTACAGTTTTTAAACACACTGTGACCTGCTTAGAGGTTTATTTCTGTCTGAATCTGTCTTTATTGTATATCTGTAATTATTTTCTGATGAGGAGTGCTTTAAAATGGCAGGCATCATGGTTGTGTCAGCCCTGGATGCTGGCTGGCTTTTCCTCTCTTAGAGTTTCAATATGGCGGAGGTACCTTACTGCCAGCTCTGGGACCACTGGGTGGGAACCACACTTACCACCTCAACTCTGGGTAGCACTGTGCAGCATATAAACCCTTTTTATCTGTATAAAAGCTAAATTTGCCTTGCAGTGCACTGCATGGGCTATAAATATCTCTGTGCATGCCAGCTGAGTCCACCATGCTCTCCTGCCTGTGCACTCCTAGCAGACTTGATCCTGCCATCTGCTGGAGGCACTGAGCCATGGTCATGGTTTCAGCTACTTTCCTCCTGACTGCGAGTGGACACATAAACACCCAGATCTGAAGTGGGTTGTGAGTATGAACCCCAAACGTTTGGGTGGCATTCTGTAGGCAGAGTCTGCTCATTTGTTTCCTGGGCACCCAGATCCGAAATAATCACACAGACTGTACTAATTGCAGCACTGTTTGGCTAATGACTCTAGCATATTCCTAGCTAACTCTTACATCTTAAGTTACTCATTTCTATTATTTTGTATTTTACCAAGAGACTCATGGTTTATTGTTAAGGGGTAAGGTTCAGTCCAGCGCCTGTCTCCTTTGGCAGCTACATGGCATCTCCCCGACTCCACCTACTTTCTCCTCTACCTCTTGTTGGAATTCCCATCTTGTGTTTGTGTTACCCTGAGGGTAAGCCAAAGTAGCTTTATTCATTAACCAATAAAAGCAACACATATAGAGGACTTCCTATACCAAGCTTGGTACCAAACTAATACGCACTGTATTTTTCCTATATCTACTATAAAGTTTAATTTATTAATTAGGCAATAAGAGATTAATAGACATAATTATTAATAGCATGAAATGATTATAACCAGAAAGTGTGATAATGGTTGTGACTGTGGCCTCTCTCTCTAGACATGGCTTGTTAAATGCACTTATCCTGTTTGCTATGATGATGTGAGGTGAGGAAATGCCTCCATGAGGAGAGGAAGTGACGTGAATGAAGTAGGCACGGTGACATAGCATTTGGCTACTTTGTAAAGTTTTTCTGAACATAAGCTTTGGGATGCCATCATAGTAGACTTGATAACTGAAATGGTGACTAAGAGACTAATGGAAGGCAGCATAGACAGAGGCCATGCTCTGGACAAGAAGGTGATTTATGCCTAGGTGGGATGGAGCAGGATGGATGACAGCACCCGATTCAGCCTTCTTAGGAGACAATTTTAAATTGTGACATGCTAATTTCAGAAATATCTCATTTAGCCTTCTTAGATTGTAGTTGAATGTGGGCAAATGCCATAACCGAGAGGAAAACTGTGAATGGCAGAGGGGACTATTATGGTGTTTGTAGCCAATGCTGTCTTTCTCTGGAGAAGTAAATAAAGGTATGCTGTGTGGGAGTATCAGGTTACTTGTTCTAAAATACATTTTGGGTGCTGGAATTGAATGAGATTACTTTGTGCCCATTCTCTGTCATGCCATTCTAATTCTTTTCTGGTCATGTTTATTCTGGAATATTTAATACATTGTTATTGGAAGTGTAGTTTCCCCCCCTGTTAATAAATGTTCTATATATATATTTTTAAAAAGTTTGGATTTTAATTGTTAATCCTTTTCTTAAAAGTAAAACGTCTGGAGTTAACAAATCTTAGATTCTGTAGAAATGTCTAGCTGGCAATGCACATTCTAATACAGACTTACTTAATCTCTACATCAGCCCTGTGTGATGGTGAGGAACAGGGCCATAAGAGTTCTGCCCAGGGTCACACTTCATTGGGGCGGGGGCAGAGCAGGATCACTAACTTTTAAATCTCATTTCATGGGACTTTGGTGCGTCTTAAATGGAGAGTGAACTTGACCAAGGTGACTGTAAAGTCCTCAGCCCTTCCGAGTCTCCAGAAGCCATCACAATTCACACTGCTGCTGTTTCAGCTCCTGTGCAGGCCTTTTCCCTTTAGCCTGTTTGTCTTCCTCTAATTCTTACGCAGATGGATGATTTTTTTTTATTTTAGCTTTTCATTAGTATATACTAATTGAACAAATGGGCTTTGTTGTGACATCTGTGTATACGCACATCACAGACTTTGATTGTGCCCATCTTCATTACCTTCTCTTGTTTCCCCTTCCTCGTACCCAGGGTCTCCCCCTTTCCCAAGAAATTTTTCTACTTTCATGTATTCTTCTTTTTTATAATACTTAATTAATGAACTAAATCGTCCATTGACAAATTAATGCATGTGTATAATGTATGTGGTCATTGCCACTAACCCCCAGCCCCCAACTCCTTCCCACTCCTTCTGGGATCCTTCCTGACAGATCCTTGCTTATTTAAATTTATGACCAACTGAGTTTAATTAGGGTTACTTTCATGAATGAATGTGGGCCTATTTATTAGAGCACAGGTTACACCCCTGAAGAAAAACGAGTCCTTCTTCCTCCGAAGGTATTAACTGCCAAACTGCTCAGCTAGGGGTCTCTCAAGAGCCTCAAGAGCCCCCCCACCCTCTGTTCTGGAACGTTGATAGGCTTGGTTTTGTGTAGGTCTGGAGTAGGTCACCACAGCTGTTATGAGTGCATGGGCCTTGTTAGGTCCAGAAGACAGCATTCCACATCCCGCTTCCCTATTCTCCATCTTGTAGTGAGGAGTTGTGGGCAGGCCTGCTTTTCGCCTCACCCGGCTCCTGCATGGCTAGCTTAGTCCCAGAAATAATAACACATAAGTTGTATTCATTTAAATACTGCCTGGCCAATTATCTCTAGAGAATTAGTTACTGGCTAACTCTCACATCTTGATTAACCCATTTCTAATAATCTGTATCACACCATGAGGTGTGGCTTACCGGGAAAGATTCAGCATGTCTGACCTGGTGGCTGGCTCCATGGCGTCTGCCTCACTTCCCTTCTTCCCAACATTTTATTCTGTTTACTCCGCCTACCTAATTTTCTGTCCTATCACAGGGCCAAGGCAGTCTCTTTATTGACCAATGAAAATAACACAATAGACAGATAACCCTCCTCCATCACCATCTCTAATGTTATTCATGCCCATTTTTCTATATATTCCCTGGGCCTTGTGCTGGTGTGTGTGTGTGTGTGTGTGTGTGTGTGTGTGTGTGTGTATGTGTGTGTGTGTGTATGTGTGTGTATTTGTGTGTGTGTGTGTGTGTATTTGTGTGTGTGTGTGTGTGTGTGTGTGTTTGTGTGTGTTAAATAGATGCCCCGTTTAGAACTGAGCAGCTATGAATCTGTAGAGTAACCGCTACCCAATTAAAAGGGCAGCCTTTCTGTTCTTATTATTAATCTAGATTGTGTAGGTAAGGGAAAGCATGCAATATTTGTCTTTCTGAGTCTGATTTTTGCCCAACATGATCTTAATTTTCCAAGATGAAATCGTTTTGGGTTGTTTGGCTGTGAACACTCATTTAATTTAAATTCTGGCTGTGATATTTTAGCAAGCAGAGGGAATACTTGGGAATTCTTTTGCAAATGAGAAAATATACCCTAAAAGTTGTTTTCATGTACAATAAATGTTTTAATATATTAGAATAAATAGTCTATGTAATGCTGTATATGGTAATTTTTTCTGAAGAACTTCTTTTGATCTTGTAGTTTGCTATTCCTATATTTTTAGGGATCGCATATTTTTCCAAGATCTTTTTTTTTAAAGCACATTTTCATATTAGTTATCTCTCAATTTCCATAGTGGCTGTGCCGGTTTACACTCTCTCAACACTGAAGACCTTTGAGAAAGCCATATGTAAAACTATTATTGTAGAAGATTCCTAAAATATACACTTACATAAAAAGTATTTGAGCAGAGTTCCTCTTTATGGAAGGATAATACCTCTACCAGATGCATTGACTTTCAAACAAAAAGTGTCCAATGTGGATTATCTCACTTTGAATTGTTGATCAGTGGGGCCCCATAGACCCTCAAACCAGGCTGCTGGCATTGCGTTCCTCTCAAGTCTTGATGTTAGGACTCTGTGGCTGGAGACAATATTCGGTGCAGAGAGAGCAAGGTGGAACTGATCTGGAAATTCATCCCTTCTGGCTTTCACAGGGCCAGGACGTGCAACACAAACTGCTAGGGGATAAAAATTACCAACAGTCGTATCCAACTGTGCTGTGAACCCTGCAAGCTACAACCAACAGTCCTCCGGGCAAGACCTGCCCACTGGTACAATACTGGCATGAATGTTTGGGGAGTAACCAACCACTTTCTGGTTGGATTTAAGCCTGTATCACAAGTTGGAACTCAGGTTTGGTTATCTGGACCAAGAATTCATGTCTGGTTAGGTTATAGGCCTTAGGGGAGAACTAATTGCCAATAGTTGGTAAAATATAATATTAAATTGCCTTCTAAATATCTATCTGTCTATCTAGTTATTTATTTTTTATTCACAGGATAGAGCCTTTATCAGGGTCACTTCAACTTCTTTCTGCAGCAGATGATGAATAATGCAGAAACTTACAACTGGCTAACCTGAAGAACAGAAGAGGCCCGGGAATGCTCAGCTCTAGACAGGGCCGCTATATTACAACTTCCCACCCTATGGCTCAGGCATCTTCCCGGAAGAGGTGGTTGGAAGTAGAGGCCTGCTGTGAAACAGTCTTTTCTGGTGAGGACAGGAACACTGCACATATGAACTCACAGTGGCCGTGACTGCATACCCAAGACCTTCACAATATTGAGCCATCTAAACTTCTAGCATAGAAGGAGAGGGGTACATGAAATCCCAGCCCTAGCTGAGTGGTGTTTTCATCTTGTAGTTTGCTTTTCCTATCTTTTTAGGGATGACATATTTTTCAAGGTCTTTTTTTTAAAACACATTTTCATATTAGTTATCTCTCAATTTCCATAGTGGCTGTGCCGGTTTGCACTCTCATCAGCACCAAAGACATTTGAAGAAAAGCTGTTGGCTTCTGGGGGAGGGAGAATCAGTTTACTTTGAATGTGACTCTTGATTCGTTGCCCATGTTCCAGTGAATGACCCTCCCCTCATGTGCATACCAGAATCACAAAGTGAACTCAGTAGGTTTTATAAAGAGTTCATGACATTGGGAGGGAAAATGATGTGGGACTTGAGGAAAACTGGAGGATAGAAAGTGTGGGTGGATTTGGCCCAAACACATTATATTCAGCTATAAAATTATCAAGTTTTAAGAAAGCAAACTTTCAGTTTTCTCCTGTATACATTGGCTATAGTAATATAATTTAGTTCATAGGTTTCTGTTATTTCTATGAAGATTAAAGCAACTTCAATTAATGAGTTTAGTTGGATGGTGGTGGCGCACGCCTTTAATCCCAGTATTTGGGAGGCAGAGGCAGGCGGATCTCAATGAGTTCGAGATCAGCCTGGTCTACAGAAAATTCCAAAATAGTCAGGGTTACACACAGAGAAACTGTCTCTCACAAAATTGACCAACCAAAAATAAGCAAACAAATAAATATAAAAATAAACGAGCCTAAAGTTGTCAGGATTACACCAGAAAATGATACTCAATAATCCTTAGCAACTGTTATTTTCCTTATTGGGTGGGAAGATTACCATATATACCCCACCGCAAAACAACTGTGTAAAGAGCTAGAAACTTCAGTATTTGAATTCCAGTCCAAGCCCATGATGAATATTAAAATAACTTTGGAGTACAGCTCTTCAGAAATGATATGGTTTAAGAAAATAGAACATATAATTACTGTCAACAATTGGAGAATATTGGTGAGAATATTTTAATGAAGCAATAATCAGTTCCTTACATTATATTATGGCACAGCCCAGTACATGAGTTTTTGAATCTTCAAGTTTACTCTCAGTGTGATCTTAGATGAGCTATTTGAGTTTTTTTAATTTAAAAATTTAAAGCCATAGTGAGAATTTCATAAATGAGTATTTACATAATTTCCACTCCTTCTCTTACACTTAAAGTTCCCCTGTGTAACCCTCTCAAAATAATGACCTATTCTTTAATTATTATTGTTACATATATGTACAAACACATATAATTGAGTCCATCTGACATTATCATATGTGTTCAGGGTTGATTTCTTGGCATTTGATAACCTGGCAGGGGCTTGTTCCGGGAAAATACTGATTCTCCCTCTCTTCGCAGCCGTTGGTTACCTATAGTTCTTCATCCAAGACCTTGAGAGATTTCTCCTATCTGTGTTGGCATGTTAGCTAGTATTGCCATTGTGTAGGTCTTGTCTAGGTTACCATATTGTTGATTGCATGGACACAGAGATCTCAAAGCATCCATTTCTTCTTAAATGGAGCTATTAATAGTGTGGACAGCCGAAGTCTGGAAAAGTATTAACTTATTCCCAGACCCCAGACAGTGACTGACTCTTCTCTAGCCCCCAAAGTCCTTGATAATTCACTTTTCAGTCACATGGAAATCTTTGGAAACCCTTTGAAGTTCTTTGCTACGGTTGATAAACAGTGTTCATGTCTTTTCTTTTTGAGATTCCAAGGTCCAGAACTTCAGGGGGTGACTTCTTTTGAGAGTCATTTTCTGTCTGTATATTTCTTCTAGTCAAGAAAACGTCGCTCTCTCAAGCTTTTATTATGAAAAATGTTAGCAGTGTACATACACACATGTATGCACATAAACTCATATTTAAATGTACTTCTAACAGTGTTATAAGTATCTTTTAGCACATAGTTGCCAAAAGTAATGTATTTGCCTTATAAAAAAATAACCCTTCTATTAAACTTGTTTCTTTTTCCCTTGTATAATAATTTCCTATTTCAATTTAAAGTTCTTTTACATAAATGTGAAATTTGTGAGTCAAATATGGCAAATTCTCTAAAATGCAAAATTATCTTTAATTTATTACTCTGCGGTTTTATTCATTTCCATAATAGGCCCCATGGTGGGAAAGTATTGACAGGAAGTCAATTACTTTAGATTCTTACTCCTGAGACACAACGCTGGTCTTAAACTGTTTTGTGGCTCGCCCTTCTCAAGCATGTGTGAGCCACAAAGTAGTTTGGTAAGTACTCAAAGTCCGAAATGGGGACGAAAGAAGCAGGAAGAAATCTGATTGGATAGAAACAAGTCTGTCAGTCTTGGAGGGAGAGGATGAAGAAAGGACAGCGGCTGAAAAAGAGGGGGCGGGAGTAGGATTATGGTTTCGTGGTGCTGAGTAGACAAAAATAAAGCGAAGTTAGCACCCGAGCAGCGTAATTTGATACTTTGATACATTATATTAGGCACTGAGATTTTTTTTTTTAAAGGAATGTAAATAGTTCCGGAAAGCTATTGTGGTTTGAATGTGAAAAGGCCCCCATAGGTTCGTGTGTTTGAACACTTGGTAGCCAGCTGGTGGCACTGTTTAAAATGTATTGTTGTTTCTTCTTCTTCTTTTTTTTTTCTTTTCACTCTTTGCTCTTTGGGTGCCTGCCACTTAGCTTCTAAATTGACATACAGAGCGTCTTCTTTTTTTTTTTTTTTTTTTTTTTTTTTTTGAACGCCCGATCTTAGCTTGGCTTATTTCTAGCCAGCTTTTCTAACTAAATTATCCCATCTACCTTTTTCCTCTGGGCGTTGATCTTTATCCTGTGTACCTTCCTTTCCTTTTTACTCCATGTACTGCTGTGTAACTGGGTAGCTGGTCGCTGGTGTCCTCTCTTCTCCTTTGCTTGTTCCTTTATCTCTCTTCCTAGATTTCTTCTATTTCTTCTGTCTGCCTGCCAGCCCTGCCTATCCTTTCTCCTGTCTAATAAAGAGACCCTTCAGCTCTTTATTAGATCAATCAGGTGTTTTAGGCAGGCAAAGCAACACAGCCTCACAGAGTTAAAACAAATGCACCATAAAAGAATGCAATATGTCTTTGCATCATTAAACAAATGTTCCACAGTATAAACAAATGTGACACGTCTTCAGCTAATATTTTACAACATTTTTGAGCCTTCAATTATCCCAGACCATAGAAAGATTATCTACTTATACACTCTTTATAGATTTTACAATTATATATAGAATAAATGATTCTATGAAAAAGAACTGCATTTTTTTTGAGATGGGGTTTCTCTGTGTAACAGTTCTGGCTGTCCTGAAACTCACTTTGTAGACCAGGCTGATCTTGAACTCACAGAGCTCCACCTTACACTGCCTCTTGAGTGTTGGGATTAAAGGCCTGCACCACTACTACCTGGCCAGTATTTTTTTTTTTTTATAAACAACATACTTGTTAAGAATTAGAGATGCTGTCAATTTGAAAGACCTCAAAAAAATGTTCTTTGATGTATTAATCCTAGAAGTGTAAGTTTACTCAGCTTTAAAAATAGACAAAGAACAAAGCAAAGGTACAAGGGCTTTATGCTCCTTGGCAAATATGATATATGTCTGGAGGATAGGCAAGAAATTGATGGCAGTTCCTTCTGGACGTAGGCCAGGGTAAGAAGGCTCTTTCTTCCTGTGCATAGATTTTAGAACCACTGTTTGAAATTTGGACCATGTGTCTATTAACTCTTCTCAAAAGAAAGCAAAAAGAAAACGATTCTTTAGTCTGTTTCTTTGTATCCCCAGGCATAATCTGTATGTGTTCTTCTTCCTTTCACTTTTTACTTTTTCCCATTCAATGCCCACTTACACCCTCCTGTCCCCGGTAATTCTCCTTTGCCTTTATGACATATGCCAGTGGTTCCCTTTCTAGTTTTGTGAGTTATACCCACACTCACATCCACATCTCTACTCATGTATAAAAACTAAAAGCTAGGATCAGCGTACGAAAGGGAACATGTTGTATTTGACTTTCTGAGCCCTTTCTTTCTCACTTGGTCTAATACTATCTAGTCCAATCATTTTCCTGAAATTTTCATTTTTTAGAGCTGAATAAAATTGCATTGCATAGAGGTATATGTTTGTTTTCTTTATGTGCTAACTTGCTGAAGGACACCTAGGCTGATTCCATTTCCTTGGGATTGTGAACAGATCAGCAGTGAATCTGGATGTGCAAGTGTCTCTGTGGTGGGATAGAAACCTCGTTGGATGTATAGTCAGGAGTGGTTTGTCTGGGTCATATTGTAGCTCTAGTTCTAGTTTTCAAATAAGTCTCCATGCTTATTTCTACAGTGGCTGACCGAGCTTGCATCCCTGTTAGCAGCGAATGAGTGGTCTTTACTCACATCTTTGCCAGCATCATTTTCTTTTATGATACCCATTCTACTTGGATGAAATGTAAACTCAAAGTAGTTTTAAGTTTTAGCTTGTGTATTTCATAGCTTTTTGACTAGACAGTGTTTGGCTTTGTGAAGAAGCATTGCTTGTAACTATTTATTAGCTGCCCACCATACGTTAACTACTCCTTAGTAATTAGGTTGATCACAGAAGACCTTTCTGTGCAGGAATTAGACTGTTCCAGGCAGTCGGAGAAAATGCAGAATGATTCCGTGATTACTGTGGAGGTAGTCAGCTATGTTGCCCTTTCCTATCCACAGCTGCACGGCTCCACATCCCTTCAGGATGACAGGACCAGCATCTCACTAGGTTTCCAGCGAGTTCTGTACTATGAAGTCATATTTGCATTTTATTCCTCCCATCTTTCAGGTTTGTAGCTCTCTATGTATGGAGAAAAGTGTATTAAGTCTCCCCTCAGTGATAAGCCAAAGTTTTCTTCTGCAACATTTAGAAAGCTCAAAAAGAAAGTAAAGCAATGAGAGATTGCTTGCTCAGAATCAGTTGCATGGTTGCTGTCTTTCCAAGGGAAGAGGCATATGCCAATGCCTTGAAAGTTTAGGAAATCAGCATGGCTAAGGGCAATAAAAGTAGCTAGCAAAATACTACTAGAAATAGTGAATTTTCTAGTTCCTTTATGTCTCTTTAGTAATATGGAGTTCACCATAAAGGATGTAATTTAAGATATTTTTCATTTATATGACAACCCATCATTTATAGCACACTGTGCTAAATACTTTTGTGTGTTAATTCCTTTTATCTGGTTTAACAACCTTATTGCTGTTTCCATCTCTGATAATGAAATCATAGGGAATATAGATAACTTCCTCTGTTTGCAAAACCGTGATCAAAGCTGGGTTTCAAGTTCAGGCAGGAGAATGTAGGACCTGTGTTCTCATCAACCAAATCAGTAAAGGGATACATTTAATTTCCCATATTTTCCATCTCAAAAGGTATTAGTTCACTTTAAGTACTGATATCAGCACCTTTGGATAAATAATTAGACAATAGGGGTGTATCCGTGTTTTGATTACATGACATTAGGAATGAGATAAAGGAGGAAGTTTATTAGCTTGTATGTTCAATCAGAAGATTTGATTTGACTTAATTCAATTTTCCAGATGAATAGAAAAAGAAATTAATACAAGGTAATATTTTATTGCACTTGACTCTTATTAGATAAACATGCTAATATGTTAGCTAAACATGTTAAGTAGTGGTTTTTTTCATTTTTGAATATAAAAGTTCAGTAGTTAACCAGTCAAATAGGCAAAACAGCATGGTGGGGTGGGGGAAGTTCAAAACTCCCATTCTACAGCGTGGAATTTACCCATTCTACAGGACAAACTTTACTGCACCATCACATTTTATTCAGACAAAAATACCAAGTACCAGGAACGGTAAAGAAAAATTAACTTTCAGGAAAGATACCAGTAATGCAGTAAAATATGAGGAGTAAGTGTCTTTGCTGTTAGGATCCCTAAAATATACCACAAAGGTCTGGCAGTAAAATGTCTTTGAAACATGTTGTGCTCTGTGGTAAGGCTCCCGTGGAAAAATAAAATGTGAAAGACTGTCCTTTTGCCCTTGCTAGCTGCTTCCCAACCAGCTGAAGACGATGCCATGCCTCTTAAATGCTGGCCCCTTTCCTTCGCGCACAAGATCTAATGTATCATTTCTCATTTAACTATGAGAATTGAGAGAATACATAATTTATAACTTCTTTCACTAGAATGTCAAGTAGCCTGTACGATTCTCAGCTGTTTAATGCTTGCACAGGGCTTCTGACTCTGTACTCGAGAGGATGGATTTGCACTTAGCTAGCAGAGTGGTCTGGGAGCTCTGTGTAGGGTGGCAGCAGCACCAATGTATTAGTTTGAGTCTATGTGTGTCTACTGTGCACACTCTGTACTTGTATTCTCATGTGCACACTTAGATACATTCACACAAACACCCATACCATATACACACTTATACACACCCAATCCTTTACTTACACACACCATAATAACAAAATATCGGGAAACAACAAGTCCTGCTCATTGATGTCTCTCAACATTAGTGGTATCAGTTCCGCATAAAAAGACACCGATTAGCATAATAGATATGAAAACAAGATCCATCTTCCTACTACATCCAAGAAACACCTTAACATCAAGGATGAATATCACTATGTCATAAAAGCATGGAAAAGCATTCCAAGTAAATGGACTTAAGAAACAAGTTTGTAGCCATTTTAATATCTGGCAAATTAGACCACACCAAAATTAATCAAAAGAGACAGGGAGGGACACTACATACTTATCAAAGGAAAAAATCCACTAAGAGGACATTGCGTTTCTTTTTTTTTTAATTTTTAAAAATATTTATTTATTTATTATGTATACAATATTCTATCTGTGTGTATGTCTGCAGGCCAGAAGAGGGCACCTCATTACAGATGGTTGTGAGCCACCATGTGGTTGCCTGGAATTGAACTCAGGACCTTTGGAAGAGCAGCCAATGCTCTTAACCACTGAGCCATCTCTCCAGCCCGACATTGCATTTCTTTATCATTTAAGCACCAAACACAAGGGCACCCAAGTTTGTAAAAGAAACACGACTACAGCTTAAGTAACATATATCGATTCTCACATAGTGATAGTGGGGGACTTCAATACCCAACTCTTGCCAATATATTGTCCTTCCAGACAAAAACTAAATAGAGAAATATTGGCGCTAACAGATTTTATAAACCAAATGGACCTAATAGATATTTACAGAACAGTTTTCCTAAACACAAAAGAATAAACAAGAATAAACTTTTTTCTCTACACCTCATAAAATTTTCTCCTAAACTGACCACATACTCAAACACAAAACAAGTCTCAAAAGATATAAGAAAAATTAAAGGAGCACTCTGTATTCTGTGACCCCTAAAGGTTAAAGCTTGGTGTCAATAACAACAGAAACAACAGAAAATTTTACAAACTTATGGAAATTGAAAAAATTATCACTGACTGAAAAATATGTCAAGCATAAATAACAATTTTCAGAATTAAATGAAAATGAATATACAGCATACCCATGCTTATGGGACATAATAAAGGTAGTTCTAAAATCCAGTTCATAGCACTAAGTGCTTATATAAAAAACTGGGGCAATTTTATACAAGTAATTTTTGGGGTTTTTTTGAGATAGGGTTTTTCAATAGCTTTGGAGCGTCTCCTGGAACTCACTCTGTAGACCAGGCTGGCCTCGAACTCACAGAGATCCACCTGCCTCTGCCTCTGCCTCTGGAGTGCTGGGATTAAAGGCATGTACTCCTACCACCTGGCTTTATACTAGTAATTTAACAACACACCTGAAATCTCTAGAACAAAAAGAAGAAATCACACTTAAAGGGGTAGATGGCAAGAAATAATCAAAATCAGGGCTGAAATCATTAAAATAAAAGCAATAATAATAACAAAATTACAAAGAATCAATAAAGCAGAGTTGGTTCTTTGAGAGCAATTAATAAAATTGGCAAACCCTTATACAAATTAACTAAAAGGCAGGGAGGAGAGAGAGAGAGAGAGAGAGAGAGAGAGAGAGAGAGAGAGAGAGAGAGAATTCAAATCAACAAAATCAGAAACTAAAAAGGGGACATAACAACAGATGCTGACAAAATTCAGAGAATTGTAAGGACATACTTTAAAAACTTCTATTCCACCAAATTAGAAAAAAAATCTAAAAGAAAGGGATAATTTTCTCAATACATACCACTTAACCAAAGTTAAATCAAGATCAGACAAACAATTTAAATAGACCTATAACCTTTAGTAAAATAGAAACTTTCATTAAAAGTCTCCCAATCAAAGACAAAGCCCTGGGCCAGATGATTTTAGTACAGAAACGACCAGGCAGTCAAAAAAGAGTTAATACCAATACTCTTCAAATTATTCCACAAAATAAAAACAGAAAGAACAGTTACCCTGACTTCCAAACTACATAAATACTCAAAAATGAAAAAGAGAATTATAGGCTAATTTTCATTTTAAAGATAGATGCAAAAATCCTCAATAAAATACTTGCAAACCAAATCTAAGAACATATAAAAAAGATCGTCCACCATGATTCAAGCAGGCTTCAGAGAGGCAGGGGTGGTTCAGGACATGAAAATCTATAAATGTAATTCACCAAATAAACCAACTAAAAGAAAAAACCCACATAATCATCTCATTAGATGCAGAAAAAGCTTTTGACAAAATCCAACACCCTTTCAATAAATACTTTGGAGAGATTAGGGATATAAAGGACACATCTTAACATAATAAAAACAGTTTATAGTAAGCCCATAGCTAACATTGGCTTAAATTGAGAGAAACTCAAAGCAGTCTGCTAAAGTCAGGAACAAGATAAAGTTGTGCACTCTGTATCTAGTCAATATAGTAATTGAAGTTCTAACTAGAGCAATAAGACAGCTGAGGGAGATCAAGGGGATACAAATTGGAAAGTAAAAAAGTCAAAGTATATTTATTTGCAGATGATATAATAGTATATGTAAGTGGCCCTAAAAATTCTAACAGGAAATTCTTACAGCTGCTAGATGCTTTTAGCAGACTTGCTGGATACAAAATTAACTCACAAAAATTAGTAGCCCTTCTGCTAGGTGGAGGCGGTGCACACCTTTAATTCCAGCACTCGGGAGGCAAAGGAAGGCAGATCTCTGTGAGTTCAAGGCCAGCCCAGTCTGCAAAACAAGTTCCAGGACAGTCAGAGCTGTAACACAGAGAAACCCTATGTTGAGCGCCCCCCCCCAAAAAAAAGTTAGTAACCTGTCTACGCATTAATGGCAAACAGACTAAGAATGGAACCAGGGAAACAACACCTTTCACGATCGCCTCCAACAATATAAATATCTTCTAATTAAGTAAGTGAAAGATTTGCATGACTAAAAATTTTAAGTGTTTGAAGGAAGAAATTGAAGATGAAATAGAAGATAGAAATAACTTCCATGCTTATGGATTAGTTGAATTAATATAATAAGAATTCATCATTCTACCAAAAGCAATCTACAGATTCAATGCAATCCCTACCTTAATTTCAACACAAATTTTCACAGATCTTGAAAGGTAAATTTTCAGCTTCATATAGAAACACACACACACACACACACACACACACAAAACCAAGGATAGATAAAAAATCCAGATTAATAAAAAAATTCTGAAAATAACACTGTTTCTGATTTCAAGAATACCACAGAGCTATAGTTTTTTTTAAAGTAATTTTATTAAATTATAAAAGTTTCCATTTACGCCCCTCTTCCCAACACCCTCCCACTCCCCCCTCCCTCTCCTCCTCCCTCTTTGTCCCTAAGGGCAGTCAGGGTTTCCTGCCCTGTGGGAAGTTCAAGTTCCTCCCCCCTCCCTCCAGGTCCAGGAAGGTGAGTATCCAAACAGACTGGATCCCAAAAATCCAGTATATGCAGAGGAAACTAGTCCCAGTGTCATTGTCAATGGCTTCTCAGAAAGACTCCAGGCCAGCCACATTCAGAGAATCCGGCCACATTCAGAGAATCTGGTTGGATCACGTGCTCGTTCAGTCGCAGTCCAACTGGCCTTGGTAAACTCTCATTAGATCCGACCCCTTGTATCAGTGGGTGATAGCATCCCTCGCAATCCTTCGTCATTTTCTTCGTCCTTCTGCTCCTCATTTGGATCTTGGGGGGCTCAGTCCGGTGCTCCAATGTGGGTCTCCGTCTGTATCGCCATCCAACGCCAGATGAAGGATCTCTCTGGGAAGAACGCCTCAGCAGTGCCGAGCTATAGTTTTTTAAAAACAGCATGATATTGGCACAGAAACAGACATGTTGATCAGTGGAATCAAAGTGAAGATCCAGACATTATGAATACTTGATTATTTGTTAAAGATGACAGAAATACACACTCAAAAAAGGCTGACTCTTCAACAAGTGGTGCTGATCAAACTGCACAACTCTAAGTAGATGAATCCAAGCTGATTCGTACTTATCACTCTTGCATCAAACTGATCTCCAAGTGGATCAAAGACCTCAACATAAAGCTAGATACACTGAACCTGATAGAAGGCAAAGTAAAGGGATAGTCTTGAACTCATTGGTTCAGAAAAAGACTTTCTGAATAGAACTCCATTAACACAGACACTAAGATCAACAATTAATAAATTGGACCTCTTGAGACTGAAAAGCTTCTACCTGGCAAAAGACACCATTATTCAGACAAAGTGACAACCTACAGAGTGAGAAAAGGTCTTTTTACCAATACACATCTGATGGAGGCCCAATATGCAAAAGCTTAAATAACTCAAAAGTAGATATCAAGAAAATAATCTAATTTAAAAACACAGTATATATCTATATCAAGAATTTTCAAAAGAGCAAACTCAAATGGCTGAGAAACACTTAAACGTTCACTATGTTCATAGCAGCATTGTGTGCCATAGCCAGAACCTGGAAACAACCTAAATGTCCCTCAACCAATGAATGGATAATGAAAATGTGGTACAGTTACACAATGGAGTACTACATAGCAGAAAAAAATGACATCTTGAAATGCAGGCAAATGGATGGATCTAGAAAATATCATATTGAGTGAGGTAACCCAGACCCAGAAAGACGATTATCACATGTACTCACTCATAAGTGGTTTTTAAACATAAACTAAAAAAAGCCAGCCTACAAATCACAATCCCAGAGAACTTAGACAATAATGAGGACCCTAAGAGAGACATACATTGATCTAATATACATGGGAAATAGAAAAAGACAAGATCTCCTGGATAAATTGGGAACATGGAGACCATGGGAGAGGGTTGAAGGGGAGGGGAGAGGCAGGGAGGGGTGTAGCTACCAAGGTTTCTTCCCTTCTCTCCTGGCGATTCGCAGGGCCGTGTGACCTCCGGCTCCCTGGAGACTCTGCACTAGCTCTGGCTTAAGGGGATAACTTAGCAAGAACCTGGTTCTCTTTGTTATGGTGATTCCACTTGTATTCAAGGTCTTAGCAGTGGGCCCATAGCCTGCCTCTATTAGCTGACCCTGCCCGAAGCTTTAATCTTCTCCTCCTGCTCCTGGATGGGAGGAGGCCTTGCATTTTCGATCCCTCTAGCCCACTGGTATATATACCCGACTTGAGTTTAATAAAGTGGCCACTTACTCTGGTAAATGAGCAAAGGTCTCTTTTGTGTGTGTCTCTTTTTCAACCCTCAGGATGATCGTCCATTCTCGTGGGCCCAAGTTTGAGAAAGCGCGCAGCCTGAACCGGGTGTGGGTATCCATTGGAAAGTGCAGACTCTTACAGAGGGGAGCAGAGAAAAATGTAGAGCTCAATAAAAAATCAATAAAAGAAATATTCAATGTAGGAAGGAGGACCTGCTTCTTTGTCCCGGCCACCTGGCTAGCTTAGCTCCAAAATAATCACACAAAAACTGTATTAATTAAATCACTGCTTGGCCCATTAGCTCTAGTTTCTTATTGGCTAACTCTTATATTAATTTAACCCATTTCTATTAATCTGTGTATCACCACATGGCAGTGGCTTACTGGGTAAAATTCCCAGTGTCTGTCTCCAGGCAATCATGGCATCTCTCTAACTCTGCCTCCTTTCTCCCAGCATTCAGTTCTGTTTTCCCTGTCTATCTAAGTTCTGTTCTATCAACAGGCTTAGGCAGTTTCTCAATTCATTAACCAAGAAAAGCAACACACAGACAGAAGGACCTCTCACACCAGTTCAACATTCTTAGCCTTCTGTGACAAGCAAATTAAAATGACTTTGAGATTCTATTCACTTGTCAGAATGGTCAGAATTAGCAAAAGAAGTGTCAGCTCATGCTGGCAAGGATGTGAAGTAAGAGGAAAGATCATTCATTGCTGCTGGGTGCTGTTGTACAGCCACTGTGGAAATCAGTTTGGTGGTTCTTAAGAAGGTGGAAATTCATCTAAGTAAAGATCTAGATCTATCACTCTTGGGCATATACCCCAAACACTTCATCCAACCACAGAGGTACTTGCTCAACTATATTCATTTCCAGAAAATGGAAAAACAAACTCAGATGACTCCCAACAGAAGAATGAACTAAGAAAATGTAGTGCATTTACACAGTGAAGTATTACTGTGAAAAAGTCATCTGTTAAAAATTATAACATCATGAACTTTATAGGTAAATGGATTGAACTAGAAATAAATCATCCTGAGTGAGGTATCCCAGACCTAGAAAGGCAAATATGGTATGTACTTCCTTTTATGTGCATATTAGCTGTTAACTTGGTGATAACCAAGCTACAATCCATAGGACCACAGAGGTTAGGTGTAGAGTAAGGGACTCAGGGGTGAGTAGGCAAATACTTCTCCTTAGGAAAGGAAAATAGATAATTATGGATGGATGGGGTCTGGAATGGGCAGATCAAGTAGAAGAGGGGAGGAGAGAGAGAGTGATGAAGGAGGGAATGTGGGGAGAGAGAGCTAAAATTAAGGCCGTGTGAGGAGCAGAATGGAAAATTAACACAGTAGAAACTTCATAAAATATATGCATATAGGAAGGTTGTCTAAATGAAATTGCCGAATAATGAAAAGACAGAGGCCAAACTGGTCATCTCTTGTCACCAAATGAAGCTTACAGTATCAGGATACAGTTGCATCTAATTTAGTTGTTAGACAAAGAGGTGCCATGGGTAGCCCCAAACAATCCAGGCTGTTGTTACAGCTACAGGTTGCTCTCAAACTGAAGGCAACACCCCTAGGTTCTAGTGTCTTTGGTACAGGAAGGTACTCTGCATGCTAGCCAAGGAGTTTTGACTCAAACCCAGCTACAATCCTGACGATCTACAGTGCTGTCCCGCCTGCATAATATGCTAGGGCAATGATGGCACAGACCTTGTGGAAGTAAACATCCAATATCTAATTTGACCTCAATCCCATTCCATGAGTTGTATCCAGTACCTGACATTGCCTGGGTGACCAGGAACCTAAGAATAGATAGCCCAGGGACCCACGGTAAAACCAAATAATACTGTTCTTTGAAAAAAAAAAGCAATAAAATGACTTTTATTGACATTTTTTTTCTGCCATATCCATAAATCAGTGCCTTGCTCAGCAACCATCATAGACGCTTCCCCCTTCAGCAGATAGGGACAAGTACAGAGACTCACAGCCAGGTTTATGTAGGGAGTAAGAGATCTTGCTTAGCCTAAGTGGGATATCTTCAACAATTCCCTCTCTTTAAGGCTTAGGAAATCCCCCCTGGAAGAGGAAGCAGAAAGAGTCTAAGAGCCATCAGAGATCAACGAGAGCAAGAAAACAAGGTCCCCTAAATCAATACGATCGAAGGTCATATGGACTCACATGAGGCAGCATGTACAGGGCCCGCATGCATGTGCACAGGTCCCCTGTAATATACAGCTTCCAGTTTAGTGTTTTATGGAATTCCTGAATGTGCTAATGTAAAAGGGAGCGGTGGGCTAGTTCCCGCCTGCCACCCGGCTAGCTTTACCTGAAATAATTACACGGAAACTGTATTCTTTTAAACATTGCCTGGCCCATTATCTGTAGCCTCTTATTGGCTAACTCTTCCATATTGATCTAACCCATTTCTAATAATCTGTGTAGCACCATGAGCTGGTGGCTTACCAGGAGGATTCTAACCTGTGGCTGTCTCGGAGAGGAGAGTCATGGCGTCTGCCTCACTGCCTTCTTCCCAGCATTCTGTTCTGTCTACTCCACCCACCTATGTTTTGACCTATCAGGCCAAGCAGTTTCTTTATTAATTAACCAATGAAATCAATACATAGAAACAAGACCCACCTACATCATGCTAACTAGTGGGTCTTGGATTCTTGTGTCTTTCCTTGGACTCTTGCCTTCTGTGTATTTGTTTTGTCTAGTTGTGGTGTGTTAGTTTTCATTCCATATAATTTATATTATATTATTATGTCTTAAAAGCCTGTTTCTTTTCTAATGGAGACAGAAAGGGAGTGAATCCAAATGCAAGGGACAATAGGGTGAAACTGGGAAGAGTAGAGACTGGGGAAACCGTAGTCAGAATATATTATGTGAGAAAAATAAATCTTTTTCAATAAAAGAGAAAAAGAAAACTAACATATATTTTTACTGGGAAAATTAGAAAGTAAAATGCATCATTTTTACACTTGGTGTGTGTTTATGTGTTTACAATGTTCTGAGGGAACAGAAGGGAGAGATAGCTAGAATCAAATTTGGAAGGAGATATTGTCAAACAAGCAATATCTTCAAAGACAGTGAAGGAGATATTCAATGATTGCTTGAAAAAAACTGACTTTCAGAACGTATAGGGTACTTTGTGCTTGTGCATTAGGAAAACAGAGTAAAGTTTTATTTTTCATTACCATGTGCCTCAAGCATTATCTTCTATCTGCAGTGTGCCCCAGTGCATAGCTAATCATAGCTTAGCTCACTCTAATCCCTTTCCTATCCTGTGCACTGTTCTATTTACCACCATCGTCCAGGAATAGCAAGTACTGTCAAAAAGAGAGAGCAAATAACTAAATGAAACGAACTGAATACACTTATAAGTAACAACTTATAATTATTGTTACATAGAGCAGCCTTAGGCAATTGTTTCTGGTTTCTTGAAATTGCTCAAAATGATCTGTTTTGATTCCCCCTTTCTCTTTCTTTTGCTTCACTCCTTTCAATTTTAGTTTTTTTTCTTTTATTGAAAATGCATTTTTTTCTCATGTAGTATATCCTGATTAGTTTTCCCTCCTTCTACTTCCCCCAGTTCCTCCCTACCTTCCCTTTCTGTCTCTCATTAGAAAAGAACAGGCTTCTAAGAGATAACAACACAACATGGTGCAATATAATGAAACGAAGCAAAAACTATCATATCAATGTTGGACACAGCAATCCAACAGGAGGAAAAGAGTCCCAAGAGTAGGCACAAGTATCAAAGATCCATTCGTTCTCATGGTCAAGAGTCCCATAAAAACATTAAGCTGAAAGCTATAATATTTACACAGAGGACCTGGTACAGACCTGTGTAGGCTTCATGCTCGCCGCTTCAGACTTTGAGAGCTCATATGTACTCTGTTTAGTTGAATTAGAAGGCCTTGTTATCCTGGTGTCCTCCATCGTCTCTGACTCTTAAAATTTTTCTGTTGCTTCTTCCCAGGGATTCCTTGAGCTCTAAGCAGGAGGGGTTTGAGGAAGACCTCCAATTTAGACTCTCTTTCCACATGATTTCTGACTCTGGGTCTCTGCATCTGTTCCCATATGTTGCTGGAAAGTCTCTCTAATGATGACCGGATAAGGCACTGGTTTGTGAGTATAGCATAATATCATTAGAAATCATTTTATTAATCTTTTTTCTTAGACTATCAGTGTTTGTTTTTACCCTATATCTCTTGTCCATCTAGCCTTTGGTTCTTGGTTACCTAATCACCTTTGAGCATGGATTCCTACTCATGGAGTCAGACTTATATCAAATTAGATTTTAGCTAGTTACTTCCACAGGTTCTGTGCCACCATTTTCCTGCATATATTCTGGTCAGACATACTGTAGGTTAAACATTTTGTGGCTGGATTGGAGTCCATGTTTCTTTTTTGGTAGTCTATAGAATATCTTCCCACACCAAAGAGGCAAAAACACAGGGGTAAAGGCTCCATGGAGGCACCAACTTGACTTTTCCATGTTAAATGATTTGTGTGAGTATTGTTCTCAACAATGGGGTTCCACCAGCAGTTTGTGGAGAGCAGCTTTTTTTCTTTGCAACAGCATGGGCTATTTATGGATTTCCATAGGACCCCTTGGCCAACAACTCAACTGAATGCACTCTAGTCCCATCATTGGGAGCCTTGCCTGGCGACAAGAGATGGCCAGTTGAGACTCTGTATCCCTCTTTACTAGGAATCCTCATTAGGATCACATTCATAGAGTCCAGGAAGTTTCCACTGTACTAGGTTTCAACATGACTCCTTAAATGCCTCCCCCCATTTTTAGTCATCTCTCCCTGCCCTCTCCCCTTCCCCCTTATCCTTTCTCTTCCATCCCCTCTTGCAGCCCCCAGTCTGCTTATAAAATCTCTTCTATTTCTCTTTCCATGGAAATCCCTGGGTCCCTCCTAGACCCTTCCTTTTTACCTAACCTCTCTGGGTCTATGATTATAGCTTAGTTATCATTCACTTAATGGTTAATATCCACTTATAAGTAAATATATACCATAATTGTCTTTCTGAGACTGGGTTACCTCACTCAGGATGATTTTTTACAGTTCTATCCTTTTCCTTGCAAATTTCATGCCATTTTTTTTTGTGCAAATGTATCACATTTTCTTTATTTGTTTTTCTGTTGAGAGACATCTAGGCTGTTTCTAGTTTCTGGCTGTTATAAATAAGACCACAATGAACTTGGTTGAGCAAGTGTTCTGTGGTAAGATGGAGCATCCTTTGGCTATATGCCCAAGAATGGTATAGCTGGTTTTGGAGGAGGATAGATTATCAACTTTCTGAGGAACTGTCATGTTGATTTCCATAGTGGTGGCACAAATTTGCACTCTCACCAGCAGTAGAGGAGTGTTCACCTTGTTCTACATTCTTGCCAGGATGAACTGTCACATGTGTTATTGATCTTAGACATTTGAGATTTCTCTATTGAGAATTTTCTGTTTAGACCTGTACTCCAATTTTAGCTAGATTATTTGATTTTTTATATTGAGTTTTTTGAGTTCTTTATATATTTTGGATATTAGTCTTCTATTGAAAGTGTAGTTGGTAAAATTATTTTCCTATTCTGTAACTCTGCTACTTTGTATGATTATCCTTTGAATTACAGAAGCTTTTAAATTTCTGGTTTTATCCTGCAGATTTTGATGCATTTAGACTTGAGTTTTTGCAGGGTGATAAATATGGATCCATTGGCATTCTTCTGCATGTTGACATCCAGTTTGACCAGCATCATTTGTTGAAAATGCTATGTTTTTTTTCCCAGTGTCTTTTTCTGGATTCTTTATTAAGAATCTGATGTTCATGTATGTATGGATTTATGTCTGGGTCTTTTATTTGATTCCTTGATTAATGTGTTTTTTATGCTAATACCATATGTGTTTTTATTACTATTAGCTCTGTAGTACAACTTGAAGTCAGGGATGGTGGGTCACTCTGCAGTTCTTTTATTGTTCAGGATCGTTTTAGCTCTCCTGTCCTTCCATCCTTCCGTATGGAGTTGAGAATTGACCTTGCAAGGTCTGTAAAGAATTACGTTGAAATTAATGGGAATTTTATTGAATCTGTATATTGCTTTTGATATGATGGCCATCTTTACTATGTTCATTTAACCGATCCATGAATATGGTACATCTTTCCATCTTCTGATATCTTCTTCAATTTCTTTCTTCAAACACTTGAAGTATTTATCATTCAAGTCTTTCACTTGCTTGGATTGAGTTAACCCAAGATGTTTTATATTATTTGAGACCATTGTGAAAGGTGTTTCCCTGATTTATTTCTCACTAGTACCTATATATATACATACACACATACATATATATACCTATATACATACATACACACATATATATGTATGAATATGTATATATGTCACTAGTGTATATATATATGAGCTACTGATATTTTTGTATGTGCATGTTAATTTTGTATACAACCACTTCGTTGAAAGTGACATCTTGAAATTTACAGGCAAATGAATAGAACTAGAAGAAAACCATCCTGAGTGAGGTAATCCAGACTCAGAAAGACAAACAGGGTATGTACTTACTCACAAGTGGATATTAGACTTAAAGCAAAGGATAACCAGCCTGTAGTCCATGACCCCAGAGAAGCTAGGTAACAAGGAGAACCCTAAGAGACACATACGTGGATCCTCTGGGAAGGGGTAGTAGAAAAGATCTACTGAGAAAATTGGGAAGTGGGGGGAAAACGGGAGGGTGGAAGGGAGGGGAGAGGGAGGGGAGAAGAACATCAGGGAACAGGATGTCAAGATGGGGGAAAGACAGAGAGGGAGAGCAAGGAAAGAGATAACTTGAAAAAGGAAGCATTATGGGGCTAGCGAGAAACTCGGTGCTAGAGAAATTCCCAGGAATTCACAAGGGTGACCCCAGCTAAGACCCTAGGCAATACTGGAGAGGATGCCTGAACTGACCTTCCCCTGCAATCAGTTTGATGACTACCTTAATTGTCATAGAACCTTCATCTGGCAACTGATGGAAACAGATGCAGAAATGCACAGCTAAGCACTGGACTGAGCTCCCAGAATTTAGTCGAAGAGAGGGAAGAGCTTATGAGTGAAGGAGTCAAGACCATGATGGGGAAACCCACAGAAACAGCTACCCTGAGCTAGTGGGAACTCACTGACTCTGCACTGACAGCAAGGGAACCTGCATAGGACCAAACTAGGCCCTCTGAATGTGGGTGACAGTGGTGTGGCTTAGGTAGCTTGTGGGGCCACTGGCAGTGGGACCAGGATTTATCCCTAGGGCTTGAACAGGCTTTTAAGAGTCTATTCGTTTTGAAGAGATACTTGCTCAGCCTAGAGATGGGGGGAGGGCCTTTGTCCTGACTTAAAGTGATGTGACAGACTTTGTTGACTCCCCATGGGAAGCCTTTCCCTCTCTGAGGATTGGATGGGGAATGGAGTTGGGGGAAGGTGGGAGGACCGAAAGGAGGGGAGGAAGTGGGAACTAGGATTGATATATAAAATGAGAAAAGATTGTTTTAAAAATAAATAAAGAAAGTATTGATAAGGTGTTCTCTGATAGAATTTTGAGAGCTCACTTATGTATATTATCATATCATCTGCAAATAATGATACTTTAGTTCCTTCTTTTCCAATTTATATCCTCTTGATTTTCTTCAATTGTTTTATTGATCTAGCTAAAACTTCAAGAACTATATTGAATAGATATGGGAAGAGTAGACAACCTTATCTTCTTCCTGACTTTAGCAGAATTGCTCTGAGTTTCTCAGTTGATGTTAGCTTTGGACTTCCTCTAAACTGTCTTTATTATGGTGAGGTGTGCTCTTTGTCTCCCTAATCTCTCCAGCACTTTTATCATGAAGAGATGTTGGATTTTGTCAAAGGCTTTTTCTATATCTAATGAGACAATCATAAGGTTTTATTATTTCAGTTTATTCATATGGTGGATTACTTTGACTAATTTTTGTATGTTGAACCATCTCTGCCTTACTGGGATGAAGCCTACTTGATCATGGTGAATGATCTTTTCGATGTGTTCTTGGATTTGGTGTCAAATATAAAGGAAGTTGGTCTGTGATTTTCTTTCTTTGTTGAGTTTTTATGTGGTTTGGGTATGAGGGTAACTGGGGCCTCATGAAATGAATTTGGCATTGTGTCTTCTGTTTCTATTTTGTGGAATAATTTTATGAGTATTGACATTAACTCTTCCTTGAAAGTCTGGTATAAGTCTGTGCTAGAACCATCTATCCCTGGGCTGTTTTTGGTTGGAAGACTTTTAATGACTGTTTCTCCCTCACTAAAGAGTTATAGGTTATTTAAATTATTTATCTGATCTTAATTTAGCTTTGGTAAGTGGTATGTATTGAGAAAATTATTCATTTCTTTTAGACTTTTCCGATTTGGTGGAGTACAGGTTTTTCAAGGATGCCATTAGGATTCTCTGAATTTCCTCTTTTTCTGTTGTTATAGGCCCCTTTAGTTCTCGTTTTTGTTAATTTGGATATTCTGTCTTTGCCTTTTAGTGTGTTTAGATAGAGGTTTGTCTATCTTGTTGATTTTTTTTCAAAGAAGCAACCTTTTACTTCACTGATTCTTTGAATTGTTCTCTTTATTTCTACTTTATTGATTTCAGCCCTCAGTTTGATCATTTCTAGCCATCTGCTCCTCTTGAATATGGTTCCTTCTAGAGCTTCCAGGTGTGCTGTTAAGTTGCTAGTATGATAGCTCTCTAATTTTTTTATGTAGACATTTAAAAATCTCTCTCTCTCTCTATATATATATATACATATATATATGTTCATAGCATGTATATATGCTATGAACTTCCCTCTTAACCCCACTTCATTGTGTCCCATAATTTTTGTCATGCAGTTTATCCATTTTCATCGAATTTTAGACGGTCTTGAATTTCTTTCTTGACCTATTTTACATTCAAGAGTGAGTTGCTTCATTCCGATGAACTTTTAAGCTTTCTGCTGTTTCTGTTACTGTTATCTAACTTTAATCAATGGTGGTCTGATAGAATGTAGAGAGTTATTTTAACTTTTTGGTATCTGTAAAGGTTGTGTTTGAGTATGTGGTCCATTTTGAAGAAAGTCTCATGAGGTTCAGAGAAAAAGGTCTGTTCTTTTGTGTTTGGTGAAATGTTCTGTAAATATCTGTTAGGTCCATTAGGTCCTAAATAGCTGTTAGGTCCAGCTGTTAGCACCAGCATTTCTCTGTTTTGTTTTTATCTGGGTGACCCATCTATTGTCAAGAGTGAGATACTGAAGCCTCCTACTCTCAGTGTATAAGAGTCAATATGTGATTTAAGCTCTAGTAGTTTTTTAAAAACAATATTGGGTGATCTTTTGGGGGACATAGATATTAATAATTAAAATGTCATCTTGGTGAATTTTCCTTTGATGAGTTTGTAGTGTCCTTCCCTATCTCTTTTAATTAGTTTGTCTTTTAAGTCTATTTTGTTAGATTTTAAAATGGCTGCACCAACTTCCTTCTTATGTCCATTTGCTTAGAATATCATTTTCCCACCCTTTGCCCAGAGGTAATGTTTATGATGCAACAACAGGATGGATCCTATCTATTCTGTAACTATGTGTCTTTTTACTGGGTAATTGAGACACTGATATTGAGAGATAGCAACGAACAATGTTTGTCAATTCCTGCTATTTTGTTATTGTTGTTATTGGTGGTGGTAGTGGTGGTGGTGGTGTGTGTGTCCTTTTCTTCTTTTGATTTTGTTGGTGTGAGATTTTTTATTCTTTTTGTTTTCATGTATGTGTAGTTAACCTCCTTAGGTTGGAGTTTTTCTTCTAGAACCTTCTATAGGGCTGGATTTGTAGATAGATACTGTTTAAATTTAATTTTTACCATGAAGTATTTTATTTTTCCATATATGATGATTGAAAATTTTGCAGGGTATAGTAGTTTGGTCTAGCATCTGTGATCTCTTACAGTCTGCAACATTCTATCAGTATTTAGCTATACATCCATCTATATTATTTTTTTTATTTATTAAAAATTTTCACCTCCTCTCCTCCTCCCATTTCTCTCCCCCTCCCTCTCCCTCTCCAGTCCTAAGAGCAGTCAGGGTCCCCTGCCCTGTGGGAAGTCCAAGGTCCTCCCCGCTCCATCCAGGTCTAGGAAGATGAGCATCCAAACAGACTAGGCTCCCACAAAGCCAGTCCATGCAGTAGAATCAAAACCCAGTGCCATTGTCCTTGACTTCTCAGTCCGCCCTCATTGTCAGCCACATTCAGAGAGTCCGGTTTGATCACATGCTCGTTCAGTCCCAGTCCAGCTGGACTTGGTGAGCTCCCACTAGATCAGTCCCACCGTCTCTGTGGGTGAACGAACCCCTCGCGGTCCTGACTCCCTTGCTCATGTTCTCCCTCCTTTAGCTCTTCGTTTGGACCTTAGGAGCTCAGTCCAGTGCTTCAATGTGGGTCTCTGTCTCTATCTATCCATCGCCAGATGAAGGCTCTATGGTGATATGCAAGATATTCATCAGTGTGGCTATGAGATAAGTTCAGGCACCCTCTCCTCTGCTGCCCAAGTAACAAGCTGGGGACATCTCCTTGGACATCTGGGAACCCCTCTAGAGTCAAGTCTCTTGCCAACCCTAAAATGGCTCCCTTAATTAAGATATCTACTTCCCTGCTCCCATATCCACCTTTCCTCCATCCCAACCATCCCATTCCCCCAAGCTCTCCCCAATCCTCCCCTTCTTCCTTCTCTCTCCCCATCTTCCCTTACCCCCACCCCAGCCCCATGCTCCCAATTTTTGCCTGGCAATCTTGTCTACTTCCAATATCCAGGAGGATAACTATATGTTTTTCTTTCATCTATCTATATTAAATGGCAATTAAATGTGAATATGTGAAAAAGATAGTGATTATCTTTATTTGAAATTTTCACTAAGTTCCTAAAATTATCTAAGGGAGGAATCACTGAAGGAAATATTTTTAAAGGGTAAATAGAACATAAATGAAGAATTCAAGTATTGAAGCCATTTCAAATTGTTTTATGGTCTTCACAAAACCCGACCTGAGTGTGCATATATGTGTGCCATGTGTGTGTATGCTATATTCCTAGGGAACTGGAGTGAGGTTTGGTTGAAATGAAACCAGCAAGGAGATTATGCCAACATAAGGGATTTTATTAAATTGACTTTCTGTTTCTGAGATGGTCAGTCTTTCGAAAGAATATCCATCTCAAGCATGAAAGAAAATAGTTGTTTTCAAGAGCTTGAAAACATCTGAATTTTGCAAGTGACTCAAAGGTATTAATGTTTCTGTGCTTCTGAATTATGTTTGTAGGCATGCAAGAAGGCCATGTGTCCCGCGCTATCGTCTCGCCCGCAAGAACGAAGAACGACACGGGACACTTAGGATCCTTCTGCAGAAAAGCTTTAATGCGTCTTGAGAGAGAGAGAGAGCATAAACTTCCAAAGCGGAGACCCAGGACGAGGGGAACCCAGCCCTTATAAAGGAAACAGTCCTCACTTCGGACGTGTCACTCTTGGATTGGTCTGCTGCCCATCAACCCAGATGACGCCTCGAGAGTAGGCAGGGACGCAGCAGTAGAAAGTTACCAAGCACATGCGCTAGGATTAAAGGCGTGTGCTACAACACCTTGAACTCACAGAGATCTGCCTGTCTCTGCCTCCCAGGCAGTGGGACCAAAGGCGTGTACTACCACACCTTGAGGTCACAGAGGTCAATCTCTACCTTTGTCCCTTGAAGCAATGGAGAATGTAGTTGTGGCCCTCCACAGCCAGGCTTGCTTTTAAGGCCATCTGGGTAGGAAGGTGCTATAAAGGAAGTTGGGGGGAGAAGTATCAAGAGCTGTGGATTAAGAATTGTTGTGTCATAGCCAAACTCAAAAACACCAATGATAGCCTATGCTGGAGAGGATGTGGAATGAGGGGAACACTCATCCATTGTTGGTGGGAATGCAAACTTTGTACAGCCACTGTGGAAATCAGTGTGGCGGTTTCTCAGGAAACTGAGAGTCAACCTCCCTCAGGACCCAGCAATTCCACTCTTGGGAATATACCCAAGAGATGCCCTAACATACTACAAAAGCATTTGTTCAACTATGTTCATAGAAGCACTATTTGTAATAGCCAGAACCTGGAAACAACCTAGGTGCCCCTCAATAGAAGAATGGTTAAAAAAGGTGTGGAACATATACACATTAGAGTTTTACTCAGCGGTAAAAAACAATGACATCTTGAATTTTGCATGCAAATGGATGAAAATAGAAAACGCTTTACTGAGTGAGGTAAGCCAGACCCAAAAAGAGGAACACGGTATGTATTCACTCATAAGTGGATTCTAACCATAATTAAAGGTCTTTGAGCCTATTATTTGTGATCCTAGAGAAGCTAAATAAGAAGGTGAACCTGATGAAAATTATTTAGCTATCCTCCTGGAGATAGGAAATAGACAAGAGTCCCAGGTAACCTCGGGTGCATGGGGGGGGAGGGTTGTTGGAAGGGGAGAGGGTTAGAGAGAAGGGAGTAGGGGAGGAATGGGGAAAGCTCGGGGGACTGGGATGGGGGGGAGGGAGGAAAGATGGATATGGGATCATGGAAGAATATATTTCAACTAAGGGAGTCATTTTAGGGTTTACAGGAGACTTGATTATAAATGGGATCCCAGGTCCAAGGAGAGATCCCCAGATTGTTCTCTGGACAGAGGAGAGGGTGCCTGAACCGGCCTTGGCCCATAACCATACTGATGAATATTTTGCTTATCACCATAGAACCTTCATCTGGCGATGGATGGAGATAGAGACAGAGGCCCACATTGGAACACTGGACTTAACTCCCTAGGTCCAAACGAGAAGCAGAAGGAAAGAGAACGTGAGCAAAGAAGGCAAGACCAGAGGGAACCTTCATCCGACGATGGATGGTGATACAGACGGAGACCCACATTGGAGAACCGGACTGAGTCCCCCAAGGTCCAAATGAGGAGCAGAAAGAGGAAGAAAATGAAAAAGGAAATCAGGACTGCGAGGGATGCGATCACCCACTGATACAAGGGGACTGATCTAATGAGAATTCACCAAGGCCAGTTGGACTGGGACTGAACGAGGACGTGATCCAACCAGATTCTCTGAATGTGGCTGGCTCGGGGTCTTTCTGAAAAAGCCATTGACAATGACACTGGGACTTGTTTCCTCTGCATATACTGGATTTTTGGGATCCAGTCTGTTTGGATACTCACCTTCCTGGACCTGGAGGGAGGGGGGAGGAACTTGAACTTCCCACAGGGCAGGAAACCCTGACTGCTCTTAGGGATGGAGAGGGAGGAGTAGAGGGAGTTGGGGGAGTGGGAGGGTGTTGGGAGGAGGGGCGGAAATGGAAACTTTTATAATTTAATAAAATTGCTTTCTCATCAAAAAAAAAAAGAATTGTTGTGTCATGTCTCTAAAAAACAGGAGCAGCTCTCATGGAATCTGTTGTCATGACTGTAGCTGAACATGGAGACAGGAGACCTTGAGACTGGACACTAGATCTACAATCAATCAAAATGACAAGAATTTCATTACCTTAGTCATATAATGCACTCTTGCCAGGAAGAAAGCATCTGAAGAACGAGCCAAAATAAACCCTTTTCCATGAAAACTTAAAAAAATGTACTTACCACTTTATATCTAGGCATAACTTACCCATGGTTCAGTGTTTAACTTGCCTTTCTTAAATTGCAAGCTCCATTAGGATAGGGATATTTACTTCTCTTACTAATGTGAGACACTGATGCTATTAAAATATCTTTTGAATGCATGATTGGGACATTGAAAAAAGAACTCACCCAGAAATGTTCTTTCATCATTTGAAAACTACCAAGCACCATGATTGCTATTTTCTAAGCATGAAAACTGGAGCTCATTGAGATTAGATACCTTTTTCAATTAAAAGGAGTCACTAAGAGAGAGTAACAGGGCATATTGTAGTCATTTTTATTTCCAGAGTCTGTATGCTTTGCTCAGCACCAGACTCTCACCCTGTGGAATAGAATGATGGCTCATTAAACACAGATTGAATCACAGTTTGCTAAAGCATGAGGGAAGCAAATCTCACAAACCAAGGGAGCTTATGGGCTTTGTGATTCTAGGCTGAACATGACCTATCACGTGGTCTTGAGGTTTTGGAGTGGGGACTTGAGGATTGGAGAGAAGGTGCTATGAAGGATCTCGATGCTTATCCCTCCAAGAATTTTGTTTCGAAATTCTAAACCTTTGAGTTGATTATTTTTAGCATCTATATTTTGGGGGAGATAGTTTGGCCACAAAGATAGAACTCTTAAGAATGGGGTTTGTAGAGTTTGAAAAGACAGTTACTCTACAAGACTAGACAATACAGGTTATTAAATAAAAACTCCACTGCTATGTGTGGGACACCTTTTTAGGGATCATTGGTCAGAGAAGCTCCAGAGGCACCCAGAATGATAAGGTTCTAGTAATTCTTCTTGGTTACCCACTAGAACAATTCGGTGAGATCTTAATGCTGTAAACATCACATACCTAAGATGCACAATATAGAGAAATCAAGCTGAAACTGGGCTAGAAGATTTCCCACTGCTTGCTGGTTCTCATGGTCCTGGATGATACCATGCAGGTTGCTGCATGATGAAGGTACTGATAGTCTAGCCCAGTGTGAACTCTGAAAACTGTAATACCAACCCTCCAAGAAAGATGTGCCCAGTATGTAATTAGTGGCATTACTGTTATAGAGGTAAATAACCACTCCCTAGTTGAATTTGAGTTTTTTTTGTAAAAACCATCTCTTAAATATCTTTGTTTATTATGTATGCAAAAACTCTCTCAGTTTAAAGTAGAGAAACCTATCCTTGCAGTAGAAGGATATAAGTGCAAAGATCCATAACTGTACAGAGTGCTGAGAATAAAGGACATTTAAAGATTCAGCTGTAGACAAAAAAGTTATATCACCCCATTAAGGTTCAGAGAACATTGTGGAAGAGGAGATGGAAAGAGTGCAAGAGCCAGTGCATGCTGTGGGAACTTCTTAAATAACCTTTAAGATACCAGTCTAGAGTTCCCTGCAGGTTGGCTACTCCAATACCCCATTCCATCTATCGGACCCTGAAAGCTACAAGTCCCACTCTGCCCCCAAACCCTCTTAATCCCCCCAATCTCAATGGAACTCTGAAACAGCCTGCTACTACACAGAGAGGACCAAGAGGAGAGTGACCACCACCCAGTGGGGCACTCCAATCTCAAAGCCCTCCACACTGGGGCAAAACCACAGGCCCCTCACCGACCTATCTCAGTTCTCTAGCCAGCCAACAGGTGAGTTTCCTGCAGGTAGGCTGCCCCAACACCCCCACCCTATCTATCAGACTCTGCAAGCTACAAGTGCCACTCTGTCCCCAAATGCTTTTATCCTCCCCACAACCTCCAAGGAACACTGAAACAAAAACTGAAACTACACAAGAGGACCAAGAAAGAGGACCTAAAAAGGAACTCTGAAGCATAAGCTGAGATTGCACGGAGTGGACCAATAGAGTGAACCAAGAAAGCAGGCCAAGAGAGCTGGCCAAGAGAGAGGGTCAAGAGAGACATCACTGGCTCCCTAGGACACAAACAGTGACAGTATAGAGCATACCAAGAACAGTTCCCAAAGACACAAACAGCCACTGCAAGGATTGGACCAAGAGGCAAAGACACTGCCTACACCAATTGGAGGAAGAGATGGGTAGGTTGAATGAATGCACGAATTTATTCAGCAACCTAAAAAGAAACATGGTAACACTAGAACCCAGAGGCCATACAATAGGAAGTCTTGACCAACCTAATGCAGAAGAAGAAGAAGAAAATGATTTTACATGTAACTTTATGAGAATGATGGACACCTTTAAATAGAAAATGAAAATTTCCCTTAAAGTAATGGAGGAAAAGACAAAAAATTGGAAGAACTCAATTATTCTCTCAAAGAAACTCAAGAAAACCAAGACAAAACAACACACAGTGAAGCAAACAGTTCAAACAGTTCAAGACTTGAAGACTGAAATAGAGACAATAAAGAAAACACAAACTGTGGGAGTTCTGGATATGGAAAATCTGGGTAAACAAACAAGAACTACAGAGGCAAACATAAACAACAGAATACAAGAGATAGAAGAGAGAATCTCAGGTGTTGAAGATACTATAGAGGAAATAGATTCATTGGTCAAAGAAAACATTAAATCCAACAAGTTCTTAAAACAAAACATCCAGGAAATCTGGGACACCATGAAAAGAGTAAACTTAAGAAAAATAGGGATAGAAGAAGTAGGAAAATCTCCAGCTCAAAGGCACAGAAAATATATTTACCAAAATCATAAAAAACTTTCCCAACCTAAAGAAGGATTTCCGTTATGATGGTACAAGAAGTTTACAGAACACCAAATAGACTGGACCAAAAAAATACCCCAAAACTTTCAATAGTTATATAGTAATCAAAATGCAAAACACACAGAATAAAGTAAGAATATTAAGAGCTGCAAAGAAAAAAAGGTCAAGTAACGTATAAAGGCAGACCTATCAGAATTATACCCGACTTCTCAATGGGAACCCTGAAAGCCAGAAAGTTCTGGACAGATGTGCTTCAGACTCTAGGAGGCCATGAATGCAAGTCCAGGCAAAGCTATCAATCACTTTTCATGGAGAAAACAAGATATTCCATGACAAAACCAGATTTAAACAACCCCTATCCACAAATCAAGCCCTACAAAAAGTACTAGAAAGAAAACTCCAACCCTAGGAAGCTAGCTGCACCCACAACAGCACAGGCAACAGATAACCTCACACCAGTGAACCCCAAAGAAGGGAAACAAACTGATGCTACCACCCAAAAATAACAGGAATTAATAATCACTGGTCATTAATATCTCTTAATATCAATGGACTCAGTTCACCTATAAAAGACACAGATTAAGAGAATGGATACAAGAGCAGGATTCATCCTTCTTCTGTATACAAAAAACACACCCCAACCTCAAAGACAGACATTACCTTAGAGTAAGGTGTTGAAAAAAGATTTTTCTATCAAATGGACCTAAGAAACAAGTGGGTGTAGCTATCCCAATATCTACCAAAATATTCAAACTAAAATCAATCAGAAGAGATGGATAACGACACTTTATACTCATAACAGGAACAATCCATCAAGATTAAGTCTCAATCCTGAACATCTATGCCCCTAATACAAGAGCACCCATATATGTAAATGAAACATTACCAAAGCTTAAATCGCAACCAAACCCCATACACTAATAGTAGGAGACTTCAATACCCCATTCTCCCCAAAGGCCAACCAGACAGGCCAACCAGACAGAAACTTAACAGAGAAATGAAACAGCTGGTTCTTTAAGAAAAGCAATGAGATAGACAAGCCCTTATCCAAACTTGTCAAAAGGCAGAGAGAACATCCAAATTAACAAAATCAGAAATGAAAAGGGGGATATAACAATAGACATTGAGGAAATCCAGAAAATCATTAGGTCATTCTAAAAAAAAAAAACCAAACCAAACCAAACAAAAACCTGTACTCCACAAAATTGGAAAATGTAAAAGAAATGGACAATTTTCTGGATAGGATCATCTACCAAAAGTAAATCAAGACCAGGTGAACAATTTAAATAGACCTGTGACCTGCAAGGAAATAGAAGCCGTCATCAAAAGCCTCCAACCCAAAAAAGCCCAGGTTTGGTTTGATTCAGTGCAAAATTCTACCAGAATGTCAAAAAGAGCTAATACCTATACTCCTTAAAGTGTTCCACATAATAGAAACAGAAGGAACACTGCCAAACTCATTTTATGAGACTATAGTTACCCTAATACTGAAACTACACGAAGACTCAACCAAGAAAGAATTACAGACAAATCTCACTCATGAACACATATGCAAAAATACTCAATAAAATATTGGCAAATCCAAGAACACATAAAAAGTTGGCTTAATCCCAGAGATGCTGCAGGGATTATTCAACATATGAAAATCTGTCAACGTAATCCACTATATAAATAAACTGAAAGAAAAACCATTTGATTGTCTCCTTAGATGCCAAAAAAGCATTCAACAAAATTCAACACCTCTTCATGATAAAGGTCTTGGAGAGATCAGGGATACAAGGAACATATCTAAATATAATAAAAGCAATAGACATCAAGCTGACAGTTGACATCAAATTAAATATAGGGAAACTCAAAGTGATTCCAATAAAATCAGGAACAAGACAAGGCTATCTATTCTCTCCTTATATGTTCAACATTATTCTTGAAGTTCTGACTAGAGCAATAATACAACAAAAGGAGATCAAGAGGATTCAAATTGGAAAGGAAGAAGTCAAACTATCACTATTTACAGATGATATGATAGTATACATAAATGACCCCAAAAAGTCTATCAGGGAACTCTTACAGCTGATAAATACCTTCAGTAATGTGGCAGGATACAAAATCAACTCAAAAAATCAATATCCCTCTTATGTACAAATGATAAAGAAGCTGAGAAAGAAATCAGGGAAGCATCATCCTTCATAATAGGCACGAATAACATAAAATGTCTTGGGGTAACACTAACCCAACAAGTGAAAGATCTGTTCAACAAGAACTTTAAGTCTTTGAAGAAATAAATTGAAGCACATGCCAGAAAATGGAAAGATATTTCACGCTCTTTGATAGGTAGGATCAATATCATAAAAATGGCAATCCTACCAAAAGCAATCAATAGATTCAATGCAACTCCCATCAAAATCCCAACACAATTCTTCACAGACCTTGAAAGAACAATACTCAACTTCACATGGAAAAACAAAAAACCCAAGATAGCCAAAACAATCTTGTACAATAAAAGAACTTTTGAAGGCATCAGCATCCCTGATATCAAGCTCTATTATAGAGCTATGGTAATGAAAAAAGTTTGATATTGACATAAAAAAAGACAGATTGACCAATGAAATAGAATCAAAGACCTGGATATTAATCCAAACACCTACAAACACCTGAGTTTTGACAAAGAAGCTAAAATTATACAATGGAAAAAAGAAATCATCTTCAACAAATGGTGCTGGCATAATGGGATGTCAACATGTAGAAGAATGCAAATAGATTCATGTCTTTTCCCATGTATAAAACTCAATTACAAATGGATTAAAGACCTCAATATAAATCCAACCATACTGAACCTGATAGAAGAGAAAGTGGGAATAGCCTTCAATGCATAGGCACAGGAAGCCACTTCCTAAATGTAACTTCAGTAGCACTGACACTGAGAGCAACAATAGATAAATGAGACCTCCTGAAATTGAGAAGCTTGTGTAAAGCAAAGGACACAGTCAATAAGACAAAAGGCAGCCTACTAAACAGGAAAAGATCTTCCCCAACATCACATCAGAGGACTGATCTCCAAAATATATAAAGAACTCAAGAAGTTAGACTTCAAAATTGCAAATAATCCATTAAAAATAGGGTAGAGTACTAAACAGATTTCTCAACAGAAGAATCACAAATGGTCAAAAGACACTTAAGGACATTTCAATAATTTTAGCCATCAGGGAACTGCAAATCAAAATGACTTTGAGATACCATCTTACACTAGTCAAAATGTCCAAGATTAAAAACACCAATGATAGCCTATGCTGAAGAGGATGTGGAGTAAGGGGAACACTCCTTCATTGCTGGTAGGAATGCAAACTTGTACAACTACTCTGTAAATCAGTATGGAGGAATCTCAGAAAATTGGGAATCAACCTACCTCAGGATCCCGCAGTACTGTTCTTGGGAATATATCCAAAGAACGCTCAATCAAACTACACAGACATTTGTTCAACTTTGTTCACAGCAGCATTATTTGTAATATCCAGAACCTGGAAACAACAGAGATGCCTCTCAATTGAAGAATGGATAAAGAAAATGTGCTACATTTGCACAATGGAGTACTACTCAGCGGTAAAAAACAATGACATCTTGAAACTTGCAAACAAATGGATGGAACTAGACAAAATCATCCTGAGTGAGGTAACCCAGATTCAGAAAGAGGAACATGGTATGTACTCACTGATAAGTAAATACTATCTGTAAAGCAAAGGATAATGAGTTTTTAGTCCATGATCCTTGAAGTTAAGTAACAAGGTGAACCCTAAGAAAAACATATATAGATCCATAGATAAGATAGATAGAAATAGATAAGATTGCCTGAAAAAATTGAGAGTATGGGAGTCAGGGGAGAAACAAGGGCAGAAGAGGAAGAGGAGGGGAGAATAGGGGGAAGAACTTGAGCAAACTGGATAGATGAGATGAAGGAAGTACAGAGATGGGAGCAAGGAAAAAGTCATTTTGATTGAGGGAGCCATTATGGAGATAGCAAGAAATCCGACACTAGAGAATTTCCCAGAAATCCACAAGGATGACCCCTAAGCAATAGAGGAGAAGGTACTCTACTGGCCTTGCCCTAGAGTAGTCAGATTGATGAATATCTTAAATGTCATCAGAAAACCTTCATCCAGCACCTGATGGAAACAGAGGCAGAGACTCACAGTGGAACACTGGGCTGAACTCCCAAAATCTAGTTGAAGAGTGGGAGGAGTGAGAATATGAGCAAAGAGGTCAAGGCTATGATGGGGACACCCACTGAGCTAATGGGAGCTCACTCACTCTGGATGGACAGGGAAGTGTTGTTGGAGGATATTTGTTCATACCTAGCCACTCAGACATGAAATAATTACACAGAAAATATATTTGTTTATTTAAAACACTGCCTGGGCAATCACTTAAATGTATTGCTAGCTAGCTCTTATATCTTAAATTAACCCATTTTGGTATTTTATATTTTACCACAAGGCTCATGGTTTACCGGTAAAGTTCCCAGACCTCTTTCTCCTTTGGTCATGGTATCCCACTGACTTGCCTTTTTTCTCCCAGAATTCTATTTAGTTTTCCCCACCTAGCTCTATTCTGCCTTGCTGTAGGTCAAAGCAGCTTTTTTATTCATTAACCAATAAAAGCAACACATATACAGAATGACTTCCCACATCATCTCTCCTTTCCTGTATAAATAAAAATGTTTTAACTTTAACATAGTAAAATTACATATGAAAAACAATTATCAAGTAAGTATTACAATTATAATATTTATATTTTCTTTGTCTTTTATCATAACTAAAGAAAACTATAATTATAACTATATATTCTTTAACTCCTTCAAAGACTCCAGAAGGATATAATATTATCTAAGTAAACAGAAAGTACATTGTAAGAAACTTTCAAAACTTTAGTATTGACAGAGCCATCTTGCTGCCTGGCTAGTTACCCAAATTCTCATTTGCAACACTGGAGCAACCAATTCTGGTTAAGGCCGAAAATAACTGACAGACAATTTTCAGAGGCAGGAAAAATTTTACAACTGTCTTACCTTGTCTTGGCATTTTTTTGACAGTCTTTTTTATTATATCCTGCATGTCCTGTCCAGACACTGTGTATTTTATCAGTGGTTGAGGCATGGGAAGTTTCTTGCCCAAAGACCAGTTTTGCCAAGAAGAAAACAAGCTCCAAGTGGAGTGTCTTAGGTGCTCAACATTCTCTTAAGAATAGACTGGTGCTGCCATGAGCAATTGTGTCTCACATCAACAGAACCCTAATTTATTTAAATGCCATATTCTTCAGTTCTTTGAAGTGGTTGAAGATTACCTATGTATGTGGAATACAATATCTATGTATCTAAAGAACCTGATTAGTCTGACTATAAGTATGACCAACATGAATGACTATTGACTTATAATTCTTAATACCTACATAGCTTAAAGACTAAGACCTCATATTAGAATATTAAACAATCCTTACACAGCTGTGCAATAAATTAGGACAATGACTTCAAAATGAAAACAATGTATAAGTATCTTGATCAGTGGTAGAAATGTATAGTACAATATGATAAATATATCTTATATTCAATATACTTTGAATTTGTATCAATATATAAGAATCTATACCAATGTAAATTGCCTATATAATAGCTCACAAGTATTCTCTTTATTACTATTACTATTAGTGTGAGTAAGCTCACACTAATCTACCTATTATCTTATCCTATTTCCCTTTTATAAAAGATCCCTGAGTCTACTTCATTTCCACCCCAACCCCTAATCCTATGCCAGTAATAACCAACCCCTAACTGATGTCCCTATCCCTGAGGACAAACTTAGTTGGGAGAGGGGGCATTCTTTCTCTGAGATCCTGTAAAAACTAAAATGATGGTTAAGTTTTAATGCTACTGTCTAGTATAATTGCAAATAGTCTCTGAGTAGTCGATAGGGCTTTTCTGAGGTTCCTATTTGAAGTAGGAACCAGCATAGGACCATATTTGACCCTTTGGATGTGTGTGACAGTTGTATGGCTGAGGCAGATTGTGGAGCCACTGGCATCAGCACTAGTATTTATCCCTATTATTTGTACTGGCTTTTTGGGAACTCATTCTCTTTGGATGGATACCTTGCTCAGCCTAGATATAGTAGGGAGGGCATTGGACCTTCCCCAAAGCAATGTGCGTTATTCTCTCTGATGAGTGGATGAGGGTTTGGGGGTGTAAGTGAAGGGGAAGGCAGGTGGGGAGGGAGAGGGACCTGGGATTGGTATGTAAAATGGAAAAAAAGGATAGTCATTTTCTTTTTTAAAAAAAGTAAAATAAAACAACCCAAAAAAGATACCAGCTCACTTTGGGCATGGTCTCATGTACTATAAATGCAAAAGTAAGGCTTGTGTGGCTCTCTTGGGTGTTGGATTTCATTCCAGTTCATGTCACAGCACACACATAGGACTGTGGATTCTGGATCGCTATCCTTTCTGTGAGTTTACCTCCTATTAAAAAACTATATATATATATATTTCATTCTGGGTTAGTGTGAGACTATTTTATTATAAATTGCAATAGATTGGTGCCCACATGGTAGCCGAGTTCACTTCATTCATTACCAGGACCTGCCTAGAAGGTCTGCAGCCTTCTCCCACTCCTGTCCTCATAGCTTGATCCCACCTAATAAGTGTTTTTTTTTTTTTTTCTGAAACCCCCTCACAGCCTCTCTGGGTTTTGCCAGGCCTGTTTTAATTGGGCATAGCTCTGCCTCTGGGGACAGGAGTCTCCAGATTGCATTCCCAGTTCAGATCTGTGAGTGTCTGGCCTGAGCCCTGGCAAGTAACCTCACAGCTCATGACTGCCTGCAAACTCTAAGTTCCAGTCAAATATATATATGTACAATTGATTTAACTGCTCTTAATTTGCTAGTATGTGTGTTAGTATTTAAGTCGTGCCACTGTGGAACTGCATTGGGCTGTTTTCATGTCACTATTAGAATCTCTCCACCATGCACCCACAACTGTAACTCTTGCTGACCAATAAAAATATTGCGCGTACAACAACTTACTGAATACTTATAATCGAGGAAAGTTTGTTTGATTGATAAATAAAGAAATAAATTTGAAAATTGTATAATTGCAGATGATATCACCATCCAGAAATTTACAATCTTTTTGTTTATACTATATTTAGAATTAAATAGTAACTACCCAGTACATACTTTTTTGTGATCATGGGATGTAGCCTTGTTCTTAATATTATATCCTTAAAGAAATGGTTTGATAACACAGTCAAGAATGAGACACTTTTAGAAATGATACTGTCTTTACAGACTAATAATGAGAAGCTAACTGAAAGGATTTATTCCATTGAAAATCAAAAGTTAGATGAAAAAATTAATACAATTGAAAAGGATAACATTAATTTTACAGATAGAATTCAATCCATGTCAAAGGGTTATGGAACCTTATGAAAGGGCACTGAGAGATTATCTGAAGGTATTCATACTATTGAAATGGACAATCAAAATCTGTTAAAAACATTATGATAAGTTAACAGATAGAACATCTCTCCGGGAAGGCAATCTGCATGCCATCCAAATAATACCCAAGGATAAGAAGTTATAATTAATGAAAAAAATTAATAACTTGGACTCACATGTACAGAATGTGGACCATAAATTATTCGTTTTAATGAAATCATTAAAAATATTCACAGGCCAAGAGATTTAGACTTTACAGCAGACAGTAGTCAGAAGACTTTAATCGATTGAGGAAAGTATTAGAACTGATAAGCAGGAAAAGGAGGTATGGGCAAAGAACATGACATTGCTAGTATCTCTCAGAGTCACAGATGACTTACCAAGAGTTTTAGCTATTTATTCCATTATTACCTCTGACAAGCCAGCAAATACTCAATACACAAATGGATACAAAGAGTGTAAATGGAAACCCACAGGTATAAAATATCTGAAAGAAATTAAGCATTTTCTGTTATAGTGTGCAAATCTGTCATCACTAGTCAACCATTTCTGATGAGGAATTGTGGGAAATAGAAGCAAGTAGTAGAAAAGAGATAATATGGAGGATGCCAAAGTGAGAAAATTATATAATCCATATAGTCTGTGAGTGTGGAGTTCCATAAGGGGTTGGAACTCCAAGTGACACATGTTGTTGGAATCAAGATGTTATATGTGCACATACAATGTAATTCCTTTCTTTGTGCTATAGTAGTAGCATTGTGAAAGCTGTATAATCTTATTTTTTACATTATTAAAATGGTCCTGATAAAAAAGGAAATTAAGCAAGCAGTAATATCTTATGTCATACATTCACCATTTGTTAGGAAATGGTAAAGACATGGGCTTCTAGCAATAAGGCTGCTTCATATGATTTGCTTCAGTTAGTCTCAGCAATTCTGGAAGATGGGCCATAGTTACAGTGGAAGTGCTACTAGAGAGAGGATGCTAAAGCCCTAGAACAACAAGGAAGGGTCAAAGGATTTGAAGCATCCCAAGATCAAATTCTTGGCGAGGGCTGTTATGCTGATCTACAGAGTCAAGCTATTTATAATGAACACATCTTGTCCCTATGCCATACAATAGCCTTAAATTCTTGGAACAGGATTCAAGAATCAGGAAGAATAATTGAATCATATATTAAACTTTAACAAGACCCAAGAGATTACAACGATTAACTCAAGCTATACAAATAGAAGTACCACATAGGGAAGCTAGATGAATACTTATTGAATCTCTGGTTTTTGAAAATGTCCACTTAGAATGCAAAAAGATACTTGGGTCTTTAAAGGTTAGATCAGCACCAATGGATAAATGGATCATGCATACAGGAAACACTGAGACATTTGATTATAATACTGAGGTTTTGGTAGGAGAAGAGATATAGGAATTCCTACTGAGAGTAGCCTTTAAGTTACCCACCCACTTGGGCATGGCCTCTTATAGTATTTATGCCAATTTAAAGCATATGCCTGGTCCCTTTTCTGGCTGTGGGATTCAGTTGCTGTTCTCCATTCTAGCAGAAGATTGTGATTTGTGAGTCTACCCCTAAATAAATAACCCTTTTTTATTCGCAATTCTGAGCAAGTGTGGGGGTTTCTTTAAGTGTCCTTCTTCAGAGAAGCAATTTCCAAAAGTATGAAGAGACATCAAAATGTAGGTTACACATCAGAAGATTTAAGTAAAGTGGAACAAAGTCCTTATAATTCTGTCCAAGAGTCAGAATTATATGCTATTCTTGTGGTACTAAGGGATTTTAAAGAACCTGTCAATATAGTTACTGATTTGCATATGCAGAAAGAGTTATTTTGCATATTGAAATTGCTGAATTTATACCAGATGATACAGAATTGACTTCATTATTCATACAGGTCCAAGATATAACCAGGAATAGGTTTTATCCCATATACACAATGTACATCCACTTCCATATGGGTCTGTTAGATCCTCTAGCACAAGGTAATATAGAAATTAATTGATTATTGATTGGAAATGTGCTGAAAGTCTCAGGATTTTATAAAAAATGTCATGTCAATAGCAAATATTTAAAGAAAGAGTTTTCTAACATGACAACAAGCTAAGGAGATTATAAGGAAATGTCATACTTGTTCTTTATGTAACCAAACACAGCTACCTGTAGGGAGTAACCCAAAGGGTATTCAAAGGAATAAAATCTGGCAGATGGATATGTTCCACTTTGTAGAATTTGAAAAATTAAAATATGTACAACACACTATTGACACCTATTCAGGTTTTCAATGGGCTACTGCTTTGAGCTCAGAAGAGTTGATTCAGTAATCACACATTTACTAGAAGTTATGGTCATCATGGGTACTCTTACTGCTCAAATAAAGACAGACAATGGCCCAGAATATGTCACTAAGAAAATGAATTATTTTTTGCTTATTATAATATAAAATATATTACAGGTATACCAAGCAATCCTAAATATCAAACAGCTATAGAAAGATCAAATTGAACTATAAAGGATATGTTAAACAAACAGAAAGGGATGGAAAATACCCCTCGAGATAGATTGCATAATGCTTTATTCACCTTGAATTTTCTTTATGTATACAATATTCTGTCTGCGTGTATGCCTGAAGGCCAGAAGAGGGAACCAGACCTCATTACAGATGGTTGTGAGCCACCATGCGGTTGCTGGGAATTAAACTCAGGACCTTTGGAAGAGCAGGCAATGCTCCTAACCACTGTGCCATCTCTCCAGCCCCTCACCTTGAATTTTCTTAATGCTAATGAGAAAGGAACAATGGTAGCAGAGAGACATTGGATAATAGAAGAAAATTTCTGAATGAAATCAGACAGTATACTTCAAGGATGTGTTGACCTCACAATGGAAACCAGGGGATGTGCTACATTGGGGAAGTGCTTTCACTCTTGTTTCCACAGGAGAAGAAAAGCTATGGATACCATCAAAATTAATAAATATTTGTTTTGAAAAAGAGAAACCTCTTGAGAAAAAAATTGACAACTCATCCACAGAGGTGACAAACATACAGATGGCAAGGAAACCTCATAAGTGTTGGGGCTGGGTTCTGTTCTTCTCTTACTGGCTAATATGGTTTGGTCAAACAAGATCCCCTGAAGCAATGGCTCAGAAGCAATGGTTCAACATGCATGATAGCTTCAGGGCTGTTGGCTGAGATGGGACCTACCACATAGAATACCCCATGAAAGACCCGATTAACAGCATCCCGAATCAGAGGGAAGTAGTCTAGAGAACAATGCCCAAATTCCCGAAATCATTGCTTATAAATGTTTGTTTACATTTAAAGGTAGATATACTATAGAGATGAATACCTTGCATTGATATGGATTTTGGTTTATTGATACAAATTTAAGGTCAATTTTGTTACATGTATATTTCTGCTCTTGATTAAGGTATTATGTTTGTGCAGCTATTTAAAAATATAATGTATAATTAAGAAATACAGGTTAATAGATAGTCATCTATAATAGTCAAGCTTATAGTCATGTTAGTTAGGTTTTCTAGATGTACAGAGATATATTTAAGATAGATAGGTATTCTTCAAATCTTTTAAAAATTAACAGAATATGGCATTTAAAATGTTTTAAGAACTTAGGCCTTTTCATGACAATGAAACACCTCTGTTCCTGGCAGCACCAATCTACTTCAAAAGAAAGATGGGCATCAAAGAGGCTCCTTATGGAGTTTTTAGCCATTTGGGCAAGAAACTGTTCTTGCCTGGGCTGCTTGATGACATTCTGTATGCTCTGAGCATGTAGGGCTCACAGAAACATGACTCCTGAAGTTGCCTAAGGAAGATGAGAAAGTCCTTCAGAGTTCCTTCTTCATGAAAGAACTGTCAGACATTCTGCAGGACACAGAAGAAAGCAACTGATAAACTTTGCCAGTACAAGGCAGAACAGATCCTCAAATTTCCTGCTTCATGGAAAAGTTTAACAGATATTATGGCTCTGTAGGCTAAAGATGGATGCCCCAACATTACAGAAGAACTTTGGGTGACTTTCCAGGCAGCGAGATGTTTCTGTCAATTCTAGAACTTTGGAAGTTGCTTACAATTCACTTCCTGAGAAATAGTATATCTTTTTCGAGTCTTTGGTGACATTGAAGACAGATAGTTATAGTTTTCCTTTGTTATGATAAAAGATAAATTAGATATGAAACTTTAGGCTCACTAAGACATTTTGGAACTGTAATTCTTTCTTGATACCTATTTTGTTATATGTAATTATACTACATTAAAGTTAAAACTTTCCATTTTAATTAGACAGGAATGGGGAGATGATGTGGGATTCTCCTCTGTATGCTGTAAATATGTTTTATTACCATTGGTTAATTAATAAAGCTCTTTTGGCTAATGGTTTAGCAGAGCAAAGTCAGGAAGGAAATCTGAACAGATATCTATCTATCTATCTATCTATCTATCTATCTATCTATCTATCTATACACACACGGAGAGAGAGAGAGAAAGAGAGAGAGAGAGAGAGAGAGAGAGAGAGAGAGAGAGAGAGAGAGAGAGAGAGAAGGCAGGTCAAGGAGATGCCATGTAACTGCTAAAGGAGACAGATGCCAGAACTTTACCCAGTGAATCATAGCCTCATGGCAATACACAGAGTAATAGAAATGGGTTAATTTATAATGTGTTAGCTAGAAATATGCATAAGATATTGGTCATACAGTGTTGTAATTAATACAGTTTATGTGTTATTATTTAGGTCTTGGAGGCTTCTAAACACACAGGCAGTCTCTGCTTACGAGTGAATCTGGAGACAGGCGGCAAGAAGAACATCTAAGTAGGACATATTCATGGTTACCATGAAACTGACCGGAATGGCTATGCACTGGATTAAACCCTCCTAAAAATCATCTGGGGACACACATACACACAAACACACACATGCACACACACACACACACACACACACACACACACACACACACACACACACTATATTCTGATGCTCTGTTTCCCAATCCTTTCACAATTCCCTTATGCCCCTACAAGTGTATAAATTTGTTCCCTCTACTGGTTTTAGTAAGGATGGTTGTTTTTTTCCCCCTTATAAAAAAGATAATTCACTTGTCACAATGTGAGGCTGCAGCTGGAAGGCACTATCTGTGAGTGAGAAAGGCCTTATCAGACACTCTATCTTTGGGTACCCTTGACATGAACTCGTAGCTTTCAAACCTAGAGGTGATAATTTCTATTGTTTATGAGTTATATATTTTGTTTTAACATTCTGAAATGACAAAGACAGAAGTAATGGTTTCAGAGAAATGAAATACATATTATTGAATTTTTACATAAAATAGACTAGTCTAAAGGAAATGGGAGGAGAATTATACAGATATGGTAGATTAGAATGTATTAATAGAGAAAGGAAATAATTTATACCAAGCAATGTGATATTCTCTTTGATTTTTATTTTTGGGTCCCTGTTTTCCAATGTCTCTTAAGATACATCACTCAGACTTGCATGTGTTTAGATATTTCCTAAGCAGTATGCTAAAATTATTATCTGCTTAACTCTAGAGGTGTTCAGTAAGTAAGTTTGTAGGCCTCAAAATCGACATTCTCAACAAGCTTTTCACTGATGGTTTTGTCAAGCAGGTGACCCAGAGATGACAGCTTGAAACCTGGCCCCAAGGCTTGTAAATGAAAAAATAGGTGACTTCAGGGATGTATCAAGTATCTGAAATGTTGAATATTTAAATTTTATCCCTTTTCCTAAAAACGCGGAGAATTATGTCACATTAAGACATTTAAGTTGGCTTAACAGCTCTCTCTAGGGAGCCTTTGCCATTTGGCTGGTTAGTGATTGGAACCTACTGACGGGTAGAGATTGAAATATGCTGTCCTTGGGTGCAACATGCCTTCTGGAAATATTTCCTGAATCAAAATGCAAATGAAAGCTAATAATTATTCTTCCTACATCACCAAGCTCAAGCGTTAATGTCTTAAGCATCCACATTTCTAAGCCACTCTCCCAAGCTGTATTTATTTATGAGTAATCTAGCGAGGGAAAAAAAAAACCAAACTGGAGGAACGCCTTTCATTGTATAGAAAATAGCCTTTTCCTTGAATTCTCTTTGTTATCAACATGTAGTGGAGGGATATATCTCAACAAAGACGTGACTGAGGGGTGGTCCAGGCATCGAGTTTGCTACTATAGTAGCATTCCTCTGTTTCTGACTGGCAAACAAAAGCCTTACTGTACATCCATTCAGCTTCAGGTACGGGGTTGGTGAGTTGCCTCTTTCAAGGCCAGCCTCGTAGGCTGCCGTTTCAGACTGGTAACTCTAGGTCAGGGTAAAAGACTGTTTTTGAAAGTCATGAAATTAAACTTGCTATTTCATGAAGCATAACTGTCTTAGGATTGATTATATAAAGATGAATTCACAGGAAGCCTTGCTGACAAACTACAATCCCAATGGATCCAGTTGCTATGATAAGTCGACCACTCCTGGGTGATCTGGTAGGCTGGCTAGAAATGTCCCTGGATGTGCAGGCTGAAGAGTAGGGTTTTGCTTTTTAATAGGACCTGATTATGTATTTGTAAGGAACTCTGTTTATTTATTTAGATGAGCCTGCTGCTTTTGATTTTTCCATCAACAACCACACACTTTTATTATAACATAACTTCATAATGACCCAATAATTTCTTTTTTATTGAAAAATTATTAGTATCATCATCATCATCATCATCATCATCAACATTATCATTATTTACATCCTGACTGCAGTTTCCTTCCCCTCATCTCCTCCCAGTTCTTCCCCCCACTTCCCCTCTATAACTCCCATCCACTTCTCCTGGGTTTCTCTTCAGAAAACGGTAGGCCTCTCGTGGATATCAGCCAAACAAGACATGTCAAATTGCAGGAAGACTAAACACCTCCCCATGTATTAAGGCTGGACAAGGCAACCCAGTTTGGGGAAAAGGGTTCCAACAGCTGACAAAAGAGTCAGAGGCAGCCCTTGCTCCCACTGTTAGGAGTCTCACAAGCTACACAAGTGTTACATATGTGCAGAGTGCCTAGGTCAGTCCCATGCAGGCTCCCTGGTTGTCAGTTCAGTCTCTGTGAGCCCCTAGGAGCCCAGGTTAGTTAATTCTGTGAGTTTTCTTGTGGTGTCCTTGACCCCTCTGGTTCCTACAATCCTTCCTTCCCTCTTTCTCAGGTTCCTAAACTCTGCCTAATGTTTGGCCGTGGGTCTCTGTGTCAGCTTCCATCAGGTGTAGGACGAAGCCTCTCTGATGACGATTGGGCTAGGCACCAATCTATGAGCATAGCAGAATATCATTAGGAAATAATTTTATATTGTTGCATTTTTTATCGCTGTTTTCCGATCCTCGATTTTATTAGCAAACAATCTGAATTAACATAGTAAAAATGATAACAGCTAGTTCACTAAGGACCTAATCTTGAGGATCACCTTGAGATTGGTTTTTGACAGATCTAAGGCCACTTAGTTTGTTAGTGGTGAATATTGTAAATCCTACTGCCTCCTAAGTATGGCCTCTTTCCTTTGACTTATATTGTCTTTCACTGCTACAGAAAATAGTTTCAGTGGTAAAACTCAGCATCAACTAGATCCTCTTAGAAAAGAATCTATGGTCAAGATCTTCTTAACCGCATTCTAAGGAGATCACGTGGGCTCCTTCAGATCGTCAGTCATCTCATTGCTGTTAGGAACAGGATTATAGAACATGCCTGCTTCCTAGGGACCTCAATCTCATTGTTGCATCTTGAGGAACTTGCTTAAGACTTGCCTAAATTTTCATTATCCTTATTTTCTTGAAAAGTTCAAATATCAGCAGTTGGAACTTGTATTTTCCTTACCAACTTAAAGCCTTATTTTACACAGGCATAGAATTTCAGAGTTTAATTGCCTCTCAATAAAAAGGGAACTATTACATTTCTTTTTTTAATGAGTTAAAAAAAACCTGTTTGATGGTTTTGTGCAGCCCTATAATTTGAAATTGCAATTTCTCAGTTCATGTTTCTGCATTTATTATCATGGAAAGATATACATTTTCAATAAATTCAAAATGAACAAAAATATGTTTACCCTTACCTCTAAAAGATATAGCAATTGTCTTGTTTACTAAGACTAAAATATTTGTATCTGTATTACTCATGAGTCCTTTGATGGCATTGGATGAAGATAACAGACTGTTAGAGAAGAGAAGCCAGATGCCTAGGCACTAGCTGATGTCCAGATGCACTTCAGGGCCCGAGAACCAGGAAGAACAGTAGTGGCCAGATGTTTCCCTACTGATGTGTTTTCAAAATTCCTGACAATTTCTGTAAAGAGAAAAATTGTTATTATTATCAGCATTTTCATTTACTTGCTAATGAATATGGGGACCAGTGACACGCTGCAGCTGAGTCAGAGAATTCCTCAGGCATCGGGCATCTGTAGGCAGTGCTAAAACAGAATAGAGAGATCAAATGCGAACGCTGTTAACACTGACCAGAGTCATAAACTGTAATCTCTCTGGCTATCTATTCTAACAGAAGGAAGTTTACAAGTTAACTTCTATCCCTACAAACTTGTCAACTGGCCAGACAAGAAAAAGCCAAGTACAATGCTGTATGTGTTGCTGACCATCCCTCTGTCTTATTCTAGCACTCCCTCCTTCCAAATCTTGAAAATACCAGCATGCAGCAGTATGCCTAGCATCATACCTCCCTCCCTCCATCCCCCTCCCTTCTTTTCTTTCTCCCTTTCTTCTTCCCCCCTCTTTTGTTCTCTCTCTCTCTCTCTCTCTCTCTCTCTCTCTCTCTCTCTCTCTCTCGATAGTTTGAGTAGAAAAGAGAATATAAGAACACTTGAATATTCAGTGTGTTTCCTTTTAAGCAATTGAATGAAACAATTCAATGATGGGTGTGTCAGTTATCTCTCTAATACTTTTAGAGAAATATCCAAGGTATTTCATGGAGAGAAGATGTATTTGGTTCAAAGTTTTGGAAGTTGGTTCTGTTGTTTAGGACTGCGATGAGGAGACACACCATGGCAGAAGTACATAGTAGAACAAAGCTACTCACCTCATAGCTTGGAAATAGAGGAAGAAAATGGAAGAGTTTCCCGCTGTCCCTTCATGGATGTCCCTGATGACTTAAAGACTTCCTGTTAGGTCTCACTTCCTTAAAGACTCCACTATCTAGTGGCATTGCCCTGAGTACTAAGCTTTAATGGTGGACCACCGAGGTCCAAACACAGCACAGAAATTTCAGTCACTGTACAACAATGTATTTGTTGTAGAATTATTTGACTTTATTTCTGGTTTGTGCTCTGGAGGACAGAGGGTTGGTTGGTTATTTTTTGATAGGCTAAAGGAAGAGAAGGTAATAGAAGGGAGAGATGGACGCCACAGAAATCCCACCATGATGTGCCCTAGACAATGGAGTCCTGTTGAAAAGCAGGACTAGGGCAGGCAGAGAAAACGGGCTCTACAAATGCAGAGGGCTCCACAGTTTGGCTAGTCATAGATGCTTGTCTCAACCCATCAGAGAACTGCACAGTAACCACTTGAAACCCACCCCTGAGAAGTCAGGTAACGTAGCCCTAGATAAGGGCAAATTCTAAGAAACGGTATTTCCTTGTCTGTATAATTTGCATGTGTATGGATGCTTCCAGTATTGAATAATTTAGTTTGACACAATTTAGTTGTCTGAGTTGTCTTCAGCAAAGAAGAGGTGCTCTGCACGTATTAAGAGCAAAGAGTCTTCATTATTATCCTGGTGTTAAAATGTTCACACTTTCATTTCTCAGTAAGAAAGTGGTTGGAGACCCAGGTGAGATTAACATAGCATGAAAAGTTTGGCAATGTTTGCCAGTGTGTTGGCGTGGCCAAGAATTAATCCTGTTCTTACTGGGAAGTACAGGAACCATCTCTTCTTATTACTATATCTTGAAAGGAAGATTAAATATATAAATCTAGAGCTGGGACAATGCCAGGCTCAGGCATAGGTGATGCATATGTGCTTTGGGGAACATAAATAAGTTTCAGTGCCCATAGTCTTATCTGTCTCTTTCTTAGAAAGTGCTTGTGCTTAAGACTTTGGGTCAGGTAAATTAAAAAACTCATTAAACTTCAAAGTGTGATTTAGTAGTGAGTGTATTATTGCTATAATTTGTAAGGTACAATCTTTACAAATATATCAATCTTTAAACACAGATGAAACCTATAATGCTACTACAATAATATATATCTTACCTAATAATATAATACATACATACACAGTGTCTGTGTGTGTGTGTGCGTGAGAGAGAGAAAGAGAGAGAGAGAGAGATACAGAGAGAGAGAGAGAGAGAGAGAGAGAGAGAGATACACAGAGAGAGATACAGAGAGAATCAGAGAGATACTTTTTTCCCCTCATCTGCTTAGGTCCAAAGTATTTTAGAGTAAGGATATTGTTCTTGAATTTGGGAATATTTTCACATATGTAATGAGATAATTTGGGGAAGGGACCCAGGAATAAACTCAGAGTCTTCAAGTTAACTTTATATAATATTTTAAATAATTTTGTACATGAAGCAAAGTGTCATGACATCAAATTTCCACTTGAAGAATTATGCTCCAGTCAGTTTCATATTTTGGAGAATTTGTTGTTTCTGATTTTAGGACAATGGATTTTCTACTTGTATATTCATTTTAGTTCTTTTTGAATGTAACTGAAAAAAAAAAGTCCACTATACCTATGGTCAATGCCAAGTTTAACAGCTCCAGCCTCCTAAGAGTCTGTTAGCAGTTTGACCCTGAGAACCCTCTGGAAACAGGTCCCTCAAAGGAGGGCAGCCTTTTGCTTACATATTTTCTCAGCTCACTGGGGTACCTTGGACAAGCAGTTTTCTTGTTTTGGGCATCAGTTTTCATTATGATTGATATGAGGGTTTGGATAAAATTATTTAAATAGCCTTGTCTAGTTTGAGGATTCTAGTGATTCTATTCTAGGCTTTTCTTTTCTTTTCTTTCTTTTTCTTTTCTTTTCTTTTGGTTTCCAAGACAGGGTTTCTCTGCATAGCTTTGGAGTCTGTCCTGGAACTCACTCTGTAGACCAGGTTGGCTTTGAACTCATGGAGATCCGCCTGCCCCTGCTTCACGAGTGGCAGGACTAAAGATGCACCCACTGCTTCCAGGTCATAAAATCTGGTTTGTTTGGTTTTTGGTGGTTTTAGTTCTGCTATTTTTTCTGTAGCAATCTTATGGGTTCTCTCCCTGCTTTGTCTCCTTTTCTCTTTTCCCTCTGTGTCTTATTCTGTCTTTTTTCAGAGCCCAGGTGGGAGTGCCGGTTCTCATTAATAGAAGAAAGATACAAATTTCACCCACCTAGATACTTTTGAACTTTTCATAAAAGAAAATCTCAGAGCTTATTTGCTTAATTTTTGCTTTAGACCTGTAAGTGAGAGGATGTGTTTGTCTCCAAACAATTCTTGAGAAGGAGCTGGTCCTACCAGATGGAAAAACGTCTCCCTGCCTACTTTTCCAGGTAGCCTCATGGTAGCCTCTGAAGAGAGGTTAATTTAATTATGCAGTTTGCAAGGTCCCTGTCTGATTTAGGCTTGATCACAATGACATATATAAATATCTTTGGGGCAGGGCACTGGATTTGCCAGTAATGGTTCTGATGTTGAGAATGCTCTGGTCTTGCCTGGTGGTGGCGAGGGTGAAGTCAAGTCCCTCCTTGACTGTAGCAGCTGGGCCGGGGCTGACCCAGGGACACCCAGGTGTCTCTGGGATCTTTCCTAGTCAATGTATTGCTGTCACACTGTTCTCATTAGGCTGCGGCAGTGACAGGATCACACCTCAAAGTGTAGCAGCCGGAGGCCCTGCACACGCTGCTAAAATAGTCTCAGAATTGAGGTGAAAGGTTTAATTTTAGGCCTTCAGAAATCTAGGCTCCCTCCTCTCAGTCTGAGATGAAATGGTTGAGTAGATCTTTTTGTTACACGCTGGCTGTAAAGCTCTTGGCTGTACTTGTCATGATGTGGTAGTTTGGAACAGAAGAGTCTCTCTTCGCAACTGACTTCGTATTATAAGAAGCCTTCCATCATTAGGCTATCAAATTTTAAATTTAACTCAGATTTGATAGTTCATTCTACTTTCCAATTGGAAACCTTAGGGCTTATTTTGGAAAAGAACCCTTCCGTAAACGGAGAACTTACTGATAAGGGTGTTTTTGTATCTTGACAGCCAACCATAACACTAAGGGGCTCAGCTCACATTAGAGCTCTCAGCACGGTTACACACTTTTGTTTTTCATGGAGTATACATATATTGACAATCAACACATTATAAATAATATAATGAAATCAAAACAAAGTTTTCTAACAAGTAGCCAGTTATCTAAATTATTCTCTTAAAAACAGGGACAGAAGATGGGAAGAGAAAGTTAGGGGAGCAAGATAGAGAAGTCGAGGTAACAGAGAATTGAGGGAGTATAAGACAGAGAGTGGGAATTTGCATGAACCCTCCTGAACCCTCCTCAGTTCCTCCCATCCCATATGGCCCTGGGGAAAGATGTCTTCTGTGTCTCTCTTCCCAGTTCTCAGTTTTATAAACCCTTACCTGGACTTGGCTCTGCCCTTCGCTTCTGCGCTCTATAGTTCCCCTGCCCTGTGCTCTCACTGTTTCCATAGCGACTGCACATCACACTCCACCACTACCTACAGCACCCAGTGCTTCCTGCACTGCCCTGTGTTCCCTACAGCCTGCGTGTTTGCCCCCTCTCTTCACTTTCCTTCCAAAGCAAACATACAAAACACCAGCACAATAACAGTAACAAAGCAAAACAATAACAACAACCAGAAAACACAATGATATCCAGAATTGTCGTTTTCTGGAAATTCTGGTTTCTTCTTCTGAGAGAAGAGGGTGGTCTTTATCCTTCTCACTTCCAGTGTTAGGCAACAAAACACAGCAGTTTGGAGGTCTTACCACCCTTGTCCTGCGGCGGGGTGGGGAGATAATGGTGGTGCTGGGTCACAACTGTCTGTCACTTTCCCTCCAGTGTATCTGACTCTTCAGCACTCTAAGCAGCTGTTTGCTGGAAAGTGTATGTATCACTCACAAAGCATCTTCATTAGCAAAGAGCTAACTGTACTCTGCAAGGGTGTTCCACACACCAACCTCGGATCTACCTGTGGCAAAAGATCTCTGGTACAGGTCCCCATAATCCCTGCTTCCTTGTATCCCCATTCTATGTAATCTCCTGGTTTCCCTTGTGGGGGCTGTGTCACTTTTAATGAACAGAATCTAACAAATATGAAGTGATGTCACTTCTGATGCTAGGTTCTAAAGGGCTGTGACTGCCATCTTCCTGACATTCACTGCTCTCTGTCTTGCTTACTAATATGAAGAAACCTGGTGTGCTGTGAGCTGCCTTATGGCGAGCTCATGTGGCAAGGACCTAGCGGTGACTGCCAGCCAACAGCTAGCAAGGATTCCTGATCAACAGAAACTGCGAGACACAAAAACTGTTAAAGCCATTTGTTTGGAGGCAATTTGTTACACAGCAGTAGGTAATGCGAAATGAACTCCCCTTTTAACAGGCACACTCTCTGTTTCTGATACAAAAATGAGTTCATGATTTGATTGTCTTTAGTTACACTGTACAACTAGAAATTCATGTTTTAGTAAGACCTTTTGAGCTATTCTGGAAGAGGAAGCTGTGTCTTACAAGCCTGGTAACCCACAGGGTATTTATTCTCTTCCCATGCTCTCTGAACCAGCGTGATCTTTCCTCACAGCCTCTCCCACCACATCCCAATCTGACCTACATGATTACGGCAGGCTGTTAATTTTCCTGCAATATTGCACATCTGTCAGGGAGGATTGGGATGCTGACGCTGTAGCAGCAATGGCTTCATTTGGGTCCCTGAGCCAAGCAGTGACCACGAGTCATTTGATTCTTAACCTTGGAAAGATTCAAATAGCTTAAGTGGACTTATTATTGAGTTCTTGATCATTTATGCATTGTACTTGCCATCAATACCTAGCCAGACAATAGAAAACCAACAACAAAATTCTGCTACCAAAAGCCTCACTTCTGAATTTCACAATTATCACAAAAAGTCTTTGTTATAAATTTAAACTTGCCTGGACTGCAGATTGTTTCCTAGATAATATGAGCTACAACTCCCACTTTATGTTCCTTTTGTTTGCCGTCATCCTAACTGCTTTCTAACTCAGATCTCAGAGACCCGTGTTTAAAATCCGATGAGTAATTTAAAAATAATACAAAGTTTAAATAAAATTTAAACTCAAAGAGCAGAAATGGACGTCACATCAAGACTCGAGTTACATGCACAGTCTCCACAAAGTGATTTAAGAATGTGTATGTGCTAAGCTGCCTTTAGTGTCATCTAGCCTTAGTGGGGATGGTGGTTTGACTAGGTGATGGTGACAGTACTGGCGGCGGTGGTGACAGTGGTTGTGTGGTAGATGTGGTAGGGGTGATAGTAATGATGCCAGAGGTGACGATGTGTCTGCTTGATTCTTTAAATAGTCAATGTTCAAGCAACTTCTGATTATCTATTATATGCTCAGGGACCCCAAAATAGCCATAACTTCTAGACCAGAGGACACTCCACTTCAGCACAAGACAGCACAAGACAGCACAAGACAGAAGACAAGAGACAAAAATGAAGGAAAACAACTAAATAACATCCCAATTCTGTGACTCACATTCATTCTAGGAACTGGAGAGGAGCCCGAGGAGATGAGAATACTAACTAGCCTGCTGAGAAAAGATCTAGAAGGAAAGACATGCTTCAGGACACGTGTGAGGTCTAGATTTCTCAGGTGATGTAAGAATATGCCTTTGGATACTTGGAGGAAGACAGGTGAAATCTCTTTGGTACAGAGACATCCCTGAGGCCAATGACTCATGGAAGAGGCAAACACCACACCGTGGCACAGAGCTGTGTTGTCTTTTATGTCTTCTCCCAGGCTAGGCCAGGCCAGTGGGAAGGACTGGGAGGAGGGAGGACCAGAAGGTGGCCCTGTGCCTTTAAGTACATTGGCATTGCTAAGGAAGGACGTGTAACCAGCATCTCACTGGGACCACACATTGCCATGCTCACTTCATTAGTATGAGTACTACTTGGTGACGTTGTGGTTAATTCTCAAGTTTCAGTGAAACACAAGTTTCTTACTTTCTTAACAATGTACATTCAGTGCGGCTATTTCTGGTGGGTAAGCAGAATTCTTCAACGTGGAGACATGAAACCCAGGACCTTATCCCCTTCGGTTGATATATTAACTTTCTGTCACTATAACAAATATCCAAAGTTTTTTAATTAGTGAAATTTGTTCTTTGACAATTTCATACATGTGTATAATGCATTCTGATTGCTCTAACCCTCTGATATCCCTTCCTCTCCTGTCCATATCCCCCTATCCACTAGTCTCTTTCCCATAAACATGTCTTTTTGGTTTGTTTGTATCCTTCTGGGGTTGACTAATGTCTTCTGTGCAATCTTGGGATTGGAACTTTCCAATGGAGTCTGAGGTATATCCTTTGGTACACAGCTGAGGACAGTGGCTTTCCCTTTGCAGGGTTCATCAGTAGCCTATGGCTTAGCAGTAAAAGGTAGGGGATCATGAGTCCCTCATCCACGACTGACTGTTGAGAGGCTCTGGTCTGCGCAGGTCCTGTGCAAGCAATCACAGTTTGTGAGCTTGCAATTGCATCACTTAGGCTGTGTCTAGAGGATGGGATTTTGCTGCCTCTCTCCCAACCTTTTGCTTACCTACATTCTTCTGGTCATCTTCTTTCTATCTTCCTACATTTTTTTTTTTAATTTTCCATTCGTCAGTGTTTGCCTAAGCATTGAAATAATGATGTGAATGACATGTTCAAGGCTAAGCCCTCATCTGCCCTTATTCACAGCATCTTGGGCCAACCACAAGTTTAACATTTCTCATTGAACATTTAACATTTCTCTTAACATTTAACATTTCTCGTTGAAAACAGAGGCTTCTCTCTATGGGTTAAGAGACATCTTTATATAAAGATATAAACATAAAATTTAGAAGGAGGGTCAATTTTATGTCTATTTGGTGAAACATCAATAGTAATTTCCCTCAAAGTGACTGACTTTCTGAGGCATGGACTTTTGACCGGTCTTACAGAACAAGGTATGGCATCAAATCCAATCAGAGAGCAGTTGACTGACTCCATAACAGTCATGCCAATACTACACAAGTGGACCTATCTTGCCAGGCATGTTATAGTTCACAGAGTTCACTTCTGGGTAGGACCACTGATGCCTCTTCTTCCCCTGCAGCTTGCACAACACCTCTTAACACTTTGAAAGCTAGACAGTAGAGAGGATGCCTCTAGCGGAATACCAGATTGATTCCTCTCTATCTTAAAACCGTGGTGTGCAGAAATGGGGTTTTATCATCTAGTTTTGGCGGGAAACTAAACAGAAAGGCAAGTCTGTTGTTTTTCAGGGGACTTCTGAGATCTCCCTGACAAGTAGCTCCTTTGGAGATAGCCCATACCTGGCACTGAGGTTCTTACTTAGGCCCTTGTTTCTTCTAGGAGGAGAATTATCTAGCCAGACTTGGAATCCTCCTTCCAACTCTTTAATATTTTTAAATTGGGTTAGAAGGCAATAGTTTTCCATATGATATTTTTTTCCTTTCCCATACCCTCTTCTTTCTTATCCCCATAAACCTCTGGCTGTTTAACTCTTCATAGTCATAGTACTTGTCCTTTATATTTCCATTTTTACCTATGTTTTATTATCAGCCATTCCTTAAAACTCCTGGCTCCACTTGCCCCTCTCTAGTTACATGGCTTTCTACAGGTATTGTAAGTTAAATACTCAAAAGAGTTGAGACTACGATTCATGTGTGAGAGAGAGTATTGGTATCTAGGTTATCACATTTGGAATAATATTTTGTAGTTTTATCCATTTCCTTGCCAATTTTTCCTCATTACGGATAGTTTTATTTGGTGTATGTACCACATCTTCATTACTCACTCATCAGCTGTTGGACATGTAGGCTGACTCTGTTTCCTCGCTGTTGTGGATAGAGCAGCAATTAACATGGATGTGCAATTATCTCTGCAGTAGGATGCAGATACCTTTGGGTATCTTCCCAGAAATGGTATAGCTGGATCACATCATAGCTTTATTTCTAGCTTTTAAAATTATTGACATTTTTGTGGTGTGTGTGTGTGTTGTGTATTTGTGTGAGTGTGTGCTGATGTCTGCAGAGTCATGAAGAGGGCATTGGATCCCCTAGAGCTGGAGTTACGGATGATTATGATCTTCCTAACAAATGTGCTAGGAAATGAACTTAGGAGAAGGAAGTGCACTTAACCACTGAACCCCCTCTCTAGCACCTGTCTTCAGTTTCTTTGAGAACCCTCCAGATTTGTTTCCAAAGTGGCTTCACTAGTGTGCTCTCAATCCTACAGCCACACCTGCGTTTGTTGTCATTTGTGGCCATGACCAGGTGTGGGTGGTCTGGGATCCAGTCCTGGGTATCCATTTCCCAAAGTTTGCCTCCTGGGGAAATGCACTGACTGCTGACCGTATACAAGAGAAGGATTTCTCAAATGCCCTGGGTTTCAAATTGTGATGAACATCTTCAGACTCACTGTGTTTTTGAAAAACTGCAGATTCCTAAGACTTCTATGAGCAAATCTTCTTCAGACAACTTTATAATCTAGCCTATGAACTTGTGTTTTTTAACTGGTGTCCCAGTAACCCTGAGTGCAAGTGGGTGATTGGGTTACTCATGGAGAGACAGTGTCTTGATGGCAGTGTGCTTTATGAAGTTTGCCTGAGACAACTCTACAGACTGGTAGTATTTACATGCTACCTGCCCACTAACTGCCAACACATGATCCATCTCCTGCAAAGGGAGTTTACCTGACCTTTGAAGTCTTCTTTGCCACATGTGTGACAGACTGAATCCTGGAGAATTTACATCCCAATCAACAACAGCTGATAGGTGCAGGCTATGGATCCTCTCCTTCCTTCACCTGTCCATTGGAGAAGCCCTGCTGTATATATTTTACACTGGTTTGCAGAATTCTCCACTGGGAGAAGACAGATAACAAATTTTAGGTGCCCATAGTGGTGCCTGGCTTCAGAATTGACTCCTTTTCGATTCATTTCTCTTCCTGATGATTGGGATTCCATCCTCCTCCTAATTAAATCATCTGCCCTGAAATCTTTGTCTTAGGTTGTGTGTCTGGGAACACATGCAGATGACAGAGATACATATATGCCTTACTATATGCGCCCTTTCTGGGGATTTTCCCCGTGGTTCCATGTGGTGGTTTGAATGCGAATGACCCCTGCGGGCTCATATATTGGAGTATTTGGTCACTAGTTGATGGAAATGCTTTAGGAAGGAGTAGAAGTTATGACATTGTTGGAGGAGGTGTCTGACTTGGGGTGAGCTTTGAGATTTCAGAAGCCCACACCAGGCCCAATCTCTCTCTGCCTCCAACTGTGGATGAGAATGCAAGCCCTTCTCAGTGCTATGCCTGCCTGCCTGCCGCCATGCTTCCTGACATGATGATCACGGACTAACCCTCTGAAACTGTAGGGAAGTCATGGGTTAAATGCTTTCTTTCATAAGTTGTGTTGGCTCTGGTGTCTCTTGACACTCCATTCTGCAGTTCTGCACCAACTGTGAGGGTAAGGAGCATGTTGTTCTCACGAGCCTCATTGACTCAGAGCAATTCAGTCTAACACATCTGATCTTGATTCCAGCAGCCAGAGATTTAATAAACTGAGCAACACCCGTATGATCATGGACACATTTAGAAGTCTAACAGAGAAAGCACTGTCATTGTTTCCAAAATGTGGGTTGCAATTCCTCCTGGGTGAGTGGCCTTCCTGATTTGACGATTGCCCCACACTAGGAATTCTAGCACAACTCTCCACATGTGGACTACATCTTGCAGCTTGAGTTAAATGGCCCCCAAACATATGGTATTTTTTTTTTGCATTTTCCAACACATGGACAGTTTCTCACATTTTAAATCAACTGAAAATGAGAAGATTATATTCAAATCTTCTTGGAGGATTAACTACCAGGAAATGTGTTTGATTTACATAAATATTTGTGGTGGATAGATGATGAGGTCAGACGCTTTGCAATGACATATTTCATACCTAAGAAAATGGGATTCCAAGAACAGTCAAGGTGGATGATTCTGCAATCACAGGCTTGTCAGGGCTGGACCGGCTGAGCTTCAGCCATCTCCCTTGACTTAAACTGTAGCAAAGAGAAAGCAGAAGGTGGGATGGGGGCTAGACAGACCAGGTTTAGACAAGAGGTGGCTTTTTCGTCTGAATGCTGCGGATGAAGGACCATCTCCACAGCAGACAACCTTTCACCCGTTGTGATATTGCTCCGTGTAGATTATAATCTGTTGTTCAGGGGGGCTTCTAGGTAAAGTCATCGGAAATACTTGTCTGTAGAAAGGTCCTATTCCCTCTCGACCAGCTTCAGGTGGGGGCTGAGGGAAGATGGTTCCAAACTGTGTTTCCAGTAAAGGGCGATGCAAGGTTGACCACCAGAACACTGGCCCTAAGGGAGATCAGGCCCACTTATTTCTCAGAGGGCTGCATCAGAAAGGGCAGCCACATGCCTGGAAGACAGTTGTTCTCTGCAGGTGATGATCAATAGGAGAAGGAGAAAGGCAGCTCATTAGCCCCTTCTCTCTCCAGCAGCTCACTGCCTTGTCAGACTTCCAAAACCACAGCCAGCTGTGTTTTCCTCATTATGGAAATGGGCCCACTAGAGCACTGCCCTCTTGGCTAACACTAGGCATTAACACTGCGGGGACTCTTACTGGCCGGGACCCTGAAGACCAGAATGTGGTCAGCAGCCCTGTTTGTCAGAGTGTTTTCAGCCTTGACCTGTCTCCTGCCTCCTTTACGCTCATCTTTTACTTAATTGTACCAAGACACACATATCGAGCCTAGGGAGGGTTTTATTCAAGTCGGTACACTTCCTAGGAAAGCTGGGCTCATACAGAAGTCACCGGTCTAGGTGGCCACCCCGGACGCCGGATTGGTGTCCCGTATGAGCTGGGCTGTCTGGATAGAAACCAGGCTGCCAAAATTGACTCCCTCCTTCCAGGGAACTCTCCCCAAGGAAACTCCTCAACTCCACAGCAGAGTTGCAGTCATTGAGCCTACTGAGTACCATTTCTGCATCATTTCTGATTGCTTTTCACCTTAAAAGAATGCGCGGTACTGGCTTGTCCCTCCAAATCCTCCTCCTTCCCTCCCGTTATCTGTGTCCATAAAAGAAAGGTTTTACAAACAAGGAGTTTCTCCTGTGAAGACAAGAGATGGAATGAACGAATAAGGAGGAGGGCCCCCCCCCCCCCCGCTCTCCAATCTGCTGACTCTGCTAAGAGGGCCTGGGTAGCTTTAGGAAATAAGAGAGGAGACTGTGGTCTTGTCATTGGAAACTTCATGCCTTAATGCCAATCTCGGGGAAGAGTCCGAGAATCGGGGAAGAAAAATCATCTATGGGGCTTTCAACTCCGATTTCCAGGGCTAGCACTTTCCAGGCATATCTATACACCCAGATTTCTTTCTTTCTCTGTATAGCTGGATCAATAATTTTGATCATTTTAGAGTTGGTTAGAAAGTTAAAGAAACGTGAACAGGGTAAGATTCATAACCTGTACACTGAAATTCAGGTACGTGACCTGTGTTGAAGCTTATAAAGCTCATGATGCTTATGAAGCTGAAAAATCTCTGTAGCATACTGGGTCTGACCTCCTTCCTCCCCCACCCTCCTCTTCTCACTGCTTTCACACCCCCCTCCCGCCAGCCCCCAGCTCCCTCCCTACTCCTCTCTCCTGGGCTCTGGTCTTGGGCTGCAGTTGCGCGCGGCCACCCCTAGATGGAACTTTCTCACCAACCCATAGCCAGGCAGGCCAGAGCACCCCTGGTGCAGAGTAGTGCGGCGAGGGGGTTCCCTCCTTCTTTCCTTCTCTAAGCGCCCAGTGGAGGTACCTGGGCCGTAGCCGGCAGGAAGGGGCCCGGGACTGTGAGCACGGGGTGCAGCGGGTTCCCGGCCACTGGATGAGAGGGAATCCTAAGGTTTCCCAGTGAGCGAGCTCCTGAGGAGTTCCTTGATCTGGGCTCCTCCAATCCTCTCCACAAAATGACAGTCGCCTTGCTGCCTAGTCCCCTGTACAGAGCCCGCAGTGGGACTGAGTTCTGTCCCACCTTCAGCTTCAGGGGCGCGATAGAAGGCGTTCCCTGGCACCTTCCGGTGTCCAAGCCAAGGGACAATACCAAGGACCAAACAGTTGCTAGCAGGAGGCAAACTTTGTATGGAAGTGCGTGGCGGGCTCTACTTTGAACATCACTGGAAAGAAAGCAAGTGTCAGGACACTTGTCATCTGTCATATCTTCTTCACGGTCACCCTCCTTGGAGCTATGTTCATTGGGAGGGAAGGGGTCCCGGGTTCGCCAGAGCCGTCCCCCTTGCTTCAGGTCGGCGGCGTCGAGAGGCGCTTTCCCGCGTGGGTCCCAAGCTCACTGCACGCTGCGGCTGCGGGTTCTCGTACCTCCCCCCAGTCATCTTCTTTTCTCCCTGTCTTCGAACCCTCCCTTTTTTATTCGGGCGGGGCAGGTGGGGTGATATTTAAACAACAGCAGCAACAACAACAACAACAAAAACAAAAACCAGAACTCTGTTATTTCTGGTCCCCGAGTTGATTCGGACTTGAACGCTGAAGGGGTCCTACCACTGGGGTGTCCCACTCCCTACCCACGCCGGGGCCTCTGCCCCTCGGGGATCCTCCTCCTGCTCCTAGGGGTGACTGCTTGGTGCGAAGCGATTGGCGATCCCGGGCGCGATCCCCGGCGCGGATCGACGCGCCGCGTGGGGTGAATGGTCGCGGGAGGAGGATCGGGAGGCGCAGGGAGCAGACCAATCGCGGCCGCCGGTGGGAGTATTTGTTATTCACATGGAAGAGACTCGCCGGTGGCTTGGCCAGCTCAACCCCCTCAGTCCGGAGATCAGCCACAAGTGCGGCCGCGGTGCTCGCCTTGCGCGGTGGCGACGGCGGCGGCGGCGCTGACATGGAGCTGCGGGCTCCCAGCGGGCTTCCTCACCTCGCCCTCTGCGGGGAACAGGGTAAGACTCCCCCGTTGAGCAGCAGGCACAGAAAAGGAAAGCAAGTGCTAAAGCAATAGCAAAAAAGCCCCCATCTTTCAACTCTCCCCCAACCCCAAATGGCTGCAAAAGTAGGACCTCCCCCGATTTTATTGCCGTTTCCACCCCCCAACCGTGCAGCTGACAGCCAGGTGTATGCTTTCTTCTCAGATTACTTTAATGATCTGCCTTTTTTTTTTTTTTTTCTGGGCGCAAGTAGATGGCTTTGCACGCCGGAGTCTGGGAAAGAACTGGCGGGCGGAGAAACGCGGATGGGGAGAGTGGGAGAGTGGGCACCAGGGGGCGAGGGGCTGGCCGGGCATTGGAGCTTGATTGGGTGTCTGTTGATTTTACGTTGCAAATAACAAGGCGGCCACCCCTCTTGCCTTCCCATGATTACATTCCAGTGAAGAGGTGCGAAAGAGAGGGAGCTTAGCTTGGAATTCCCAAGACTTGGAGATGTGATCCCCCAAAAGTTTAAACGGTGACTGGGAGATTGAAGGGTGATGGGAGTGGACAGGCGCTCCTAGGATGCTCTAACGGGGCGTGCGAAGGGGCAGCAGGGTTTTAAATCTCTCTGCCTGGGATTGCTTGGCCTGAGTGACCTCCTGGACCTGCCCTGGCGGAATCTGGACTTGCCCGGTCGAGATGCCCAGGTACCTTGGTTATGCGAATCTAAAGCGAGGGATTTCCGAAGTTAGCGGCTTCCGGGATGAGTTGGGGTAACCCCCGCCTTCCTGAGCTCCAGCTAGATGGATGTCTAACAGGGATGTGGGGAAGACTGGGGAGGGAGGAGGGTGTCGCAGGAAAAGCCTGATAGTGTCGGGGGTCCTTGAGACCTGTATCCCTGCGTAGCACATACACTCTGCCTTGAGTTTTTGGTTCCCCAGTTAGCTCCGCCAGGTTGGGATTTCCTTGCCCCCTCCCCCCAGCTCCGGGGAAAACGCTGGAGTTCCGAGTCCTGTTGGGGGTGGGGAATCTAGATTTAAGGATCTAGAGTTTCCTAAGCCAAGGCAAACGTTCCCTGCAGCTCCTCGGCAGCACCCACGGTCAGAGTGGCCCCTGTGTCAGGCGGACCTGAGAGGGGTGTGGGCGTCTGCAGCCAGCAGGTGTGGCGGGGGAGGAGGCGCTCTCGGACCGGTGCGCTCAGGAGACTGGAGCCGAGGGCGCGCGGGGGTGTTGGTGGCGGGGACTGGGGCGGTGCCGGGGTGCCTGGAAAAAGCTAGAGTAACCAGGTCCTTCCTAGCGGCCCTACATTATACTCTGTGTTGGGCTTATATGGTCTAAGGAACTGGGAGGAAAAGGAAGATGCGGCGGGGAGGGTACCCCGGGTAGGGTGAGTGGCTACTGCTTGATATTTAGGGGGAGACCTCTCAGCCACGAGGCTGGAGTGAACCCATCTACTCAAAGGGGTCCCTTGAGGTTCATACAGTTGGTGAAAAATATAACAGAATTATATCCCCACCAGCGCCCCCCCCCTCGATTGTCTGACACGCTTCTTTGGTGCAAATGAAATGCGGAGGCGCGTGCGAGTCTCCCGTTGCGCAAGAAAGCACCTCAGAGCATCCCTGAGGAATTGCTTCTAGCCTAAATTGGGGAGTCTGGCTTCAAAGAAAGTCTGTGTGCCCAGGATAGCGGTAGTGAGTGAATTGCAGAAGACCAAGCGCCCCCACCACGCCCCCAGGAGTTCCAACCCTGGAGGGAATACCTTTTTTGTCAATCGGGGGTGATCTTTTTCCATAGACCCGACAGTGTGGGAATCTCGTGAACACCCGAGAATACACCAGGATCTTGGCCATTAATTCTCCCACTGAAAGAACTGAAGACAGGGTTTGCGGTGGAGGTATTTGCAAGACAAATTACTATCAGGGCAAATGCATTCCGACGATAGCTTGTGTTTTGTTTGAAAGAAAAATGAAAAGAGAGAAGGAGCCACCAGCAGGTAGATCTTGGATAAACAGCTTACTGCACTTGACTGTAATTTCCATTTTTCGTTATGAAACTGTTTGTCAATAATTGCAAATGGCTACAGGAACCGCTCGAGTTTATCCTGGTCACTTGCTTGTGAATAGTATCTGGAAAGATCTCGAAAGGAGACAAAAAGCTGTATAAAATGCTTTCTCCTGGTCTTGCAAATATATGGCCTGAATCTTGAAAAGAGCCCCTTCACCAGGGAAATGGTTTTCTACTGCAGCTTTCCTATCTCAGCGTCAACTACAGGTCATACTACACCTGAGATAAAGAAAATATCTGCTCTTAAATAAGGGACGTGGAAACAATTTAGGAGAGGAGGCTTCTAGGAGACATTTTCTCAGAAGAAAGAAGATTCTGAGAACACAGCTGAATACTGTTGTAGAGGTTCAAGCCATTCTATTTGGTTACTGCTGGCATTCTCTGCCCTGTTTGCCCCCCTCCCCACTTCAAGTTATGGCTGATTGAATAGTTCCAGCCATTCAGATCCAAAAGGAAGGGGGGAAAAGGATGAGCCCAGCTGAGCTGAGCTGGAGGAGAGCAGAAGAAAGTTAGAGGTCTGGAGTGATGTGCTCTTTTCAGACTTGGCTGGGCAGGTTGAAGCTGCTTGTTTAATTGGTATTTGTGCAACAAACAGGCCAGCTAACATTCACGTTGGCAGTATCAAGTGCCAATCTTCGTGGAAGAATGTTCCATTGTCTTTAGGGCATGGCACACTGCATACTGCACACACATACTTGCACAATGATATTTGCCCTTCTACATTTCTTTCCCACTGTCTTCTCCCAGTGGGGACATCAAGAGGCCCCTGCTTTAGTCAGGGAGTGCTGTTGCTCTGTCTCAGTATCTTAGAAGAAGGTGCTGCACAGATTTATCGTTTGCTTAGATCCATAGCAAAAATCTGACCACATCTCAGTGCCTGTTGAATAGACCGGCTTTGAAAGGTCCAGGAAGTTGTTTCTGTTTTCAGGACAGAAGCTTGGGTGCTACTGGACTCTCTTACTGGGTTTGCCTAGTAGGAGTGGCCACTCCATGTTGCGCTAGGAGAGGTTGTGAGCCTGGCAGCCAGTTGTATATTTATCTTTATTTCCATTTCAAGGGAGCTATTCTTTGCTGTTAGAAATTTAGGTCTCAGTTTCTTCCTTCCTCCCTCCCTCCCTCCCTCCCTCCCTCCCACCCTCTCTCCCTCCCTTCCTTCCCTCTTTCCTCCTTCCCTTTCTCTTTCCTTCTTCCTCCCCCTCCCTCCTTCCCTCCCTCCCTTCCTTCCTTCCTTTCTCTCTCCCTCCCTCCCTCCCTTCCCTCTTTCCTCCTTCCCTTTCTCTTTCCTTCTTCCTCCCCCTCCCTCCCTCCTTCCCTCCCTTCCTTCCTTCCTTCCTTCCCTCCTTCCTTCCTTCCTTCCTTCCCCCTTCCTCTTTCCCTTTCTCTTCCCTTCTTCCTCCCTTCCCTCTCCCTTCTTCCTTCCTCCTGCCCTCTCTTTCTTCCCTTCCCTTCCACTTATGTTTTCTTTGATTTTAAGCTCTTCTTGGTGCTTTGGCAAGTTAAAGCAAACTCATCCACTGACTGGAAGAACCTTGAGCATCGCGTTGTCTCATCTGGGCCCCACCACTGTTGGGCTGATTTGGGGACACTGTGGAAAGAAGGTGCCTGCGACAGTTCCTTTCTCTGTTTGGTTGTGGTAACAGTGGTAAGATATGATGGCTTTTCTTAGGAATCACTTAAAAAACACAGATGTTCCAGTTGGAGGGAGTTCATCAAGGCTTGACACCTGCTGACAGATGTACTCACTCTCTTGGGAGAAACAAGGCTGAGAGAAGCACGGTTTTGAGGTCCTTGACCACAGGACACATCAGTCTTTTGGGTAGAAGGAGTCAGCTCTGTAAAGGGGCAAGGAACAGACGAGGAGAGATGGGAAGATGTAGGAAAAGCCCCAGAGGAGTTTTCTAGAGGTTATTGAACACATGCATTGCTAATTCACTACTTTTCCAGGCAAGAGAATACATTAAGATACAAATCTGCTGGCTGGGTTTTCCAGTGATAATAACCCTTAGTGCTAAGAGTGTTATATTTTGCTCACTGCTTAAAAAGTTTTCCTGGTTGTCATACAGAAGAATGTCTCGCATGTTAAGAATGACCCGTTGGCTGCTTTGAATGCCTGTGCCCTTCAGGTCAGACATTGTTGTTCTAAGAACTACCCCTTGGGCCTTCCAGTTTTCCTTTGAGTTATTTATTTATTTATTTATTTATTTATTTATTTATTTATTTATTTATTGGTCTGAGCTTTCTAAAGTTGATTCTTGGCCACATGCCTGTTGCTAAGGTCTGACCCTCCATGCTGGTCATGGAAAAGTGTTTTCCTCAGATTTAAGTATGATCTATGAGCAAAATAGTTTAGCTCTGGGTCTGGTTATTAAGCCAATACTATCCTTGTGCGTTCTCGTATCACTTGACAGTCTAACAAGTCCTTTAGTGTGCATTATGACATTTGATGCCACGACCCAGCATGTGGGCAGAACTCAGTGCACACTTAAGAAAAAAGCAGACTAAGTAACTTGCCCAAAGATTAGACTCAGGCTCCCGGAAACCCTAGGCATCATGCTAACATCTTACACAGTCAGGTCAGAGGCTCATGCCCAGAGGCTTTAGGGTAGGGCACAAACTATAACTACAGCCCTTACTGTGAACTTTGGCCTGAGATTTCACACAGCCACATAGCCTATCTGCTCTCGCGTTCTCAGGTCCAGATGCAGGCTGTGATGTCAACCTTATAGGTGAATTTTAGGAGAAAATGAGATCATACGTGTGAAGTTCCCCTCTGAGCATTCAGTAAGCTGGTTTCAGTCTCTTCCCCTCTTCTAACCTGATACATACCATAAATGTCTTTCTGTGCAATGGCTGTGCTGTCTACAAAGAAGGATGGAAATTCAATTCTTCTAAATCAGATTTCTTTTTAAATGCGTGGGGTTTAGGTATTTAAAGGAAACCTGTGGTGAATTCTTTTGTTATGCAAATAACAACTGTCTAATTTATCTGTTTAGTAGTTGAGGGTCTTCTGGATCTGGTTTTCTTAATATCTGCCCTGTTTGCATAAATAAGCTTTTAGAACCTTCTCTCTCTGATTGGGGGGTGGGGTGGGGGTTACTTGCTTGCAAACAAAACCAATTATCGTGCTCAGTTGACAAAGCCTCGGTCTTGGTCTCCTGCTTGAGAAGAATCCCATAGTCCCTTATTACTGAGTCACAGAGTCTTAGAAGAGGAAGCTGGCAGACACCTTCGAGCCGGTGGGGTCACAGCACCACTTCACAGATGAGCCAGGGGAAGCACACTGAGAGGAAGTGACCTGTTCAGTGTCCCCAGCTAATGGCTGACTGCCAGACCAGGATCCAATTCCAGGCCTCTGTTGCCAGGGAGGCCTTCTTCTGTCCCCACTAAGGATTGACACAGGCAGTCTGAGACATCGACAAAATTTCATGTATTTCCAAACAATCTGAAGAACTACAAGCGTGGGAAATGCCTGGGTTTGCAGCCTTAGGAGCTGACGGCAGTGCTTCCCTAGTGTTAAAGAGCCAGACAGATAATAGTGTGGGAATGTTGCTTTTGTGAGAAAAGCTTTTTATTTCTTGGCACAAGAGTCATACTCCATCAGTGCTCCACACTGCAGGAAGGCATGAGGGGGTGATCTTGCTAGATCCCCTTTGTGCTGGTGGTCTTGTCCCATTGGCAGCAGCTGGCTAGGAAAACAGATTTAAAGTTTGGAAGCCTGAACATTTTTCAATCCTTTGAGGGATCCAGAAATATCCCTATCCCTTCTGGAAATGTCCCACAGTTGTCCCTTTCTAATTTGCACATTATTGTTTCTTGAGCTAACCATTGGAAAGTACAAACATTTATGAAAGATTTCCCTGGAGTGCTGGGGCCCTTACACTGCATCATCACTGCCTGTCTCTGCACGGCTGGGGCCGTCTCAAAGAACAGGGCCCACCTTAGGGATCTGATGACTTTGGGGTGTTGTTGTTTATTCTACTGAGGATGAGGTCTGGGCTTGTTTTGTTTGTTCTTCTCCCCCACCCTACTTAAATGGAATTAATAATAAGCAGCATTTAGAAATCCTTTGAGATACAGTTATGTGGTTGGAGACTTTGATATAGGGAACACACATAGAAAATTAAATGTGGGCCCGCGGCACAGGCCAGGGAATTTGCTTATGAAGACATCTAGGTCTGTGAGAAGTCGGTGCCGGTGGTACAGCACTGAGAAGGGGCAGGGGAGGGTGAGATGGGAGACGGCGTGGTTCAGCTTCATGTGTGTTAGCCACCATTGTGTGGCAGCAGCTTGCTGGCCACAGAACCGGACTCTCACCTTCCTGAAAAGGTCTATCTGCGCAGGGAAGGTTTCAGCCAAGCCCAGGGCATGGTCAGCTTGGGAGAAAAGCTATTTTACTTTAAATCAAACACAGCACATGAAGAAAAGCTGTTTGGATCTGTAGCTCAGAAAGGTCATTATTTCTTTAAAAATATTGATTCCAACAATGTTTGGATTAAAGCCCACAAGAATTCTAAGAGAGCGGATTAAGCAGTATAAGATTATGCTGTGAATCATAACGTTTGCAGTTATTTAGTCTTCCATAGACTTTCACATATTATTTTTCCTTAGAATTTAATAGAGAAGCTGAACCTATCTTCAGCTTCTGTGATTTTTATGGCAATGTATCAGACTCTGAAACAACTGCAATATTTAAATATTTTATACATAGCTCTGATTTTACTTTTCTAGTGGCGAACAGAATCCAGTAAACACTGTACCAACTGGGTGAGCAGACAAAAAGTCACTCTACTTTGGGTAGAAAAAGACCGACAGACCAGACTGATACCTGGTTACTGAGCTTGCACCCTGGGCCAGATCCAGCTTTGTAGCGTGTGCCTCTTGGCAGGCTCTATCTCCCCTTACAGGTAAGAAAACCACGGGTTAGAGAGCTGCTTTGCATCAATTCCATGCTGCCAAGGTGGAAACTCCAACAAAAACCCAACAAGCTGTCCAGTACAGGATACCTCAAGGGGAATCCCCCGTTTTCCACTTCACTGCCTTTGCCTGCTCACCCAGTTGATTCCCGCCTCATTGCTTTCCATACCCCAGCCTTTCTTTAAATTAGAGCGCTGAACAGAACTCTGAGACGCTAAAGAGACTAAACGTTATTGCAAGTACCAATAATTCGAAAAGAGACTAATTTTTATTACTTCTAGGACTACACCGGCAAGTGGAACTAATTTAATGTGTTTGGAGTAAATGTGGAAACCTGAGATGGAGCTTGTGTTTGTCTGTAACTGAAAACGGTTTATTCTCTTAGGTGTGGAAGGGGTTTGCGGTGGTTTGGTATAATGAAGAAAGGCTTTGGAGTACAGGCCTAGCCTTGGAATTTCTTCTTCTTTTTTAACTTCCTTTTTTATTTATTTTTTTATGTCTTTCACATTATGCCTCCCTATCCCACCCATCTTCCCTTCCCCATGAAACAAAATAAAATTTAAGAGAAAAGAGAGAAAAAAAGGAAGAAGGGGACAATCTTGTCATGGAAGCTGCAGTGTGACACAGTGAGTCCCCCAGCAAACCCATTTGACCATCTAATTTTACTTGCAAGCATTCATTGCAAAGAGCCGCTGGTACGGTTCGAAGTCTCCATCAGTGCCTTATGGGGACTCTCCCTGGAATCTGGTTGCTGCCCTCTCTTGTGGGTAGCGGGTCTGCAAGACCAACACCATTCCCCCACCTCCTGCTCCAGTGCTCCAGCAGATCACAGATGGGATGGATGTTGGGGTGGGCCAGCACATAAGCCTGGCTCTGGGCCTGGGTACTTGCAGGATTGGTCAGCCCTCACCTGGCTTCAGGTTAGGCTCTCCAGCGAGCGGCGGGGCCAGTTCTCCTGCTATGGCGCCCTCAAGGCCCCCTCTCCCACACCAACACCTTCAGCTCTGCTGTGTTGCCCAGGTGAGGCGGAGGTGCCTCTCTCCCAAGTGCTGCAGCCCATGAGGGGCAGGGATAACTCTCCAGTTCTCACGATCTTAGGGCCAGCTCTTCTATTCGCCTTAGGCTTGATGGGCTAGTGAGTGGGCATCTCTCCCCTGCCCATGGCACCACTAGACAGATGAGGAGTGGGGATGCCTCTCCTGCACTCACAATACCGTGGCTCACCTGCACCTCTGCTAACAGAGTTGGCTCCATTGTGCTGCCCAGATGAGGTGCGGGGCCTGCTCTCAGTGTTGCAGCTGGTGAGAGGCTGGGACATTGAAATTTATTCTTCGCTTGCCCATTTATTCTAGGTTCAGCCAGTGAGGACTTGGTCTCAAACTCTAAAGTAGTGGTCAGAGTTAATGACATTCTACCACGACGTAACTAGTCTTCCTTGTGAGATTGTAAAACACGATCCTAATTGTACTCACTAGTACTTAACTGCATACATCCAGTTTCATCCTGAAACTCAGGTGGGCTTCCTTCCTAAGTGTTTCCTTCTGTGGAAATAGTTCAGGGGAGGCGGTTGTGGACTCTGAGGGGAAGCAGCCGCCAGGTGAATTGAGTGGTGAGACAATCAGAGAAGGACTACATCTTTGGGGCAGTGCAGAGGGAATCGAAGGCCATTTTGTGCAGGCAGCCTGGAAGCATCTGAGCAGAAGGGCCAGCACTTGGCTGGGGCTCCAGAGCACACTCAGAAGGCTGCACAGTGGTGGGCTAAGAGCCTCTTTTCAATCCTGGAAGTGAAAACCAATGCAGCCCTCCCTGAAGACGCTTGTGCATATGTTCAGTTGTCCCCCCGGGAGGCTCCATCCTTTTCTTCAGGACAAAGAAGATGGAAAAGGAATTTTATGAACTGGAACTTGAACGAGTGAATGGGAGATACAAGCAGATGTTGGTTGGCTGGGGTGAAGGGAAACGGTCCAGATTTCAGATTCAAGTGGAAATAGGTTAGAAATGAACATTCGATTAAGCATCCTGCCAGAATATGTTGCTGCTGCCTATTCTGCTCACTCTATGCGCATTTCAAATTTCAAAAAAAGATTCCCTTTGTTACGTCAGTTCTCGTTCCCACTTAAATGTCAGAATTGTTCTGTAAGGTCTTGTGGAATTCTTTAAGGATGAAGACCCCGGGATGAGGTTTCGCCTCGATTTGCCCATAGATGCTTTCATTCTAGGTTATTTCTGGTCTTGTTGGAATGACTCTTCTTCCCACCGAGTCGGACAAAATTAAGCAGCTGTCCAATTGATCCCCAGCTCTGATGTGCTTCTAGGGGTTCTCAGATCAAGGCATGTGTACTTCAGAACTGCAAGTGTGCCCATTGCTTCACTCTGATAAATTAATTGGGAACTCTGACAATGTTAACAGGAAGATCTTCACACGTAACCCTCCCTATGTGTTTAATTTTCAAGACTTTTTTTTTATTACCAGAGAACAATAGATTGTTGATGTGAGGCAGTGGATGTTCTGTACTAAATGTTTCTGCGTGCTACAAGGTATTTTCAGATCTTCTGGTAGCTTGTCTTTCCCTTTCTCTCTTCCCCTCTTTCTTCCTCCCTCCTTCCTTTTCTGTGATCAAACAGTCACTGTTTCCCACTGAGAAATCTGGGATCCTAAAAAATTAAAAGTCATTAAGAAATGAGTGGCTTGTTGAACTCATCACAGACAATCACCTTTCATTATCTTGTGGACAAGAGTTAAATGAGAAATTTATATAGCTGTGAAAGGTAAAGCAGGCTCAACAAGAAATAATACCATTGATCACAGGAATCGTACCTCGCTGGAAATAAGACTTATTGAAATAAAGTGACACATAAAAATATGCTCTGGTTTGAAAGAAGCGATCTAGCTGCTGATGCTTTTCTGTTTCTCTTGCTCCAAACATGTCATCAATCTCCCTGCTTAGATGCAGCGCAGCCAGGTGTTCAGAATCACAGGGGACCAAAAAGTGGCAGTTCTTAGTGAATGGGGGAAATAAAAAAGTTGGAACAGACAGGACTTAAGTATATACAAAAAATACAGCCTTACTGAACTTGATTTCCCCCTTTTCCTTCCTCTTCTCCCCAGGAATAATTCTGCTACAGGGCTGAGTTCACGGCCGTGAATTGTTGACCTCATCCCAACATCAGAACCTCAGATGTTATTCTAATGTATTTGCAAGCTGGCTTTATGTGGAAATAAACTTGAATCGAGGGTCTGTTGGAAATTCACTGTGACATTCAAATCAAGAAAACCTGCGGAAATTCCCAGAGTCTTCCCCCATGGGCCCTGATGGTAGACTCCAAAAGGTGCAGCCTCAGGTGGTCCCCCTTCTTCTGCGGCAAGAATAAACTTTGGGTCATTGATTGCAATACCATCCTCGGAGAAAATGGTATGCGAGGGAAAGCGCTCAGCCTCTTGCCCTTGTTTCTTCCTCTTAACTGCCAAGTTCTACTGGATCCTCACAATGATGCAAAGAACTCACAGCCAGGAGTATGCCCATTCCATCCGGGTGGACGGGGACATCATTTTGGGAGGTCTCTTTCCTGTTCATGCAAAGGGAGAGAGAGGGGTGCCTTGTGGAGAGCTGAAGAAGGAAAAGGGGATCCACAGACTAGAGGCCATGCTTTATGCAATCGACCAGATTAACAAGGACCCCGATCTCCTCTCCAATATCACCCTGGGTGTCCGGATCCTTGACACATGCTCCAGGGACACCTATGCTTTGGAACAGTCGCTAACCTTCGTGCAGGCATTGATAGAGAAAGATGCGTCCGATGTGAAGTGTGCTAATGGCGATCCACCCATATTTACTAAGCCCGACAAGATTTCTGGTGTCATAGGTGCTGCAGCAAGCTCCGTGTCCATCATGGTGGCTAACATTTTAAGGCTTTTTAAGGTAGGTAAAGACATCACCTTTTCAACCAGTGTGAAAGAATCAGGGATCTTTATGACTCCAAATGTGGGTTTAAAGAAAAAAGTGAAGATGAAGATGCCAATAGACTCTGTATACATCACTGGGTTCCTCAAAGGGGATATTCTGTGCTGGGGTTATTTCTGCCCCGTATCACTTTAGTTCCTTTAGTTGTAATTAAATGGATTAATCCTGACTGTGTTTTCCCAAAGATAATGTTGGTAAGTTCTGTGATGTGTTTGGTTTTTGCTGTCTTGGGATAACTTCCCCAGAGAGGCTCACTTTAAGTCAAAACAAGCATCTTTGGAGAATCATAAACCGTTAGCACATTTATCATACAGAACACTTCCTTTCTACTTGAGGTACTTGTGAGATAATTTGCTTGGTGAAACTTCTTCAAGGTGGGATGCTCTGTTATGACAAGAATTCCTGTGTGAAGAAACAGTATTTATTACTAATGTGTAGATGGTAGTGACACTCTAGAAGATAAGATGGCCATAAAGTTGTCAGAATTATTATAACTTGAACAGAGCAGAACCTCATTAATTCAGAATACTGTGATGCAGACTGGAAATAATTACATATAATTCTTGTTGAGTTAATAGTTCAAATTTAGTAGGAAGCAATCAAGACATTTTGATTTAGGTTTGATGATCTATTATCTGTACACTTTCTTTATAATATTGACTAAAATTGCCAATATAAAATAATATATGTGAAAACACTTTGAAAGTAAAAAGTATCATAAAAATAAAGTTATTATAACTCACCGTTTTTATTAACATTCTCATTTTATTTATTAATATCCATTATGTAGTCTTTTAAAATAGACATGATATTTAAATTGAAAATACTTTTCACTCTGATTTCTTACTCATTGGGATTTGACTTTTCCAACTGAACCTGAATTAATGAGACTTTATTTTATATAATAAAAAACTATGCCTATGCATATTAGACCTAAAGTTGGACTGATGACAGAGTGATAAAAATGAACAAAGTGATGGAGAACCTCACAAAAAAAGGATGAAAAATATTAAATCAAAGACTTTCTGGTTGGGAAGCTACCTTGGGGACCAGTCCAGTTTGTTCTGTGTTTCCTACTGGGATCCTCTCTGTAACATTCCCCGAGAGGCTCCGCAGCCTCTGTTCGCATCTCCTTCATTCAGGGATGAGATTGCTAAGAGGTATTTTAATGGCTATTTACAGATTGATGATATTGCCTCAAAGGAAGAGATCGCTCTGGGTTCCATAGGAGCCTTGTGTTTAAGGCATTCAGAAGCGGGACAAAAAGGCCCCAGGGAGCATGGGAGACACTTCAGCAAGACATCAGGAGAGTCTCCTGACAGTGAGAGGACTTGAAATGAGAACTGGCAGCCAAAGGTCTCTCATTTTCCATCTCTGGAAGGTTTGGAGAGAAGCTGGGCAGTTGTAATAGTGCCCCTAGGGATGACTACCTCCTCGCCCAGAGGCAGACACAGAACCAGTACTCGAGGGTCCTCCCATCTACAGGATCTAGGGTTCTTCTCGGGACTTCTGATCTGTACCTTATGGCTAGAGTCCAGACCAGCTATTTCCCCAGTTCTTCTCTTTTTTCCCATTCAACCTCCCTCCTCACTTGACCCACTATCAGAGAGGAGGGAAACCTCCATGATGATTTTCTCCTTTCTGGGGTCTTCTCTGTGTATATTCATCACTGTTCCTGTTACCCCACAGTTATTTCTATACATTGTGTTTTTCTGTGGTCTGGATACCATCCAAAGGCACACAAGAATTTGAAGAGTGGTCGAGAGATACAAGGTACTAACCTGGATATTCAATGCTTGTTTATGTTATTTTTTTTTGTCACAGAATGAACTTACCTATAAGAAAATGATACTAATAATTCTATATTAGGCTGTTGGGTTTCTTTAGTGAGAAAATACAGGTGACACATGCTACCAGTATCTGGTTGTGTCCTTTCCCCCCTAGACTGTTGAAGTAATTTTCAAGCCATCTGAAGGCAAGAAGGGAGTTTTCATTTTTTATAAAACTGGACCTGTCTTTTTCCTGCTTGTTTCTTCCCTCATCAGATAATTCTTTTGCTATTTTCGGATACTCATAGAGGACTTCTATCTCATGGAGTGAATTACTCTTGGTTTTTTGAACACAGTCATTGTTCCAGGGCAACTCCAGAGAGACCCTGGCCTACACACTTAGGGGTCAGGCAACCCCTTGATGGACATGTAGGGGGAAGGTCACTTTTAGCCAGAAGAGGGCTGATAGATTGCATTACCACCATCAGCACACTGGCACAGAGAAACATTTAACGCATGTCTTAACCACATTAGTAGATTTGAGAAACTGATCTCATTCAAAACTCAATCAGCAAAGGAGGTATGTAGATGCTCCTGCCATCTTCCCACTGAAGCACAAGAATGCAAATCAAATAATTCCAACGTATCATAGTGTTGCTTCCGTTTACTTGCATGATTTATGTGCAGCCTTCAGCTTGCACCTCACAGTGACTGTAATTAGGAGATAATGACGGCTGTTCCAGGAGAGAAAACGGCCCTCTTTAATGTGGATGACGTCCGCTTACACCCGTATGCTAGGACTGACTTGAAATATTATAATAGTTATCAAAGGGATGATTAACAAATGATTGCATTCGAGATTGAGATGTCATTCCATTTTGAAAAATATTAATTTTTCTTAAGGCAGTGCTATGATGAGAGGAATGATGAATGAAAGTAGGTTTTAGGAGTGAACCTTAGGACAATCTGTAGTCCCTGCAGGATAGCGTAAGGCCCATAGAATCCAAAAGGACTCACAGAAATCCTTGGGGCAAGCTCTTCTCCTCTTTGTTCTTAGGGAAGCAGTGATGTTCTATCTTTGTTTCTCTTATCAAAACTCCGAGGCAAAGGACAAGAACAAGCTCCTTAACTTAGAGGAGAGCTAGGCAGGGAGTCGGAGCACGGAGTTTCTGGAAGTAGGAGATGCCCACAGGTCACTAAAGCACCCCCAGAGGAGGGGTTCTCAGTCCCAGTCCAAGGGCAGGTACAGCTTTTGTCTCTTTTTTCCTTCCCTCCAAGGAAGTGTCTCAGACTTCAGAGCCTGGGAATAAGTGGAATTTCTTGCTCTCCTCTGGGGACTGTTTGCACCAACAGGAGTGGATGTGACCCACTCCTGTTGAGTTTAGGTTAAAGGTGACATTCAACGTTGGAGCAACTGACATTAATGTCCACAAAGACACACGGGTCACAAAAGGACAATATTTCTCTCTCTCCTGTTTGGTTAGTTGACTTTACCTCGACTGCTAATTTTCCCTTCTTGAAGAACAGACCTTAGATAGCCTGGGGCGTGTCCTTCCACAGTGATCAAATGAAACATCAGTGGAAATCATTTGAGTGTGGGCTAGCTGATTCTCCATGTGGATTTGTACAGCTGATTCCCAATGTGGGTTTATGTGTGGGCTAGCAAATTCCTCCATGTGGATTTGTACATGGGCTAGTGGATTCCTCCATGTAGATTTGTGTGTGGGCTAGCTGATTCCCCATGTGGATTTATTTGTGTATGGACTAGCTGATTCCCCCATGTGGATTTGTGGTAGTTATCAATGACCAAAACTGATCTTCATTTAAGCCAATGAAATATAGAAATTTCTCTTCACCTGCAAGTCTTTGCCTATAATATTTATGAAGACATATTTTTCCCCAAGAGACTCAATTGTACCAACTACTAAAGCCCTGTGTCTTTTGAGTTATTTTTTTTACACACAATGGGTTTTATTAACTGTAAACAATGAAAGGCAAATCTGCCATGTTTAGGCTCATCTAGTTAGGATGGATGAGTAAATGAGAATATGGAAAAAACTCTACAAGAGGTAACATATCATGTAAATCCTGTTTGATAACAAATAAACCACGGGAAGAGGAAAGTGAGACTCCTCCACTCAGGCCTTTAGTTCTGAAGTACCTTTGCTTGAAAAAGATCACCCCTCCCCTTTAGAGGAGTCAGATGGGCACCCTCTTACCATGGCACTAGTTGCGGTGTCAGGTGAGAAAGGGCACTTCAGATGTGCAGTGGGAGACATCTATATCACACGCGGCCTTGTTAATGTCTCCTTGCCCAAGCCCTCTCAGAGTTATGGTCCCCTGCACCTCAGGACAAAGGCCTACCTCTGCTATGCAAAATCATCCTGCTTTGCTTGACAAGGTTACCAGAGAGGTGGCCTCTACTACCTCTTCATGGCTTCCATGCTACCCTATTGTATTTATTTGTCTGTCTGTAACCCCTGCTAGAAAACACCAAGCAGGCAGGATCCATTTCTTTGTTACTGGTGATCTCATTTCTAGGAACCCATTAAACATGTGAAGGAATGCCTGAATCAACCATACTATCTAAGTACTTATCCCAATACCAAATACTGGCAATAATAATTAGTCAGATAGGAAAAGCAAATCAAATTTTACTTTCTGTGAACTCTTAGGAAAAGAAACAGAAGGAGTAAGGGGAGAAAAGCAAGCAAGCAGTGAACACTGGGAGTTCCTGTTCTCACATGCTTCCTTTTGCTCCTGTGCAGTCACGTCTTCTTTAAAGAGACCTTTAAAATGGAAACTTAACCAAGTACTATACATGAGCACATTCTTGTTTTGGAAGATTTAAGCAACAAATAACAGTCTGGAATGGAAAGAGTCCACTTCCCGGCACATCTACTAATAAAATGACACATGCAGACACAATTTTATTTATAGATATGCCTTATGACTTTCTTTTTTTACTTACTATACGCAGGAGAGACTTCTATGTTGGTGAACGCAGGTCTGTGTCAGTAATTCTCAAGTCTACAAGTCCGAATTACCTGCATAGATGGTGCTCAAATTCTTACCTGATACCAAAGAAATTGGAACAATTTCCATGTGATTCTGTGTTGATCTAAGGTTGGGAAATTACAAGACTTTCCCCCTTCATTTTTGTGACTGGTGGGTTTTCATTATGAATAGACCATAATTTATTTTTACAAACCCCTAATAGGGAAGTAATCAGAGGGTGTTTCTTTTTATTTCATTTGAAAAACTATTGTAATACTGCCAAAGGCCTCACCCAAACCCTGCTAGCTCTAGTGGGAAGTTTTGCATCATAGAACCCTTTCTTGGACCACCACATAGGCTGCATTATGAATAATCAAACCTATCTCTGCATAGGCTGCGTTACATGATTCAGGCGCTATCACAGACCAAGGCTTGTCTCAACATGAAGTAACTTAGAATCAGTGTCCTAGTCTTGTGCCCAGGCTATGAGAGGGACATCATGTTTCCTGTTGTGTTGAATAGATTTTTAAGTTTAGTGAGTTTAAATCTTTCTTTCTTTCTTCTTCTGAATCCCCAAATAGCCTGAAATCCTACAATGAATACAGAAGACATCTTAAGAGCTTACTTAGTGATTAATGCCTATCTTTCAGGATCTTTGAGCAGTGAGGAGGTTTTAAAAGTTGTGAAAAGGCTTTCTAAGAGAATAGCTTGTGACTGGATGAAATACTACTTTTTGTTGTTGTCTAAAAAGTGGTCTACAAACCTTTCTGGAAAAAGTTATAGTAGAGATAAATAATAAACAAATAAATAAATCTGCATAAGGAAAATACTTTTCTACTAATTTTCCCTAAGGATGGCAATTAAAATAAAATAAAAAAGTGTTTATTTTAAGGGCTTTATTTCTTTCTTTATTTTTTTTTTTTAGTCTGTTTTGGATTTACAGAAAAGCTAAAGATTGCTGTGATTTTATTTGGCTTTCAGCACAGGTGTCTTTCATAGATTTGGTTTTTATTTTATTTATTTTTTTATTAACAACTAAAAGCTACCTCTTCCTAAGGAAGCTTAAACTCTGGAGGCAGTGTGTGGTTCTGGTTCAGTGGCTCTCAAACTCAGTTTGTATCAAAATCACCCTGGGGCCTTGTTGAAGCACAGATTGCCGAGCCCACCTTCAGAGTTTCCGATTCAGTAGATCCAGGAATGGTCTGAAAACTGGCATTTGTAAAGGTTCCCGAGTGTTGCTGATGTGGCTGTTTCGCAGCCCATGCTTTGAGAACCAACGCTCCACATAAATTGCTTGCTGGCTGACTTAGCAAGTAAAGGATGCAAAACAGAAATGAGATTTAGCCACGTTCTGACTGACAGCAGCCTTTTGTATTTTGACTCACACCTGGTTAATCTTCTCTTCTTATGGGTCGCCATCACAGCGGCTACTGTAGGGATCTCGGTTTATAATTGTGTGCCCCTTTGGATGTTGTGTTCTTGACTAAATAATATATAGCTCAGAAGTCACAATCAGTACCCTGGTCACTAAAACACGATCTCAAAAGCAGGGCCATCCATATTATCAGTTTTCACTCGCGAGACCACCAGGAAAACTGGTTTTAAAACGTAGACTGTAAGATACACATTAACTGGGAGTTGAGAACAGTAAGACGTGAAGAGGCTATGATTTGTCTCAGCTCCCAGCAATTTGTCTTTAGAAACCATGACAGCTACCTCCTGATTTCCATTATGCAGCTGGATTGCAAATAACACTCTACAGCAGTCTTAATCAATAGAGGGTCACCAGAAGCTCCTCTTCTCCCATACTGGGGAAAGGGCCTATTTATCCACTTAATTGATATAACACATAATCTGGCCAAAGAAGGAAACCTCTCTCTCTCTCTCTCTCTCTCTCTCTCTCTCTCTCTCTCTCTCTTGTGGTAACAAGGGGGACTTTCCTAAGCATTCTTAAAAATATAAGCATATGTAGCGAGCACATGGTAAGATGAAGGTGTCTGAGCATAGCTTGGCCCACAGACACCTTGATCTGTATCCAGAATGAGACCAATCGCTGCAGCTTTCCTGCATTAGATCCAGAAAGCCAGTAGGCGTGGGTTCAGTGATGGCCGCTCGCGTTCTCAAGTCTCTTCATGGCTCCTGCTAAGCCCTGGGAGGCTGCTTTCCCTGATAGGCAAGCCGATTGGCTGGTCAAAGCTTCAGTGAAGCAGCAGTTCTTTCTCCACATCTCCCACCTCACAGTACCACACGAGGCTAACACTCTTTCGCTAGCAGCTCCCTCCTGTTTCTCCTCATCTGGATTGAGGGGAAAAACCTAATTTTGATTAATGTTTGCATTACTTTTTACCTTTTAAATCTAAGTATTTACATGATGACAGTTCCACTTATTAGCATCCTCAGAATGCTTGTGCTGCTTAGAGCACAAATGCCACATCCTGCTTGTGCAGATTTCTCATCATTTTCTAACTTACAGATATGGTCATTATTCTTATAATAAGATGTCTATTGAAGCGGTAGAATATTGTAATAGTTATTCTAGTGATACTCATATTCTTTTGAATAGAACAGATGAATATGAATTTTATGAAACAGGTCGGACTCTATAGTCAGACTTGCTCGGTTCAAAATCTGATATCATGTTTATTAGCTGTGTGATCATAAACCAGAGGATTAATCTCTTCACACATAGCTTGTGTATGTAGAAAAAGTTGGCAGGAACCCTACTTCTTCTGAAAGTTTCTATTGAACTTGCTAACAAGACAAACTGAAGAGGTCAAAGCTAAGAGCTGATCTTCAGTGAGCACCGTAAATATTTGTTGTGATAAAACTACCACTCTTAGATGTTTTGATTTATACCTCTCAACCATTTTTACTAATACTATTGTGTGAGAATGACTAACATTTGGTTAAGAAAGAAAACATAATTTTGGTCAACTCAAGTTTGGCATGTGACTTGGCTATCCTATGGTCAAGCTTTTTATGGGATCTCTTCCTATCCAGCCAGGTGAGTTAAGAAAATAGCATATTCAAGTCCATGTGGTAGGTCATAAGAATCACTTTATTAAAAAAAGATAGCATTCCAAGGGAATTATTAAGTGACCCAAAGATAAACTTAGCTTAATTTTAATAATGTGCTTGAACAAAATTTTCTCTTAGGATTGTGTTTTTTTTTTAAATAAAGGCATTTTGGTTGGCTTAGACTACCTTAGAAACCCCAGGACTTCTGGTGGAATTGTGGGTAAGGGTGAATAGCTGACTAACTCTTGGGATGGATGGTAGCAGTAAGTTCATTTTGGATGTGATGTAGACAGAAGTTTCTGTCCTGCCTGTTTCCTCAGCAATTCAGTCTCAAAGAAACACACAGAGGCTTGTATTAGTTCTAAACTGTTTGACATATTTGCTCAGGCTTATTATTAATGAGCTCTTACAACTTAAATTAACCCATAGTTCTTGTCTCTGTTTAGCCATGTGGCATTCTCATCTTGCTTCCTCTACATCTGGGTGACGACTACAGACTGAGCCTTTCCTTTTCCCAGAATTCTCCTAGCCTGGTTGCCTCACCTATATTTCCTGCCTGGCTAACTGGCCATTCAGCTTTTTATTAAACCAATACAATTGCCAAATCTTCACAGGATACAAGAGCATTATCCCACAGCAATGGGAATTACTTTTTTAAATTTTAATCTTTTTCTGTATTTAGTATGGTGATTCAAAGATTCAGATAGTAGGCTCACGCTAGACAATGATTGAATGATTGCTGTTCTTTGCTGAGGGGAGAACTCTTTTCTTCCAGAGATGTTCTGTGTAAGACTCATCCCTGTCACTGGCTACAAGTGTCATAGATGGCAGCACTGAAAAAATCCAGAGGCACTCGCTCTAGAATTCGTACTCCTCCTGGGACAGTCAGAGGAAGACTGGAATTCAGTATATTAAATTTCAATTCATGTCACTATCTTCTTCTATTTAAATGGGAATAACTAAGTTAAACATTTATTATATTCTGCTAAGTTGTCATTTTGGTGAAATATGGATAATTTAGTCCATTGGAAAAGAGTTTCATAGAGAAGGAGAATGTGTTTATTCACTGCAGACTTACCTGGGCTGATTAGAGTGGACTCATGTAAGACAGAATGTTATGATAGGCCTGGTCAGATAATGGCAAAGAGTTCTTGGTACAAGTGATAAATTTCCATTCCACAAAGGGAAAGAGAATAGAGTGAAGAGATGTGAGTGTTTTATCCATTCATTGTCCTTCTTTCTCTTAATTGGCAAAACAGATAATTGGTATTCATTCAGAAGCATGCATCCTACAGACGAATCCATCATGTCTGACATCGGTTCATACAGTTTGTAGGGAGTACACTAAACTAAGCTATCCTGCTACTTAAAATGCTGCTGAAGAGACATCATTAACATGCAAAGCAACAATGATCTCTATGAGCTGATTTAGTAAAGGCTATACCACTGGACAACCTATTGGGGTTCAGAAGAAAGTTTGACTTCATCTGAGGAAGCCCAAGTTATTAGGAAAGTTGTTTTCCTTAGCTTGGGCTGCTCAATAGAATGGCACAGACCCAGACCTCTTAAGTGTTCTCCTCTTAATGATCCTTTATTGTCTGAGATGTTTTTATGTAACCATAGGAACATGAATACATAAAATATCTATACACATCAAACATTTACTGTTTATTTTTATTTATTTATTTCTCTTTGTCTTTTGAGACAAGGTTTCTCTGTGTAACAGCCCTGGCTGTCCTGGAACTCACTCTGTAGACCAGGCTGACCTTGAATCCAGAGATCTGTCTGTCTCTACTTCCCAAGTGCTAGGATTAAAGGCATGAGCCACCACTGCCTGACCAAACATCTACTGTTAATATTCATTAAGAAATTTATTTTAAAATAATTCTCTGCCATATGCAGTTTGGCATGCAGTTTGGCATCTTTTAGATGGGAGCAAATGTACAGAGTGGGGAGATGGATGTGTTTGCTTATTTTACATAAATATTTAAGCCTTAGGTGAATATTTAATACTGCATAGCATCTTCGGCATTTTTGGAGTTGATCGATATTTTGTAGCTCTTGATGATGAGCAGTAAGATTCACAGAATATTTACATATTTAAATATTTAACACACAAAGGTATGTTTACAGTCACCTCCGAAATTGTTTGAAAATATGGCCTAATCCCAAACCAAAATTCATTCAATTATTTTTCAGGTTAAACTCAAGTCAGCTACTGAAACAATAGTTGGGTATGTATGTGTGTAGTGTACTCATGTGTATTTGCATATGTGTGGGCATGGAGGCCTGAGATCAATGCTGGATATCTTTCTTTATTGCTCTCTACCTTAATGTTTGATATAGGGCCTTTTATTGAACATCGAACTGGACATCAAACCTCTGGGATCCTCTTGTCTCTGCTCCCCCTCCCCTTCCCAACAGCAGGTGTTGCAGGCATATGCTTCCGCATGTAACATTTTAAAATTCGTTAAAAACATTGTTATGCAATAAGTTTTGGTCATATTCTTTCCCCTCCCACAACTCCTCCCAGATGTCCTCCTCCTTACCCAAATTCATGTCCTCTCTTAAAAAAACAAAATGAAACCAACACAACACAAAACACACACTAAAAGCACATACCCCCAACAAATGAAAAAGAAAAAAAAAACTAAACCCCCCAAACCACTGAACCTGTTTTGTGTTGGCCAACTATTCCTGAGCATGCAGCCTGGTTTGGGATGTGGTTGCTATATTCAGGGCCACTCCATTTACCTACAGCTTTCAATTGTAAATAACTTCTTGCTGAGGGGTGGGACTTTGTGCCAACTTCCCGTTTCAATGCTGCATATCCAACTCCATATGTAGGTACTGTGATGTGAGCTGAGTTCTTTGTGTTTGCATGATAAGTACTCTTCTGTTAGATCCACCTCTTCAGTCTCTCCAGCAGCCATTAAGAAAAATAAAAAAAGACCCAAAATGCCAAAACTTGCAAACATCCTAACACAATGCATACAACACAAAAATATATTAATTTGATACTTCTTGCTCAAGAATGACAGCAGGAACATATTAAACCTTATCGTTCATAATTTCCAAGAGCAGATAACCGTGTGTGCAGTAAAGACAGTGCAGTTAAGAGCACACACAGTATAGAATTGGACCTAAGGTGTTTGAGGCTGAGTGGTGGTAATGGAGCTGATGACAGGGGCTGTGCCAAGTGCACAGTATGTGTTCGAAACCAAGCTTGCAATGAAAGCTGCATTGAAACCAGGTGAGTGCTTCTGGAAACACCTTGTGCTTTGTTACATTTGATTTTGAATTAGGCTTCGACGCGTGCATGCTTAGAAATGCTTAACTGTGGCCATATTTTCACAACCTCCACATTCAGGTATTTGATCCCATGTAGGGTTCTGACCCAGAGCTCAAAGAGCTATGGCCTAGCGTGGACAGTGTACACAGTGCTTATTTCTTAAAAAGGAATGCTTGAGACAAGAGTACTGCATGCGGGGTTCTTGGCAAAGTCCTCTTTGCTAGTTTATAGATGCCGTCTTATTTTGTTGTGACAGGAGGGCAGAATGAGTATGTAAGAGAGAGAGGTGGAGGAAGGGCAGAGGAGATCAAAGCAACAATAAAAATCTCTCAAATCAAAACTCTCATCCTTCTTTCTTTTAAAAAAATATAATATTTTGTTAATCCTTTGAAGATTTCATAAATAGTTTTGATCATATCTACCCCATATTCCCTCTGAACTCCTCCCACACCCACCCCTTCTTCCTACCCTTAAACTTTACACCCCGTCCCCCAAAGATGTATCTCAAAGCAGATGTTCTGGTCCTTTGACCCTTGTCATCTTTGCCCTGTCTCTTCAAATGGCACTAATCCACTTATGAGGGATCCACTGTCATGACCTAACACAAGAGGCCCCACCTCTTGCTCACGTTGCATTGAGGGTTAGAATTTCCAACTATGAATTTGAGAGCACACATCATTCAATTCACACAATAGCACAAGGCTTTGTACAATGAGGTGGAAATGCGGGGGACTTAGCTGAGTAGGTAGGAGTAGGTAAAGCTAGCGGCCAGAGAGAAGAAAGGCCTTCCAAGCCTGAGATACCTATAAACCTTTGGCCTGATGTCAGCTCATGCGAACCTATAAGGAAGTAGAAGTAAGAGGAAATGGAAATGTCTTTTCCTCTTCAGGCCATCTTTCTGCTATGATAAAGCTTCAAAGATCAAGAGTCTCCTAGGAAGATTAAGATGAAGCAGTTGGGAGTGTTTTACCCCTTCCATTGAGCATAGAACTGGGAGTTCCAGTTAAAATCCAAGCCAGTGGGCAGAGAGCACCCAGAGGGCAGACATTGCCCCTCAGGAGGCAAAGAAGGTAACCTGCCCTTGGGTTTAGGGAGGGAGCTATCAAACCCAGGAGAGGTGCTGGCCATTGCTCTCTGGAAACTTATATAACCTAAAATCCAAACTTTCTCTTTTTTCATTTTCCCTGCGGCTCTCCTTACTGTTTGGACTGTTTTCATTAATCACAGACGCAGAGATAATGGCTCAAAGAGAAGCTGAACACTGTCAGCGAGTTGATTTTACTCATGCCTGTCTCATAGGAGAGCCAGCCCTCAGGGCTCACTGCTTTTCCTTCCTCCCTCCTCCTGCAGACTCATCAAATCTGCAGTGTCTCTACTGGTCAGGTGGTGATGGTCTCAGTCAGCGAAAGTTTGGGGAACAGGCAGTGTGTTCATTGGAAAGCGTTTGAGATGTTTGGAAATAGAATCTGAATAGAAGGTGGCATATGTAATTCTGTTTTTTTTTTTGTTGTTGTTAATGTTGCAGATTTTGCTGTGTAATTTCCACTTTTCAAACCTCCCCTATTGAAATGGAAGGTGTTCTGATGTTGTCTTAGAAACCACAGGGATGGAATTTTAAATTCTTGGAGTTTTCCCCCTTTTGCCGGAGGAAAGAAGAGACTGTAAACTCGATTTTTTTTAAAATTTGACTTCCTTTATTTCATTGATATTCATGCAGCTGAAACATCTAGTGAGTTTGGCTCGTGTATAAATTAATATTTACAGGTAAAACCTTGCTGAAAATAAAATAGATTAAGTGGAGAATATTTTTCCCATAGCTTCCTTCTCCAAAGAAAATGAAATAACTCTGCACCATGCCTCTGCCGCATGCTCCATCTGTCAGCTGCATGTGGATCTGAGCCTGCGCCATCTCAGGAGTGTTCGGGGCTGGGGACTTCATGTGCAGCAGGGTGGCAGTGTGCATGAGCTGATGTCCACGGGGAGAACTGGGAGTTAGGGATTTAGACATACCTTTAAATAGGTCTCTGAAAACCTGTATCATTGAATTCTAATTACAATTACATTTCAGCCCCTGCTGATCAATGTTATACATAGCATGCAACAACTTTTAAAAAAAGTATTAATCAAGGATTCTAAAATACATACTACAGGATGAATAAATATTATTTTAGCATATTTAAAAATTTCATGATGCTTAAACTAAGTATTAATATTTTAGTTCACTAAAATAATATGAGTCTAGGTTTGGATGGGAAAATAAATATAAGGTCTATAAATAATAAGTACAACATGCACGATGGGAATTACCCCTGCAGGATCTATGTCCATGTAGAGACTGGTTCTCAGGAGGGTACACAGTTTTGCATTGTGCTTTGTTTCAGATACCTCAGAATTAAGTTAAACCAGAGTTGTGCAGGTTTTAAACAGGATGAGTCAGACCCAGTATTGTCTGTGGGCATTTGAATACTGTGCCCAGTGACAGCTTGGTATTTTAAAGATGCTTTTAGAAGCTTGACACATAATAGAGATATATTAAAAAAAAAAGTGATTGCGTTCCTTAGTTTCCAAGTACTTGGAGTCATAAAATCTTGTCATTGTAACATTAGAAGAAACATTTAAAGTCTTCCTTTGTAACCTGGCATGCAAATTAAAACATATTCTGTGGGACCAGGCGTGGTGGCCCATACCTGTAAGCCCAGGCAGAACAATACAACAGGAGAAACAACGACTAGGCTAGTCTTTGAAGACCCTGCATGGGGTAGATTAGTCTCGCTGGGGTCAAGTATAACTCCATCCAACCTGACTTCTGAGGACCTCTCCATCCCTGAGCAGCCCTCCAGCTACCAAAGGGCCCCTCTTCTTCCTGAGCCCTGAGTTATCAGCGTCTCTACTGCCTTATCTGCTTCTTAGACCAGCAGCACAAGCACTAACGCTTATTGACAGCTTCCCAGAAGCCAGGCATGATGCTAAACACTTGATATACATAATCACATGACACACCTCAGCACAGCTGTCAGGGAAGCATGACTTTTGGATGAGGGAAAGACGCTTGTCAAAGGTCATATGGCCACTCCATATAAAACTTGGGTCTGATGGACCCATGCATCTTAAACTATTGCTTTATACCACCTTTCTATGGTATATTTTCAGATTTCCTGGTGGTTTCCTTTATTTGACTATGCTCCTGCTGTTACTTTAATCCAATTCCGAGTTAAATCCATTTCTCCTTGCCATTTTCCGAAGGCTTGCCTTTGAGCAGAGAAGTTCAACCCTCCAGATGGGAGGTGTCAACTCTACAAGCCTCACACTCTCAGTATGTAGGCGGCTGGAACGGTAGGTGGGCCGCTCAGCATAAGCACAGCGGACAGTGGCCTTCATACGAGGATGGAAACTTACAGCTCGTGACCCTGTGTGCCTGCCTTCCTGCTGGGTTGGTCACATGGCTCTCAGGAAATGTTGGGAGACTTGTTAGCAACACTAAGGGGGCGCTTTCCATTGTCCAGACGTTTTCTGAGGACATCAGACGGGAAGAGTTTGTATTATTGCAGATGATCAGAGCCGTTTGTGCAGCAGGAAGCCTTCTGTGGAAGGGCTCATCCATCCAGAATTCCTTTCTGAAGTTGATAGCCGGATGTGGTGAAATTGCTTGAACTTCAGGAAAACACTGAAAGCATCAAAATAAATACATGTGTTTGCGCCTACTCCTTTCCCAAACTAAACTATTCCCCGTGATTGCATTTCCTGAACATATGAAATGAAGTTCTAGATCAAATGGAGTGATGATAAAGTGAGACTATTCATGTGAAGGTCTTCCATTTTTTTTTTTCTTATTTCAGTGGTGTCTAGACTTGAGTACCTGGGCTCATATGCCCGGATATGTCAGGGAGTGCATGACATTCACAGTGTCTGAAAAACAAACCATTCATATTCACATTCATGAGGAAAGGCCAGAGTTCAGTCCTCATTCTTTTTTTTTTTTTTGTAATTTTATTAAATTATAAAAAGTTTCCATTTACGCCCCTCCTCCCAACGCCCTCCCACTCCCCCCTCCCTCTCCTCCTCCCTCTTTGTCCCCAAGGGAAGTCAGGGTCTCCTGCCCTGTGGGAAGTCCAAGTTCCTCCCCCCTCACTCCAGGTCCAGGAAGGTGAGCATCCAAACAGACTGGATCCCAAAAATCCAGTATATGCAGAGGAAACCAGTCCCAGTGTCATTGTCAATGGCTTCTCAGAAAGACTGCAGGCCAGACACATTCAGAAAATCCGGCCACATTCAGAGAATCTGGTTGGATCACATGCTCGTTCAGTCACGGTCCATCTGGCCTTGGTAAACTCTCATTAGATCCGACCCCTTGTATCAGTGGGTGATAGTATCCCTCGCAGTCCTTCATCATTTTCTTCCTCCTTTTGCTCCTCGTTTGGATCTTGGGGGGCTCAGTTCGGTGCTCCAACGCGGGCCTCCATCTGTATCGTCATCTAACGCCAGATGAGGGATCTATGGTGATAAGCAAAATATTCATCAGTATGGTCACGGGCCAAGGCCGGTTCAGGCACCCCCTCCTCTGTCCAGAGAACAATCTGGGGATCTCTCCTTGGACCTGGGGAGAGGGTTAGAGAGAAGGGATTAGGGGAGGAATGGAGAAAGCTTGGTTGACCGGGATGGGGGGAAGGGAGGAAGGATGAATGTGGGATCAGGGAAGAATATATTTCAACTAAGGGAGTCATATTAGAGTTTACAGGAAACTTGATTATATATGGGATCCCAGGTCAGTCCTCATTCTTGTACCTTAGCAGAAGAGGAGACTCGAGTTCTTTCTGCCTCTCTGGGGAGTAAACTTGGCTAGCAGCCCCACCTGCTCATAGTTATCCTGTCCCAAAAGCTCCCGCTCGGTGCCACTGCCGCTGCATGTCCCATTGTCGCGTCCTCTGTTAACCCATCTTGATCCTCTATTCCAAGGCCTTTTAAAACCACAATGTGTTTGGTTATGCCTTTACTTTGAAAACACTTTTGATCTCTTTTAGAGTTCCATTAGATAAAAACACCTTTTTATGCCTTTTGTTTCCATGGTAATGGATTCCAGGACTGCTTTAGAAAACCTCTGGCTTTATGGGACCGTGGGAAGGCAGTACATTACAGATTAATACAGTAAATACCAAACTACCTATACGAGGAGCACAAGGCTGAAAGGAGTGCTTAGAAGACCTGTGGAGCCATGAAGCTGTGCATGTGCACATGCGTGTGCGCTCCTCTCTCTCTCTCTCTCTCTCTCTCTCTCTCTCTCTCTCTCTCTCTCTCCCCCCTCCATATGTGTTTGCATTCATTTTAGAAACAGCAACCAGTGAAAGTTGGAAACAGAGCCCTACACTGCAGGCAAATAGCTGTGAACTTCAGTATCAAATTTAGTGTTCACTAGTCAGCTCAAGGCAGAAGGAGCAACATTAACTTGAGACGTTAGTTTCAAGTTTAATAATATATAAGAAGCCCTGGAAGCTCCCTTTCTGAATTTTGTACAACCTTCTTTCATTTTTACAAGTACCATTCCTGTTTCTAAGAATTTAAATGTGGAAAGAGAAGCTTTCTCTAGCTGTTTGCCTTTTGCTGGAAGAAAGATTATTTCCCTAAACCCAAGGTTGTCTTTCTGATAGTGTCTGCAAACATATCCTTTAAGAATCTGGGGACACAGATCAGTGTGCAACAGGAGATTCTGTTAGAAGAGAATTTAAACACTAAAGTAGAGTTCCCTAGGAAAAACAGAACGACTGTTGCAAAACAGTCTAGACTGCTGAGAATAGAAGGACATATTCAGACATTTGCCCTCGCCCCCAACGTGCCCCTTCATTTTGTCACCCCTGATTTTGTCTCCTTCATACTTGTTCTTTGTTGGATCCTGGATCAGGGCAAGGTGGAGAAGTGGAGAGAAGGGGAAATCAGATGGGAGGGAAAAGGACTGGAGGTTGGAAGGAAGAGGGTAAGAGCGTGCTAACACAGATGTGCTTATTTGGAAACAGGCAATGAATCAAAGCCCCATTTTCTCTAATGTAGATTTTAATATTTTAAATTGCCAGCACCATTATTAATAATATTAAGATGCTTTTATGTTGAAATGACTAAAGATACTTTCAGAATAAAGAATGACATTGGAAATGTAAATATCCTTCCCCAAGATTGCTCTTTTTAAAAAATGTTTTGCAGTTATTTACCCCACATTCTGCACTCCATGTGTGCACACTCGTCTGTGCAGGTTCATGAAGGGACAAAAGAACCACTTGTAGGAGGTGCTCATCCCACTTTGTGGGTTCTGGGGCTCAAACTCAAGAGGTCATACTTGGCAGCGAGCACCTTTATCTGCGAGCATCTCTCTGGCCCTGTCTTTTCTTTTTATGCCTTAAGCGTAAAAATGATCAACAACCACATTGCAATGTTTTCAAAAGTGTTTTTCTAGGAGACACACATTGAGGAGCTAGAAACACAAGGCTGGAACACTGTATAAAATGATTTATTGTAAGACTTGGGGAAACCCCATCTTCCTGGAAAGATTCAGTACTACTGTCCCTAATAAAATTAAAAGGAAGGCCATTCGTTTCAATGCCCAGTATTCATTTTCATCCTCATATTCTTTAGTTTTAAAGTACCTGCTAGAATTTCCTCTGCTATAGTGATTTCAGCAAGGCTAGCGGAAATTGAGCCTGTCACCACAGTACACGGGACGGGACACTGCTTCAAGTGGTTGTTTCTTCTTGCTCCACCCACACGAGACCTTTCTTCCCTAGCTCTGTTTCCTTATTAGCATGGGTCACACACCAAGAAACACTTCACGATTCTGTAACTAGGATGTAAATAAAGCTCCTCCCCTCAGAGAGAGCATCCTCCAAGTAGAAGATTAGTTAAGACTCAAGTCCCGGCAAGGAGTCCTTTGGGTGTGATGGCAGGTCAGCTGATAACCTTTGAGAAGCTCTCTTTGGGGGCATCAGTACAAATTTTATAAACTACCATTGCACCCAAAACAGAACTCGGAGGTGGAGACGGCTGGGATCTTCCCCTGTTGCACTCCAGGTATACCCTCAGAGCAGCACTGGGGCTATGCTTCCTGAGAAGGTTCAGTCTGTGGTCGAGTGACCCTAGAAAAAGGGGGATGTCTCTATCCCATTCATCATCTATTTCACCGCTGCTTGCTTTCCTCTAGGTGATTTGAGCTTTTTATAGAATCCATTTTGAGTTACTTATAATGTTTTAGAGTGTATCCCTTTATATAGCTTTTTACACACACACATAAATAATTTATCATGGTCTACCGTTGGTGCCATTTTGCTAGTTCCAACCAAGTATAGAAACTTAACTCTTACCACCTGTTCTCTTTTGTAATATGCTTGGACTAAAGATTTCCTTGGTGTACTCTGAGAAGCATGTAAGGTGGCGGTATGCCTTCTGTTTTAATCATTAACTAAATTTAGAAAACTCAAGAGAAGCAAATTCTATCATATTTACCCATATTTTATTCTTTTCCTTCCTTCCTTCCTTCCTTCCTTCCTTCCTTCCTTCCTTCCTTCCTTCCTTCCTTCCTTCCCTTCCTCCTTCTTTCCCTTCATTCCTGATATCTCGACTTGTTTTTCTTTTCCTTTTCACTCAGAGAACCCTTTCGCCACTCTTTTAGGGGCACATCTGTTAATGAGAACTTGCCTTCGTTCTTCATCTGCGGATGGCATTCTTGAGGAATATTTTCTCTGGATATGGATCTGATTGACAGGTCTATTCTTTCAGCATTTGAAAAACATCACACCACTTCCTTTGAACCTCCTTGACTCCTTTTGAGAATTTTTTCGCTATGGGATTTTTTTTCTCCCTTAAGTGACATGCAGTTTCTCTCTGGCTTGTTTCCTTGTCGTTGCTGTGCCCATAATGTGTCTTGACGTGAAGTTCTTCCGACTTCTCTGTTAGTGTTTATTCAGACCCTCTTCTCTGCTTTTTGCCAACTCTGGAAAGATTTTAGCCAATATACCTTTAGCTACTTCAGCTGCACATTTATTTTTTTTGTCCTCGTGGGAATCAGCTGACTTAAATTTTAGTTCTTTTGTCCCTCAGGTCTTTGAAGTGCTATTAATTTTTCCCCTAGTGTGATTAATTATTATCATTTAGCCGAGACCATTTTTCATTCTAGCTTGGCAGCCATGGACTTTTTCCTCTGCTTTACTCATTCTTTTGCGGAGTCCATCTTTTTTGGAGTTCCAAAATTTTTGCTTGGTTCTCCTATATTCATTTTCTTTGATGAATTCCTATTGGTTTCCTAGCTGTCTGAAGCCATCCTCCTCCCAGTCAAGACTGTTGGCTGTTACTCTTTGAGGCTAATAATGCTCTGGTTGTGCCTTGTTACCCCTTCCCCTTTGACTTCGCCGACATCGCCTGGACTGTGGACCACTTCCCCACTGAAGAGTCCTTCCTCTCCTCTACAGCCTGACACTACCTCAGAGAAGCATTGTTCTCAGCAGAGGTGAAAGTCCAGCCTCCCCTCTTAGCTCTCTCTGAAAGAACTGTGTAGTAGGGGTGTTGCTCACCTCTGTACAATCTAGGCTTCCCACTGTGCCTCATGTGTTTGTGTGTGTGTGTGTGTTTGTGTGTGTGTGTGTTTGTCTCTCTCTCTCTCTCTCTCTCTCTCTCTGTGTGTGTGTGTGTGTGTGTGCGCGCGCGCACACCACGGTGTTTGACTCCAGTAGCGGGGTTTATTATCTAAATGTTTCCTATCTAAAAGGGTCTATTTGGATCATTTTCCAGTTCTTTGGATAAACTAAACAGGCTTTTTGGTTTCATTGTTTTTGATCTATGCCTGTTGGCATGTCCAGGTTTCTGGCCTCTTTAGGATGAATGAGGGCATGCATGGGGGTCTTAGTTAAGGTTCCGCTTGCTGTGATGAAACACCATGGCCATGAACAATTGGGGAGGAAAGGGTTTATCTCAGCTCATCATTCTCAGGTCACTTTGTCACTGAAGGAAGTCAGGGCAAGAACTCAAGGCACGAATCAGGAGTAGGAACTGAAACAAAGGACACAGAGGAGCGCTACTCACTGCCTTCATCAGCATGTTTCCTCATGCCATCCAGGACTAGGGGCTCAGAGGTGGTACTAGCCCCCTGCATGGGTTGGGCCCTCCCACTTCCATCATTAATCAGGAAAATGCCCCCACAGACTTGCCTACAGGCAATTTGGGGGATGTATTTTTCTCAGTTAAGGTTTCTTTTCCTAGATAACTCTAACACGTGTCAAGCTGACTAGAAACCTAACCAGGATAAGGGGAAAACAGCAAAAGCAACAACACTCAGAAGGGATACGGAGAAAGAAGAAAATCCAAGAACTTCAGTTCTCTATCATTCCCTGGCTCCAGAGGTCATTGATCTACGTAGCTTACATGCCCTCCTCTCAGCCTCAGTGTTGGATATGATGTTCAGGCATTAGTCGGACCCATGAGATTGGTAGGGAGGAGCACATCTCTTCCAACATCTGCCAAAGCCTCTTTGCATCTTTGCCCTTTTACACACTAGCTGTCCCTTCTATTGCTCCCCCTTTCAAGGTCAAAGGGTTTGATGTGCTTTCAACAGCACCCAGTTACTGTAAGTTAGGAATCTTAGCTTGGAATGGGAATAGCTGCAGCGAAGATGCATTTCTTGCACTAGAACAGCAGCAGGGATGAAGTGGTGCATTCGCATGCTTTGTTGTTAGACAATCCTGGGTTCATGCTCTATTTTCACTGTATGTTTGTATTTAACCTTCATCAACAGGCATTCACCTGTTTTTTCCCAGGTGATGACTCAGGAGTGGCATATTTCTTGTGCCTGGCACATATTAAGTTCTATAAAAACATGATTGCTATCGTGCAGATTATAAATTTCCCAGATATTTTGTTAATAATCTCATTTCTGCTTGGAGAGGAAACAGTTTGAACTATTTTTTTAGGACGCTGTTTTATACAAACGAGGTATCGATAGACGGGAACTCCCAGGAACCAGCTCCCCATTCTGTATTCTGCCTCCAGAGAAGAGCGTCAGTTAGAACAAGGAGCAAGAACAGTGATTTCCCTGAGCGATGATGTGACATTACTTTGATGAAAGCCATAGATTTAGTAAAGAGGTTTCATAATATAAGAAGCTAGTTAAAGGATGCTTGGGAGATGTATCTATGTTCCTCAAGAAAGACTGAAAAGTAAGTATTTTAGAGAATATTCTTGCATTGGTAAACTCAGCTAGACTGGCTTCAGATTTCAGAATATTTTGAGATCCTCACTACAGGTCAGATGAGAGTGGAGGGGTCAAGAAACAGGAAATTTGTACTTTTTTCCTTGAGGAAGAGTAGAGTTCTAAGCTGGAAGGGAGATGAGTTGTTCCTGACTGGGATTCTACATACATAGTCATGGAGGTCATTTGGTCACTCTGAGCTTGAACTAATGTGCCAGCTTGGAACACTCATGGAGAACCTTGTTAGGTCAAGCCCCCTTGAAACAAAGATGAAGTGAGGGGAACTTATGTAGTTATTGGTTAAAGAATGTTCTCAGAAGAAGGGATGTGGCCTCAGGCAATCTAGCCACAGCATGACCCTGTGGGATTTACTGGAGTATTAATCACTTCGGAGTCTACCTTGCATTGAGACAAGGAAGTAGGCATTTTGTATCTTTGCATCCTAAGCTACAGAGAGTCTAGTATTAAGTTAGGGAACCTTTTTAGATACCCCTGGGCAGTGAGATTTTGTAATTCAAGGGCAAGTCTCTGGATAAGGTGTGAGAGTAGCCATAGGATTCTGGATGAGGGGATGAGAGATCTCTGAAATGCAGGTAGGGCTCAACTTCTACAAGCTTCATCGTGGTCATGTGAAAACCAGTGGTTTGTGTAACAGGAGACCTGGCTTGTAGTCCTGAATTGCTGTGTGACCTTGAGAAAGGCCCCTGGCTTACAGGAGAAAAAGATCAGCATAGATAGATGCTTAAAGCCTCTTTGATTCACTCTGCTCAGTTAATTGAAAACATTTGATTTAGCAAAACGAGGGCTTCTGGCCGACGAACCATGTAGATCACTAAGAAGACCAAGGAAGGTAGGTGTAAAGCTGTTGTTAGGTGGCTTATAATCCAGGCAGACAACTTGTGGGGTCTGGAGGCAAGGAGCCTTAGTAGCTTGGTGTCTTAGTTAGGATTTCTATTGCTATGAAGAGACTCCATGACCACAGCAACTCTTGTAAAGGAAAACATTTAATTGGGGCTGGTGTACAGTTGAAGAGGTGTGGTCCATTATTTCAGGGTGGTGTACAGGCAGACAGGGTGCTGGAGAAGGAGCTGAGAGTTCTACATCTTGATCTGCATGAAACAGAAGTGGACTGAGACACTGGGCATGGCTTGAGCATAGGAGACCTCAAAGCCTGCCTCCACAGTGACACACTTCCTCCAATGAGGCCACACCTATTCCAATAAAGCCATTCCCTATGGAGGCCATTTTCTTTCAAACCAATACACTTGGTGACTGAGGAATACCCAGGGAGTTCACATCAAAATCTGAATCTTGGAAGAGGATTCTAGGAGGAAGTCTTCCTGTTCCCTTTCTGTGTATTACACTAGAACTCTGCTCTGTTCAGTCATTTAATAAAATGTTTTCAGTATCTGAACTACAGTTTATGGATTCTGTTACTTTTCTCTTTGATTTTCATTTTATTCATCTAAAAGAGATCTTTCTTTTTTACAAATGGATTGCATTACTAGTAATATTTTGCAATCATTTTTTGATTCATTAGTGCAGTTTGTACCCTATCAGAGTGAGACAGATTTTGATCATATTTTTATGTACCTTTGTGCTGAGACTCACGTGTTCTAATGAATAGTGGCAGCAGGCGAGGCTCAGTAGATGGATTAATACCATAGCAATATCAGACCTGGGACTTTCTGAGGACATTTGCCATATCAAGGGTAGGAGTTAGTAATGATAATACATCATTGTTAGCCAACACAAGTGGTTGATGGTTCACTATTACTCTTGCTGAAACAGTGGCATAGATTCACTGCTGGTATCTGAGACTCGTTTGGTGTTTCATGAACTTAGAAGTTAACACTAACAAAACTAGACTCCTGGGAAGCTTCTCCCTTTCATGCAAGGCTTAGACTTACAGAACCATCACCATCCTCAAACTTCAGCTCCTCTGTGTGTATCTTTTCAGGCCAGAGACCTTTGAGGAGTTGAACCTTAAGGCCAAATCAACAGGCTTTGTAGTAGACCGTGGAAAAATATTGAGCAGACTTTTTCTCTAGGAGTGGTTACCTTTCATGAGAAGCCAAGTTTTTCTTGCTTGAAAAAAAGATGTTTCTAAGGAGTTTTCAAGCTTCGTTAATTTATTAATAAAATGACTGAGTTCTTATGAGACCTTTTTTGGGGAAGGTTTTACAGGTTTTAGAATATTTGAAAGGAAAAAGTCCCAGTCTGGTGCAACCAATGGGAAGTCCTATCAAGCAGGAAGCTGCTTTTCTGTGTGGCTCTTGCTTAAGTTTGAGTGAGTCCTGCTGAGACTGGGTGCTGCTCAATGCGTAGAATTCTTACAAAAAAAACCAGCCTGTGAGGTTGTCAGATCTGTAGTCTGATAGGGCTTAGAGTTTATATGCCTGTCACTCATTCCCACCTCAGCCCCTGTCCCTGCATTCCCTTCCCTGCCTCCTGGGGGATGCGTCCAGATGCTTCTCTGCATGAAGGGATTTCAGTAAGGCTAGGGTGACAATGCCTTTTTTTTTTTTTTTTTTTTTTTGCTTGCTTTCCTTTGCCATCCCTGCACCCTTGAATTATCTATGGTTGTAAATAGTGTCTTGTTTAAAATGTTATGTTCAACTCGAAAAATAGTTTTATTTGGAGAGAAAAATTAACAATTTTAGTACATCCTTAAGATTTAGTAGAAATGTGACTTTAGAGAGTAATTTTTTTTTGTCAGAGAGGCAAAAGGTGCTTTGCCATGTCTCTATGTTTCAATCTTGAGGTCCCAGCTGACATTTTCAAGATGTAGCTTCTTTCCTTGGCAGAGATGTCACCTGGACAGATAGTGCCATTTGCTGCTAATGATGATTGATGTTAGTTCAAAAAGTTCTTCTGTGTCAAGAGGGCACTTGGGAAGCTGCAAAGAGCGCTTCCCAGTATGGGAAAGCATTTGTTACCGCTCACGCTTTGATGCAGCAACACATTGTGGTTGTTGGCATAATGAGAGGCAGGTTTCAGGAGTTACTGCTGCACCCAACCCGTAGCTGCCAAACTAGAAAGACAAACTATATCGAGGATTAAAGGATGGAATCCCTTTGTGTCTCGGAGGAGCAGAACTGAAAGGTTCATAATGACAGACAGGACCATTAGGAGGCATGAAAGGAAAAGCAGAAGCCAGGCTGGAAATGTTCTGGGCTAGAAGGGAGTTGGTGCCCTTTGAACATTCAGGTTCAAATAACGTGCCATCCTTTATCTCCAACGACAACATGTCTGACCTGGTGGGTGTGGAGCATGTGCTGCCGTTTGCTTTCCAACAGAGAAGATGGGTTTTCTTCAGCTCCATCTTGTGCGAACTAGAATTCTTATAAGGGACCAGGGATAGGCGTTGAAGTGAGATGGTGGTGGTTAGTGCAGGATGAGTACTTTACGTTGGCCAAGTCTCCTCCTCAACACCGTGTCTGCATCGTCACCATTATTCTTCACACATAACCTTGGGAGGTGAGGATGCATGTGTCTAATTCGCACCTAATGAATGGGGCCACTGAGACTCCAGGAGGCAAAAGAACATTCCTAAGGTTGCACAGGTAGTGAATGGTGTGTTGGGTTTGACCTCGCTGAATTTGGGGCCAAGACCCAAGCTCTGAAGTATGACCTACTCTGTTCTGCTAAGGTTTAGTGACAGTTGTAAACACATCTGGGAGCAGGAAGACCATGACCTGGAATCCTGGCTTCTCACAAGTTCTGTGAAACTTGGGAAAGTTGTCTAACATGGTTGAGGAAGGGAGAGAGAAAGAGGCCATTGTTTCCATCAATATTTTGTTTATTACTTTGTTTTTGCACCAGATCAGAGCAAAGCTAAGGGCTGATGTTTTTTCTCTTAAGCAGTCATAAGAAGAAATTACTTGGGTCTTGTCAGTGTTAGTAAGGCAGATTTCTGGGCCTCACTCAAGAGGGGTTCTCATCTATTGGCTTTGAGGAGTACTGGTTGGGTACCTGAGTTTCAAACAAGGGCTTTAAGTAACATAGATTTAACGGCCATCCCATTCCACTCCAAGGAGCTCTGCAATGTGGGAATCACAACCCTAAAGCAGCTGCCCCTGTTCTGGTCCACTCTGGCAAGGCAGTTCTGCAATGAGCTTTACAGATAATCTGATTTAAAAATATTTTGTGACCGACTTATTCATTTTTATCATAACTGAGTGAGGAAATGGAACATGGACAACCTGTAGATTCTTTCTCTTCATCACTAACAAATGTGGACCAATGGAACCAAATCAAAGACCCAGATATCAATCCACACACCTATGAACACCTGATTTTTGACAAAGAAGCAAAAAAAAATATCAAATGGAAAAAAGAAATCATATTCAACAAATGGTGCTGGCATAACTGGATATTAACATGTAGAAGAATGAGAATAGATACATATCTATCACCATGCACAAAACTCAAGTCCAAATGGATTTGCATAAAACCAACCACAATGATGCTCACAGAAGAGAAAGTAGGAAGTACACTTGAATGCATTAGCACAGGAGATCACTTCCTAAATATAACACCAGTAGCACAGACACTGAGAGAAACAATTAATAAATGGGACCGCCTAGAACTGAACAGCTTCTGTAAAACAAAGGACATGGTCAACAAGACAGAACAACAGTCTACAGAATGGGAAAAGATATTCACTAACCCTACATCAGACAGAGGTCTGAACTCCAAAATTTACAAAGAACTCAAGAAATTGGTCATCAAAAGAACAAATAACACAATAAAAAATGGAGTACAGACCTAAACAGAGAACTCTCAACGGAGAAATCTAAAATGGCTGAAAGACACTTAAGGAAATGCTCAACATCTTTAACCATCAGAAGAAAGCAAATCAAAACAACTCTGAGATTCCATCTTACAACTGTAAGAATGGCTAAGATCAAAAACACTGATGACAGTTTATGCTGGAAAGGATGTGAGGCAAGGGGAACACTCCTCCATCGCTGATGGGAGTGCAAGCTGGTACAGCCCATTTGGATATCAGTGTGGTGATTTCTTAGAAAATAGGAAACAACCTTCTTCAAGACCCAGAAATACCACTTTTGGGTATATATCCAAAGATGCTCAATCGTGCCATAAGACATGTGCTCAACTATGTTCATAGCAGCATTGTTTTTCATAGCCAGGACCTGGAAACAACCTAAATGCCCCTCAACTGAAGAATGGATAAAGAAGATGTGATACATTTACACAGTGAAATACTGCACAGTGGAAAAAAATAATGACATCTTGAAATTTGCAGGCAAATGGATGAATCTCAAAAACATCATATTAAACGAGGTTACTCAGACCCAGAAAGACAAATATAATATGTATTCACTCATAAGTGTCTTTCAGACATAATGCAAAGAAAAATCAGCCTACAAATCACAACCCCAAAGAAAATAGACAACAAAGAGGACCCTAAGAGAGACATACATGGATCTAATCTACTTAGGAAATAGAAAAAAGACAAGATCTCCTGAGTAAATTGGGAGCGTGGAAACCATGAGAGACAGTAGAAGGGGAGGGTGGAGAGGGAGTGAAGGAAGTGGAGAAAAATATATAGCTCAATAAAAAAAAATCACTAACAAATACAAGCCAGTAAAACATGTAGTTGCTGTAAGCAGCCAATGAATCTTGGGGTTTAAGTGCCTGCTGATTCAGCCCAGGAAACCTAAGGGGGCTTCAGAAATGTGACATCATCTGTCCATGTCTGGACTTGTGGCCGCCTCTGGACAAGTGGCCCAAACACAAACCATTCAAGAAGCTCCACACTCTTCCAATCATGCTGATAGCGTAAGGAAAAAGGGATCTCACATCTGCAGGGCCTCCACAAACTCACTTTCCTTGTGAAAACTTTGACCCACCATGATCACCTAATGGCGAATCAATCCCACACCAGTTAGGTTTTAAAGGGGTATTTATTTTGGGGGGTAAACTTACATACACATAAACTGTCAGGAAAGGAGCCTAGTCGCTGGAGCAGGAGCTGGAACATAGAGGCTGAGCCGAGGCTTGTCACTCTTTTTTTAAAGAGAAATATACCATGCCCCAGTGGGCTGGTATTTCAGCGGCTATTGGCTGACAGAGCGGAAGACACTCCTGCAGCACCGTGGGCTTGTACTTCAGCGACCATTGGCTGAAGGAGCGGAAGGTACTCCCGCAGCAATCATCTAATAAATGTAGCCAGCCTTCAGACCTTTTGCACATACAGTTCTCCTATGCTTGGTTTCAACAGAGTTTATTATTTACCCTCTGGCCATGGTAGGACCTAATGGCACTTATTGTACCTAATGGGATCTCTCTCTCTTTTTCTTGAGATGCAGTTCGGGGATACACATGGAGCTTTTCTGTCCTATGCACGTACAGACATCACTGACTATTCATTTGAAACAGGAACAGAGCACTTGATGTGTATGGCAAGGGCATCTGGAGAATACAGAGAAACGTGATCACCATAAATGAGAAAATGCACAAATGCCTAAGTGATTTAGATACTGATATGGATTCCTAAGAAAGTAAAATGTGGATGATATCATAAATGATATGCTTGGGGAACGTCATTTTTACCAAGTTGTCAGGGAAGGGCTGCTCTCAAAGCATCTTATGTGAGCTGAGACCAGGTGGCAAAAAGTGGGATCCATGTAAATATCTGAGAAAAGAGAACTCTAGATACAGGGCAAAGAATCGGCATAAGAGCTGAAATGAGTATTAACAGAAGGAGTGGGATGGAGTGAGCAGAGAGACATGTTGAAAAGGCAGGCCTATTGTAAACCAAGGAGGAGTTTGGACCGTCGTGTAGAAGAGGGTGTAGGAACACTTGGAGATACTTAGTTAGGGAAATGCTTGGTGTAACTCACCTCTTACTGGTCAGTTTTATTCACGGAGTCAGGGCTTGACTCAGATTCTCAACAAGTGCTCTAGGCAATCTCTACTTGTCAGTCAGTTTGCATTTCTTGAAGAAAACATTTTAAAGAATCTTGTTCCACTGTGTGAGGATCGAATTCACATTTTAATCACATTTTAGGGTTTGCATTCTGTCTCTGGTAAAGAATAAGTACTTGGTTCTTCTGTACAGAGCTGAATGGTCTCTGTATTGTTGTTCCTCTGGAATAAAAGAGGCACAATCCCGTTCCCGCGAAGTGACTTTTTAGTCATTGATGCATACTTTGAAAGAGAGTTAGCTGACATCCCAGCTTAGTTGTCCTCCCCTCTTTTGGGTGGAGTGTTGTTCTAGAAATTTAGCTATAGTTCAGCTGAGAGGTTACAGAGTTTACAGGTGCATCAATATTATCTTAGCAACCTTTAAGAAGCAGGCAGAGCCTGGCAAGTGTCTGCCCTGGTACACTGACAGAATGGAAACCAAGACCTTCTCTTTCAGATAACTGTGGATATGTTAGACATTATACAGAAAGCAACCATTTAAATGCCTAAACTTATAAATTACACAAATTAAATTCATAGGTGCTAAAAATGTGTGTGTGCGTGTGTGTGTGTGTGTGTGTGTGTGTGTGTGTGTGTGTGTGTGAGAGAGAGAGAGAGAGAGAGAGAGAGAGAGAGAGAGAGAGAGAGAGAGAGAGCTGATATCAGGGTGATGAGGAAGCAACTAAGCTATAGGTTGCCTTGCAGGATGAGGGTGTGTGTCGATAAGGGAAACCCAGAGCCCTGACTTTTAAACGTTACGCAGTAGAATATAAGTAGGTAAGTGTGTTGGAGTGGGAAAACAAGGGTTGGGTCCTACAAGGTTGGTAGAATTGATAAGGAGCCTGCAAAACCAAGAAGCCTTGAAAATGTGTGTTCTTAATGAAAAAATGTGTTCTTAGTGAAAAAGATTCATCTAGCAAAGAAAACCGTTATGAAAATTGCCTGTCTTAGCCTTTGCTGGGAATTGGGAATTAAAAAAAAAAAGAGTCTTACTTAAGAATTCAGACCTCATGAGGGTCTGGGGTTTAAATTTCCGTTCTTTGTGTATGCTGTCCAGGAACTCTCAAGGGATCAATTAATTAAGTTGACTGTGGTTTAAGAAAGACTAAGCAGGACTGGTGGACTCAGAAGGGAATCTTCTTTAGAGACACTGCCCAAAGCTGGGTTCTTCTTGAATTTCACAGAATAAAAGAACCATGTGAGAGCTCACTACAAACAGCTACCCATTGTGTGTGATAAACAAGCATCAGCAGAAACAACAAACAGTAGAACTAGGCCACCCAAGGCCTCCAGTGTGAGAATGGTCAGAGGTCAGAGAAGAAATGATGACATGTTCTCCATGTCAGAACTGAAATGGAGGATGGAACCGAAAGTGGGAGCAGAAATAAAGGCAATGTAAAGTGGCTAGGCAGTGTTCGAAAAGAGAACCAGAATAAAATTCTGAAACTAGAGACTCATTTATATTTGAAATAAAACCCCAAAAGAAGAAAAATGGATTTTAACCTTCTAATATTTGGGAAATCATTGACAGGACTTTGATCATACATTGTTTTCAAGGTGATAGGCACACAAAAAAACCCCATAAAAATAATAAGTACACCAAGATGGATTCCCAAAAGTGTATGTGCTATAGAATCGGTGCCAAATTTAAAAATAGAAAATGAAAAGCACCCTTCCTAGGTAATATTCCTCCAAGATTAACTACTAATTTGCATCCTAATACCATGTTGGTTTTGCCTGTTTAAAAACATCTTATAAATGAATTTATATAGTATATACTCTTTTATTCATGATATGTGGCTCTCAATATTTAACAATAATTAGTAAAATAATTCATATTTTAAGAATAAGTGTAGTTTTCTGATTTAAGGTAGTATTCTATTACATGAGCCCACAATGATTTAGTCAGTTCTACAGCCCAGGGCCATTGGGTACCTACCTATATGGTGTTTTCAGTGTCTATTTCCACACACTGGGCTTTCTCCTGGAAATGGGATTTCTGTTTGTGGAGCAGGCATATGTTTGTTTGGTACTAGTAGAGACTGCACAAAAACCGCCAACAGTTTTCTAACTCAGCTGAAATTTTGTATGGGAGCTCAGTGAACAATGCCACTTTGAATATGTTGAAACAGCCAGCTATGGTGGCCCATACCTTTAATTCTGGCACTCAGGAGGCAGAGGCAGGCAGATCTCAGGGAGCTCTAGGCCAGCCTGGTCTAGGTAGTGAGTTTTGTCTCAACAAACAAGCAAAAACAAGCAAACAGACAAGAAAACAGCCCCAAATGTCAAGACAAACATAAAAGGCAGCTGGGATGGATCTGTGGAGAGCAGGCTGACCCACCGAAGGAAGAGTTGGTGAACGTGATAGGTGTGAGGAGGAGGCAGAACACTTCCCAGGGAGACGGCAGAAAGAACAGCCATGTACTCAGGAACAGATTAACGTAAGACTCAACCTACACCTGCTTGAAGAAGACCCAATAGAATTGAAGAGAGCTCAAATTTATCCAATTCAATATCACCTAACAGAAGTATAAGGTGAATCATGTATGTACTTTAAAATTTTCAGTATTTAGATTTTCATTTAATCCAATATATTTAACATATATAAAAATCTTTAGCTGTCTTGCATTCTTTTTTACTTTTTATGAATTATTTACTTTATTAAAACAAGTTGCAAAATATTTATTTATTATCTTTATGTATATGCATGAATTTACGTGTATCACATGCATTCAAGAGCCTGTAGCTGCCAAAAGAGGACACTGGATTCTTTTGATCTAGAATTACGAAGTGTTGTAAGCCACATGTGTGTGCTGATAACTGAACCCTGAAAGAGCAGTGAGCACGCTTTACCTACTGAGCTATTACTATAGCTCCAAAATAAGTTAAAAAATTTTATAGTTAGGGTATAGTCATATATAAAAGTGCCTGTGTTTTAGAAAAGAAAATACGTTCACATGACTGTTTTCCAATTATCTTTAGATGAAAAATTATGAATAATCTTTCTTTCTTTCATTCTAGCTTTAACATAATTAAACATTAATTTTAAATTGAAATAAAAATCACATCATTTACCTCCTTTCCTTTCTTCCCTCGAACATCTTCAGTTCTCCCCCTCAGGCCCTCTCAAATTGGTGATCTCTCTTTCTTTGATTATTTTTCATATGTATATAAACATTTCTTTGATTCTCTTGTTAGATATATTTAAAACATAAAATCTATACATCTACACATAAGTATATAAATGCAATCTACTAAGCCTGTTTTTGTTGCTTATGTGAATATGATGTCAGAACACTAAAATTTTGTAAAATGGATTTATTCATACTGCTTTCACTTAAACTTTTAAAACGAAACAATCTCTATATTAACAAACATTTAAAATTGATAGTAACCTTCTAAATGGCCATGTGGTGTTGTACCCTGTAGCTGTCTAATAGACATAAGATACTAGCTATTCAGCTAGGTGGCACTTTGTGCCCTGCTCCTCCCTCCATGCTGGGGGTTTGACTGGCTTTGATCTTGTACAGATGCTGTGCCCCTGTGTGCAGCAGCACTATCAGGTCTGGCGAAGAGCGTAGCTGCAGATGTTCATACCTCTGGCTCTGGCACTCTTTCTGTCCTCTTCTGACTTTGGGGATAACTTCCTAGTTTAGAGTTGTGCACTCCAAAGACATGCTTTCATCCACACTAAGCCCTTAAATTCTAGTGATTTTATGCTTAATATACACCTCATTCTGGACACGCTGTATGTTAAGAGCTCAACAGCCATGTGTGGCTAGTGACTACCTTATTAGTGCAGGGCTAACCAGACAGGCTCTATGAAAGTAGAGAAACGAAATGAAGGCCATTAAGTATCGAGAGAAGTGAGCCAGTTACAATAGAGGGTTAGGTCATGGAGATGGGAGGAATGTGTGGTACTGAACTGCTACTGCGGTAGCATCCAGCTTTGGGTTTGCACGCATTCGTGTCCTCTGCACACTTGTTACATCCTTCAGAGCCCAGTGCATGGTGAAATACAACTGTTGAATAGTTCAGAGGAGCAGTAAATAATAGCCGAGTACAAGAAGAGAAATATATCGGATCTTCGGAATTACAGAGGGACTTAGGAACTCAAAATTTAATTATCCCCAGGCAAATTTGACCAGAAGCCTAAAGTGAGCATTTCTGACATTTACATCAAAGTTCACCGTGTGTGTTAATAGAAGCAGGCAGATTGGAAGTGGTTTTCATTTCTTTGGCTGTAATGATATGAAAACTTGTCACCGAATACAAGTAGGTCATTACTTTGGTTTTCACGTCTCAGCTCAAAGATACTGCCATATCCTAGTGTGCTCGCACAACACAAAAGGTATAATATTGGGCTCCAGATCAACTACCATATAAACTTGACCTGAATAACCTCAGACTTCCTGGAAAATTCTGTCTGAGTACGGTACGTGACTGTAGGCAGTTGGTTCGCTTTTGCAACAGCTTCAGAAGCAGTGAAGCAAGGCACTTGAGGCTCTGTCTAGTGTCTGCTTGAAAAGTAGTAATAAAACTGAAAATGTGATTTCGTCCTTAGGAAAACCTCCAAATGTTGTATTTATTTCTGTGAAGATAACGCTTTTGAAACGTTTGTTCTGCCCCTCTAGAAGTCAGGCTGTGAACACTGTACCAAGGAGTCTGTTACAGAAGCTTGTGATCCTTATGATGGGAATGTTCCTCTTTTCCTCAGACAAGAGCAAAACTGACTCAGATATGTGCCACTGTTATGTTTGATTATGGGCTCAACAGTGAAAATATTCATTTAATCCAGCTAGCCCAAATGCTGCAACAGAGTATTGTCTTAGTCCAGTCTTGAGGCAATAACAAAATACCATTGAGTACTAAGTACTTTATAAGCAACAGAACCTCATTTCTCACAGTTCTGGAGGTTGGGATGTCTAAGATCAAGTTGCTACACCTTTTACATCTGAAGAGATCTCATTATGAAGCTAAAGAGGGATAACTGGATTCCCCAAACCCTTGTAAAGTGGAGTGAAGCCCCCATAAAGGTCTTACCTCCTAATAAATTACCTGGGGTGGGGGACTAAGTTCCAACATACTTGTTTTAGATTTAAATTTTAGTTTTAATTATGTTTATATATGTGTGTCTAAGCATGGGTCTGTGCATGAGTACAGGGCCTAAAGAGGCCAGAAGAGGGTGTCATATCTCATGGAGCTGGAGTTACAGCCAATTGTGAGGCACTAGATGTGGGTGCTAGGACCAAACTAGTGACTTATTTTATTTTATTTTTCCATTCAATTATTTACACCTCCTTCCCTCCTCCCAATCCCCTCCTACTCCCCCATACTCCCTCCTCGCTCTCCCACCCTGCTTGAGAGAGGGCAGGGAACCCTGCCCTCTGAGAAGTCTAAGGCCCTCCCCCCTAAATCCAGGTCTAGGGAGCTGTGCATCCATATAGACTAGGATCCCCAAAAGCCCAAAACATGCTTTTTTTTTTCTAATCCCAAAAGCCAGAACATGCTGTAAAAACAAGTCCCAGTGCCTTTATCAATGGCTTCTCAGTCAGCCCCCATTGTCAGCCACAATCAGAGAGTCGGGTTTGATCACATTCTCATTCAGACCCGGTCCAGCTGCATTTGGTGAGCTCCCATTAGAACAGGCACACTGCCTCAGTTGGTGGACCAACCCCTCGCGGTCCTGACTTCCATGCTCGTCTTCTCCTTCCTTCTGCCTTTCAACTGGGCCTTGGAAGCCCAGTCCGTTGCTCTGATGAGGGTCTCTGTCTCTATCTCCATCCGTTGCCGGACGAAGATTCTATGATGATATTCGAGATAATCATCAGTGTGATAGTGGGGCAAGGACAGTTCAGGACTAGTGACCTTTTAACAGCAGTTCATAATCTTAAGCTTTGAATGGTCTCTTCATCCCTTCCCACATTTCAAAGGGAAACATACATTTATATCATGCAAGTGTTCTGGAATGTTCTATCACAATGATGCTTAATACACTTTAAGTTGGCTTTCAGAAGTTTTTGAAACAGTTTCAGACAAATGTTGCCTGTGCTTAGTTGATATCTTAAAAAATATGTGAAAGCCTATCCTTCAGACATTGTGCCTTTTGTTGTGGTCCTTGTCTCACAGCCAATGCTCGCATGGCCCGGAGTCTTGAGCCTGTGCATGCTGCGGGTGGTGGGGGATCATTCAGTGGAAGAAGTAGTAGTAGGAGTTGAAGGGTCTGATGATGCAATGGTGCAAACTCACTCATCACTTTACATGTGGGTGCCTTTGCCCTACAGACTCATTATATGTGTTAGGATTGGAACGAATCATAGGGCCTGTCTATTCACGCCTCACATCAAAATAACTAGAACTTTCTAAAACATTTGTGTCAAAGTTTGGCCTAAATGGACTCTTACAACACTACGCATTCCATTGCTCAATATCTTACAGTTACAGAATTCTCCTATGCATTAGAATGGTCTGCTTTGTGGATCCAGAAAGGCAAAACAGTGGTTAAGAGCATTGATAGCTCCTTCCAGAGAACTAGGATTCGATTTCCTGAGCCCACATGGTGGCTCACAGCCATCTGTAGTTACAATTCCAGAGAATCTTCCACCTTCTTCTGACCTCTGTAGGTAATGTATGCATGCAGTATACAGATATACATGAAGTCAAAACGCCTATAAACGCAAAATTAAATAATAATAAAAATAAAAAAAGAAGTGTCTGGTTTTCCCTTTTATCTGTCTTTTTAATTTTTTTAAATTGATTTTATTGAGCTATACATTTTTCTCTGTTCCTGTCCCTGCCTCTCTCCTCCTCTTCAAACTTCTCCCATGGTCTCCATGCTCCCAATTTACTCAGGAGATCTTATCCTTTACTACTTCTCATTTAGATTAGATCCATGTATGTCTCTCTTAGGGTCCTCATTGTTGTTTAGATTCTCTGGGATTGTCATTTGTAGGCTGGTTTTCTTTGCTTTATGTTAAAAAAAACTTATGAGTGAGTACATATGATAAATGTCTTTCTGGGTCTGGGATACCTCACTCAATATGATGTTTTCTAGATCCATCCATTTGCCCACAAATTTCAAGATGTCATTATTTTTTTTCTGCTGTGTATTACTCCATTGTGTAAAGGTACCACATTTTCCTTATCAATTCTTTGGTTGAGGGGCATTTAGATTATTTCCAGGTTCTGTCTATGACAAACAATACTGCTATAAACATAGTTGAGCACATGTCCTTGTGGTACAATTGAGGATCCTCTGGATATATACCCAAAAGTGATATCGCTGGGTCTTGAGGAAGGTGGTATTCTAATTTTTTTGAGAAATCACCACACTGACATCCAAAGGGGCTGTAGCAGTTTGTACTCCTACCAGCAATGCAGAAGTGTTCCCTGTTGCCTGTACTTTTCTGTGAATACCCAGACCTCGGAACAGGCACGCGCTTTCCCGAACCAAGCCCACGAGAATGGATGAATATCCTAAGGGTTGAAGCACAAGACACAAAGAGACCTTGCTCATTCACCAAAGAGTAAATGGCCACTTTATTAAACTCAAGTCGGGTATATATACTAGGGGGCTTGGGGGCAAAAGGGCAAAGTCCCCTCCCATCAGGAGCAGTGGAAGAGGATGACAGGTGCCCAGCGCCCAAGGCCAGGAGCAGCTGCATTGGCAGGCCCTGGAACCTTGTTTACAGGTGGAATTACCATAACAAAAGAGGGCCAAGTTCTTTCTAAGCTAAACCCTCAGGCCGGTGCAAGAGCAGAAAAGCCAGGGAGTCAGAGGTAAAATGGCCCTGCAAATCGCCACGAACAAAAGGGGGAGAAACCTGGGTACCTATAGTTCCCTTTACCCCACAACCTCTCCAGCATAAGTTGGCATCAGTGTTTTTGATCTTGACCATTCTTACAGGTGTAAGATAGAATCTCAGAGTTGTTTTGATTTGCATTTCTCTGATGACTAAGAATATTGAGCATTTCCTTAAGTGTCTTTCTGCCATTTTAGATTTCTCTGTTGAGAGTTCTCTGTTTAGGTCTGCACTCCATTTTTTTTTTTTTTACTGGATTATTTGTTCTTTTGATGACCAATTTCTTGAGTTCTTTGTATATTTTGGAGATCAGACCTATGTTTGATGTGGGGTTGGTGAATATCTTTTCCCATTCTGTAGGCTGCGTGTTGTGTTGTTGACTGTGTCCTTTTCTTTACAGAAGCCTTTCAGTTTCAGGAGGTCCCATTTATTAATTGTTTCTCTCAGTGTCTATGCTGCTGGGGTTCTATTTAGAAAGTGGTCTCCTGTGCCAATGCATTCAAGTATACTTCCCACTTTCTCTTCTATAAGGTTCAGTGTGGCTGGCTTTATGTTGAAGTCTTTGATTTATTTGGACTTGAGTTTTGTGCATGGTGAGAGATATGGGTCTATTTTCATTCTTCTACATGTTGATATCCAGTTATGCCAGCACCATTTGTTAAATATTCTTTCTTTTTCCATTTTATATTTTTTTGCTTCTTTGTCAAAAATCAGGTATTCATAAATGTGTGAATTAATATCTGGGTCTTCGATTCGGTTCCATTGGTCCTCCTGTCCGTTCTTATGCCTATATGAGGCTGTTTTCAGTACTGCAGCTCTGTAGTAGAGTTTGACATCAAGGATTGTGATGCCTCCAGAAGTTTTTTTATTGTACAGGATTGTTTTGGCTATTCTGGGTTTTTTTGTTCTGTCATATGATGTTGAGTACTGTTCTTTCGAGGTCTGTCAAGAATTTTGCTGGACATTGCATTGAATTTGTAGATTGCTTTTGGTAAGATTGCAATTTTTACTATGTTAATTCTATCTACCCAAGAACATGGGAGATCTTTCCACTTTCTGGTGTCTTCAGTTTCTTTCTTCAAAGATTTAAAGTTCTTGTTATACAAGTCTTCCACTTGTTTGGTTAGAGTTACTCCGAGATATTTTATGCTGTTTGTGGCTATTGTGAAGGGTGATGTTTCTCTGATTTCTTTCCCAGCACAAGGGTCTGTTTTTCATTGTGTCAATACCTTTTAGCCAGTGTTCAATTCATAATATTTTTGTGAACTTTTTTTGAAATAAAAGAGTAGAAGGACAGTATGCAAATCCCTATTGCTATGTATTCTAGCATGGATCTACAGCTAGATACATAGATCTACAGATAGATTCTAGACTAAATACCCAAGTTCACTTTTATCATCCCCCAAAAATTCTCTGGGTTTAAGCCTGAAGGTTGGGGTGTGGACTTGGGAAGGAACAGAAATGGGAAGTCTCACTAACTGACCAGGCCAAGGCTGCTGAATCTGCTATGGCTTGAGTACCCCTTGCTCACCACACTGTTCATCTCCCCGAGAACAGCACACAGTTGGAGTCTTGGCTGAGCTTCCTCTTGGACAGTGGATTCTTGGCTTTGTAAAAGATGGTGGGGGAGTTAATGAGCTTCCTTTCTGATTGAGTGCCTGGGCGATTTCTTCCCAACAGCTGCTGTGTCTCCTTCCTCCTTATTATATGAGGTTCCAGGTGAATTTGCTTCCTCAATAATTTCAGGATGCAAACTGAAGGCCTGTCCTTGGGTGCTAAATCTTGTTGAGGTAGAAGAAGAAGAAACTTAAGCTATATTTAACCAAACATGGCGAGTCCCTCTGCTCCCAATTGGGTTGCCCTTGGTTTCTCACAGCAACAGAGCATCAGCTAATGGGAACCTTTATTTTAGGAATTTATATCCCCCAGATATTGAAACAAACTCATGCTATTCAGCATTCCAGAATAAAAGTTTTGTGGGAAATGGAAGTGAGGACTACATGTCCCAAAATGAACACCAGGAATTCATGGGGAAAAAAACTGAACTTTTTTTAAAAAAAATTAATTAATTAATTTTAAAAGAAAACAAAGAAGCTTTTGTCATTTTACATACCAATCCCAGTTCCCATTTCCTTCTTTCCTCCCCTTTCCTCCACCTAGTCTGCCCACCTCACTTACCATCCACTACTCAGAGAGGTAAGGCACATTGCTTTGTGGAAGGTCCAAGGCCCTCCCTACTATATCCAGGGTGAGCAAGGTACCCATCCAAACAGAATAGGTTTCAAAATATCCAGTACAAGCAGTAGTGATAAATTCTGGTGCCACTGCCACTGGTCCCACAGTCTGTCCCAGCCATGCAACTGTCACCCATATTTAGAGGGACTAGTTTGGACCTATGCTGTTTCCTTCCCAGTTTGGATGGAGTTGGTGAGCTCCCATTAGCTCAGGCAGACTATTTCAGTGGATGAACCCATCATGGTCTTGATTTCTTTGCTCATATGCTCACTCCTCCCACTTTTCAACTGGACTTTAGGAGCTTAGTCCAGTGCTCTAATGGGGTCTCTGCCTCTGTCTCCATCAGTTGTTGAATGAAGATTCTACAACTGGGTTTCTTGTAACCTGGAAAACTCAACACTGTTTTTTACCTTGAGATGACTGGCAACAAAAGGCTGTGACCCCAAGATGGGGACGGGAAGTGTCAGAACACATCAGGTGACCTGTCAAGTGCATTGCCAGGACCTTGGTGATCTGGGAAATTTGAGATGAATGAACTGGGTGATAATCTGGAAAGCTTTGATTTGATTTGCTCACAGGTCTGCCAGTCCAAGGGATCTGGAGTTACCTGAGATGGTACAACAGAATCTGGCTCTGTACCCTCGTGGAGTGGACACCCCCTCCACACACACTCACCAGCACTCTTGACTCCTTATCCAAGTCACTCAATATTTTCTACATTAGCTTTACTGCCTGTGAGGCAGCAGTTGTAATATCTACCTGCGCTCAGCCTGGTGCTTGCAGTTCGTTACTTCCTGTATTTGGTTTTGTATTCTATAGTCCGGATCAGTACTGGATCATTACTAATGCTCAGCAAATGTTTGTTGGATAAGAGTGAGGTTTTCCTAGTGTTTTGAAATTAGTCTCATCTTCAATTAGTCATCTCCCTTACTTGCTGGCTAACATATAGTTTGCTGTGTCATTAAGACAGAAATCTTTGGAGTAAAGGTTCTGAAAAATAATGATCAAATAATGATCAAATGCATAGATAATAAATGTAAATATTTTCTCTCAGGAAAATAATAGTTTATAAAAATTGGAAATATATTTTCCACTATACATTTCATCATTTTTCAAATATAAATCGCTATGCAATTATTCATTTTTCTTTCTAGGTCTGCCCCTTGCATGTTTCCTAAAATGCTGGCTGTAACTTCTCCACTCTGTAGGAAATCTTAATTACTGCTTACTTATTGCTTTCTTTTCTTTATCCCTGTATGTATTCATGTTTAAAGGCGTACAAACCATGTTCATTTCATCTTCTGGTTAGCCTCTGAATCTGTCTCGTGTACTTTCCCCCACTATTATTGCCTTAGTCCAGCTTCTGTCAACTCTTGTCTACATTAATACCACAGTGCCCTGACTGATAATTAAGGGGAGATCTTCTAAGAATGTCTGAGGTAACCGATGATTGAACTTTGTGCTGGCGAGCTCTCTGGTGTTCGTGTACATAGGACTTATGAATGATTTAAGCAGCTTGGATTTCCATGGGCTTGCAGAATGTTGGAGGTGCTTGCTTTCTCTCCTACAGAATAATGCATGAGCAGACTGCTGCTGAGGCTAGTTGGACGTGCATTTGAAGTGCACAGAATTTTAGGTTGTTCTGAAGTTTGTTGCTACCATACAGAGAGGTATGCTAATTCTGAGGAAATAGAACTCATCATTGCAGAAGATGTAGCCCCACGGAAACCCAACACAGAAAGAGGAGAAGACTTTTATAGGTATTATACAAACATAATGTGTCTAATCTAGATTTCTCCAGCAAAGTATGCATGGAAACTTATAGTGCAAGGAAAGCCATTTAGGGTTATGGAATCAATAGTTCAGAATTCAGAGTCCGAACATTGCTGCATTGACTAGGACTCCTCAAGTTAAATTGATGAAGAGAACAAATCAGTGCTCTTAAGAGATGATATTACCACATTTGGGGAGGCTTACTGATGGCATGCCAGGCTGGCTGGCTATGGGAGCTGACTTGGCAAGGATCATAAAGTATGCTGGTGAAGTGGTATGACTGCATCTCACCCACAAAGCCCTCGTCTCAGTGTAGGAAGATGGTGAGGAAAATGCTCAGATGTAGTGGTTGGGTGGAGAATACATTTGTCAGAAAATAGAACTGTGTGGTTCAAAGACTGACTCTGTTGCCAGTGCTTTTGGTGCCAATGACATGGTTTTCTTATCTGTCTCTAGCTGATAGGGCCTCCTAACAGAGCCCAAGGCGGACTGTGGCTTTTAGAACATTGGGTTCATCAATCCCGTGAAGATGAGGTTGTATGAAATAATGTTCACGATTACTCCAGTTTCTGAAAGCAAAAGAAGGGGTCTGGTTTTGTGTATATGTGCCCAGGGAGAGGGGGAGGAGGAAAGAGGAAAGAGGAAAGGGAAATGTGTGGAATCTAGTTAGAGAGAGAGAGAGAGAGAGAGAGAGAGAGAGAGAGAGAGAGAGAGAGAGAGAGAGAAAGAAGTTGGGCACAAATAGAACTGTGGGCCTCAGATGGCCAAATGTGATAATAGCAAGTGGATGAACCTCCGGTTTTTCCATGTTGCTGTAGATCTCCCAGATGAGGTGTGACATATTGCATGCTCATAGTGAGTGCAACAGAGTGCCCAAGATGACAGCATCACAAGTCAGCGGCATCATGGGAGCTTGGAAGGCATGATAGCAAGTATATCTTTTTTGTGACTCATGCAGAAGAGACTGATACGATGGTCCCAGTGTCAGTGTGGAGCATTGTGACTGCTGGTTTTGTAGTTAATGGATACAGCATCTACTAGTATCCTCAAATGGGGGTGTATTTAAGGAAGGCTGAGTCCTGGTCATTCAAGCAGTAGTGAAAACATGATGGAGTTTGTATCCATGGGCTGGGGACAAGTGGAGTACTTGAAATTGGTATACAGTCCCTTGCTATGATTGTGCTATATTTAATAGTATTCACACATGGCGAGACAAAAAACTACTTAGCACTGATTTGCAAGTGAATCACAGGATTTTTAGCCCAGGAAGAAACTTTAGGAATCATGGACTTCAACCCCCACAGTTTAGAAATTAGAACCAGAGAGCAAAAGATGGGAAGTGACTAAGCCCTGGGGTGTCAGGCATGTTAGTAGCAGAATTAAGGTTGTATCTAGATCTCCAGGGCCCTAGATTTGGTCAATTTAAGACTGCCAAGAGGAAGGAGTTTTGTTTTAATCAGTAAAAATATCAAATACAGTTTGGCTTCAATCAAATCAGAAGTTTTGAAAATCATATTTTCCCTGTAGTTTTATGCCAAATCCCCCAGTGGCTCTCCAAATAATGGTGCCTATTTAAAGAGAAGAATCTAAAGCTTCAGCTGTGTGATTCGGTTTCAGCACAAATTGTGTCTTTGGTCACTGCATCTTGGCTTTCCGTCCCTGGGGGATTTCTATTAGGTTTTGTGGTGGCTTTGCTGCCGAAGGGAGCTGAGCCCTTGGATGCACTGCTTGCTCACAGTCAAGAGCATTGCTCTTCTCCCTTCAGCACTCTTCCTGAGATTTAGCCCCAGACTCTCTCCTCTGCGGTGTGCAACTCAAGCATCATCCCTTAAAGGGCTGCTCAGTGACCCCACTCCCCAGGTTCCTATCTGTTTCGGTGGCTGTCAACAGAAGTTGCCCCCCCCCCCCAGAGAACATTGCCATCATCACCACTGGGGTGCTAGTAGGGGAGGGCCAGGGATAGTGCCAAATGGACTATACTGCATAGACACCTCCCTGAGACTAACACTCAGCTAGTTAAATGTGTCAATAGCACCGAGATTGAGAAACTCTCTTCTAACTTCTTCCTTTAGCTTTGCTTTCCCCCAAGACTTCAGTGAAGGCTTATTTATTTGTTTACATACTTTCTGGTCCATTTCCTCCCATGACTCCCTCTCCCTCCAGTGAGGGCTCCGTGAGCCTAGGAAATTTGTTTTGTTCATTGTTGCATAAGCTTCCGGAACAGTACTCCGCACCTGCTAGGGACTCCATAAATATGGATGGAACTGACTGAATGAATGACTCCATCACCACCGCTAGAAAAACAATTTGCAGGGCCAGCTGCCCTGACCGTGTAGCGTTCTCACGGAGGGGAAAAACACAGGCAGGCGCAGGTAATCCAGAACACACAGATTTGGTTGTCAGCCCTGGTGCTGATCAGGGTCAGTATAATTTATTTTTCTGAGAACTAGCAAAGAGCGAAGGTTACTGAAGACGGGTGGCTACTGCCCGGGTGACAGCTGTCAGTGCAATCCTGTAGCTCTAATAACTGTGGTCATCTCTGCTCCTATTGAGCAGGGATGGAAATGAAGCCATTTGTGAAGAAGCTACAATTGACAAAGAGTAACAACTTATTGATTCTGGCTGTCCAGGAAGGCCATGTTTCTTCTCCGTGTCATTTCATTGCTAGTCTGGGCTGAACTGAGAACACAAATTCTACTCAAATGTATTAACCGCTTTCTAATGTAGCTCTCCGTTGTGAAGAAAAGTAAAGAATGATTTGAAAGGGCCTGAGTTTCAAACTGGTTTATTTTACCTTGTATGTTATAAATAGAAAAAAAAAAAGAAAAAGCAGTCATGCACCATTGTCAAGTTGGAGATTGCCTCAGTATCACCTTCTCAATAGGACAGAATAATATATTAATAAGGGCACCTCCATCGCAAACGCGATTAGGAGCTTTGTGGAAATAACAACGGAAAAGTGCCTTAATAGCTTTAAAGTCCACAGATGGCAAATCATGGAAAAGATGTTTATCACCCCCTGAATGCTCTGTAAAATGCACACCACAGGGCTAGGCTGCTTCTAATGGCAACTCCTGTATTTCTAGAGACCTCAGTAGGGTCGTTGCCTCCCTGAAATTCAGCGTTCCCAGTGTCTTGTGGCAGTCTGGGGATGCCACTTTCCTGACCGCACAGCATTGGTTAAATGCAGCTGGGCAGCCTCTGCTTTGCCTGGAGCAGCTGCAGGGAAAAACCAGGGAGTCGGGCATGGATAATCATGCATCTGAGATGGGTGTGCCGTGTGCTCCGTTTCGTTAAGTCTTGCACAAACAGTTTGATATAGAACAATGGACAGGATTAGCAGCTGCTTTCAAGTGTGTGGGTTCCTTCCATCTCCAGTTGTACTGCGTGTTGTGTCCACTAGCTACAGGACTCAGAGGCACTCTCTGCAACATCACAAAAATGTGAGTCAGTAAATTCCACACTCACCTAGGACTCAGGACATTTTCAGCACAACCCATCTTAGATTCAGCCCATTTTATGTATCGAACACATTCTAACCTCATCTACCTTTATTTGCATGATATGTGTTTGAATATTTTTATAAAGATGAAAATATGGAAGTTCTGTAATTAGGATAGATCTTCTCCAGTTATGAAATCTTTTATTTTTCTCTCGCGCCCTCTTCTACCTATCTTACTTTTGCTTTCTTTCTTCCTTAAAATAATTACACCAGGCTTGACCATTCAAGAACCCCAATCCAATCACCTTTAAGAAGGTTTTGTTGGGGCTGGAGAGATGGGGAGTGGTTAAGAGCAGGTACTGGTATCTTCCAGAGGACCCGAGTTTGGTTTCCAGTACTCATGTTGGATGGCTTACAGCTGCCTGTAACTCCACCTGCAGGAAGAGATCCTATGCTGCTGGTCTCCATGGACACTGCATTCATTCACACCCACCCACCTACCCACCCACCCACCCACCCACACACACACACACGTAAAAAGAGCTTTGAAAAATGTTTGGAATTAAATACAGTAATGGCCAATGCATAAAATGACCTGCTTTTTTTATGTCAGGAATCTCTTTGGTATGGTTTAAGCTATGCTTTTCTGAACTCTAAGTCATGGTGAAAACCTGCCATGCAGTATAGAGCTTTAACACAAGTTTTAGATGTGTCTTCTAATTGATACCTAGTAGAGACCCAAGAGCTTTCTGACTTCATTGAGTCAAAATGATGAATTTATCCTGAAGATGAGGGTTCATCATTAGATAAGATGAGAATGGCTGATTAAGTTCTCATCAGAGCTAGGATAAAGCAGCATATTTGAGAAGTTCATAATCTTATAACTGGGCCAGTAGATAGTTTCCTTTTGTGGAGGTGGCTTTGGAGTTAGGTAGACTTGAGTTTAAATTTTGCCTCATCAATTTACCAGGTCTTGAATGTATGACTAAACTTGCTCAGGTAAGTCTGATATCCTTATGCCTTAGGCTGCAGTGTATGTGTGTGTGTGTGTGTGTGTGTGTGTGTGTGCGAGAGAGAGAGAGAGAGAGAGAGAGAGAGAGAGAGAGAGAGAGAGAGAGAGAGAGAGAGAGAGAGAGAGAGAGAGAGAGAGAGAGAGAGGGTGTGCACTCACGCCTGCACGAGTGTTTCTTTCTAAAATAAACAAATGAGGTTAACAGGATGACTTAGTGGTTAAAGATGCTTGCTGCCAAGTCTGATGACATGAATTTGATCCTTGGGATCCACATGGTGAAAAGAGAGAACTGCCACATACGTTAATACTCTTAACACATCATCTCTCATGGTGATGTATTGTTTGTGTTCTAACAAATACAGCTTTCCTGAAGACCAGAGAACACATACACATGCATTCTGGAATTTGTTCTGGGACTCAGGACGTATCTTTTAGTGGATTTAGCATCTCAGTGAAGGCACAACTCCTTAAAGACTGAGTTCTTTACACTTTTGTAAGGTATATGGAATACGCTTAACTGGTTTTGGTTGGTTTGAAAGATGGAAGTATGTTCAAGTAGCTCTTGTTCAGGAAAATTATCTTCCCTCTGTTTTCTTTTTTAAGGCTTGATAATTTTCACATCTTAGTCTTTGGGATGTAACCCTCTGGGTGGATCACTTTATCAGATCCTTTGGTCCCTCCTCTGTCTGCTAAGGGGGTCATGTGATAAGATCACTAGACATATTTCAGGAAATCCTGATCATGAGGAGATTTACTAGAAGGCAGGCTGAGTTGGGAGGGAAGATTGGGAACACTGTGATGTGCACTGGGGATGTTGTTCATCTGTGGACATCTGTGATCTGCCTTTACTAGCTGCCATCTCAGGCAGATGCACTTCACTCATCTTTAGAGTGGAAATGCTACCACTTAATGTTTACCTTGAAGTTTTTATATGGATACAATGAGATTAATCAGGTAGCAATAAGGACAGTATGCAGCAGAGCCAGTATTTAACAAATTTCTTTTATCTCTGACTCAACTATAAAGAGTTTAGACATCTGGCAAGCATGCCTAAGGGAAACTCTTTGAATTTGGCAGCACTGTGTTTTGAGTGTCAGTGGATAGCATCATAGCACTTTTCAAATTTAAAGAGTATAACATCAATATAAGCAATGAAAATGATTATGATTTTGTAATTCCAGGTATGACAAACTGTACATCTGTTGAGAATTTTTTGAAGGTTTCAGTTAACTTTGACTCACATAGAAATTACTTGCTAGGGGAGAAGCTATTGGTTTTGGATGATATATGCAGTAGGTTGAATAATTTTGCCCCAAACACATGTACATTTGAAATTTCAGAATCTGACTTCATTCTGAAATAGTCTTCAACATACGTAATAAGTTAGGTGAGATGAGTTCATATTAGCATAAGGTGGGCCCTCAAACAATGACTCGTGTGTGTGTGTGTGTGTGTGTGTGTGTGTGTGTGGTGTTTTGTGCATATTTGTTAGCATGGGTATGTGCTATTGTTTAGCATGCATTTCTTCCCAGAATCTCAATAGGTAAATTTTGAAGGGAACTCCTAAAATCTCAGAAAGTAAAGAACTCAGAAGTCTATAGAAGTCCCTGAAGCTGACAAGGTTATGTAAATAGTAAGGCACTCTCAAGCCAGATGAGCTACCCAGAAGGAGATCAGCCACAAGATCTAGAAAAGATAGTTCCTCACCTGTTGAGCTGCCTTCAAATCTCACAGACAGCTCCATGGTGGTGTAGATAGACACCTTTGAGTCGTTCCTGTTCCTGTTAGTAACTCCCCACTTGTCTGCCTGTGAGTAACCCCAATAAAATTTCCTGGTTCAAAAAGTTGTTTCACGATTTGAGATCTACACAGGGTAAGTAGATGTTTGTTCATGACTCCCCAGTAAAAGCATCACACAACATTTGCAAGTGTCCCTGTGGAAGCCCGAGGTCAATGTCAATGTCTTTCCTCAATCACTCTCCACTGTTATTTTTTGAGGCAGTGTCTTTCACTGAAACTAGAGTCAGACTCAGCTAGTTTGGCTGTCTGGCCATGAGCTTCAGAGATCTGTCTGGTTCTGCGCTGGCTCTCCCATCTACAAGTTGAAGGGTTACAAGGACATGTGCCCTCTCCTGGGTTTATATGGTTTCTGGGAATCTTAACACAGGTCCCCATGCTTGTGTAGCTAAGCTCTTTATTACCTTCTAGACCCATCTCTCTAATCCCATCATGTATCTATAAGAAAAGTAACAGAAGCAGGTGGTTGTTTGCAAGGAATAAAGCCCTGTGAATCAGAGCAGAGTTCACAGTGTCTATCCAAGAACCAAGGAAAGATAAGGATTATCTGCCAAATGTAGAAGCTGCGACAAGCAAAAAAATCATCCTCCCCAAATTATTTATAAAAATGTTAATTTTGCTGATTTCTGATGCTAGACACAGAAACTCCCAAACCTAAAAAGCAAGTATTTGTTGCTTTGAGCCACCCAGATTTGTGGGATTTTGTAATAGTAATGCTCATCATACACAAGACCCTTGACTCAAGATGTTTTGCCATTTTTAAACTTTGTGACGGCACAAAAGCATACCCACACAACCACCTTGGGTTTCAGTGCATTGTTCGGTAAGGCCCATTGGGTACTCAACACCTTGTTATAAAATACATTGTGTGTCAGATGATTTTGCCCACATGTAGGCTAATGTATGTTCTGCGTATGTTCCATCTAAGGCAGGCTAGGCTAAGCTATGATGCTTAGTAAATTTGGTGTACTAAATGTATTTATTTATTTATCATTCATTTATCTGTATTTTATGTGTATGGGTGTTTTGCCTGTATGTATATGTGCGCTCCACGGGGCTTGCTTGGTTCTTGCAGAGTCTAGAATGGGATATCGAGTCCTGTGGAACTAGAGTTATAGACAGTTGTGAGCCACCATGTGAGTCCTGGGAACTGAACCCAAGTCCTCTGCAAGAGTAGCAAATGCCGAGCCATCCCTCCAGCACCCATATTAAAGATCCTTTTGATTTACAATATTTTCTACTGATAAGGTTATAATTCAATGTAAGTGAAGGAGTGGCATTATTTGCCCTCCCTTTATTGAAAGAAAAGGGAAATAAGAAATTGAAAAAAGAGAAGGAGAACTGGGAGAAATAATATAATTAGGTTTTAATTAGAATAAAAATGTATTAAAAAGTGATTTACATATTTTAAAATGATGTAAAAATATCAGTTTAACTTGAAAACAAAGCTTACTGTGGAGCATAACCATTCTACTGGAATCCTAATGTAAGTGGAAGTCAAGTCTGCTATTACTCATATATAAAAGCTCCCAACATGCTGGAATTTTTGAAATCTATCAAAGAAGATGGAATTCCTCAGAGTTGGGAAAAAACTTTCAGTTGATCAGTTCCATCCACTGGATAATCACGTAGAACAGAAATGGAGTGGTTGTTTTGGTGTGTGTGTGTGTGTGTGTGTGTGTGTGAAAACTTGGTAGAGCTTTGTAATGGATTTAAAAAAGAACTAAAATCATGTTGGATGTCTTAACCATTGTCTTAGGTTTCAATTGTTGTGATAAAAACACACCACGTACAAAAGCAACTTAGGGAGGAAAGGTTTTATTTTATCTTATGCTTCCAGGTAATAATCCATCAATGAGGGAAGTCAGGGCAGGAACAGATGCAGAGGTCATAGAGGTGAACTACTCACTGGCTTGCTCCTCATGGCTTGCTCGTCTTTCATAGCACTCACGATCATCAGCCCAGAGGTGTGGCCTCCCACAGTGGACTGCACACTCACACTGTCAATCATTAAGAAACTTCTCTATAGGTTTACCTATAGCCTGGTCCTATAGAAGCCTTTTCTTAATTGAGGTTTCCTCCTCTCAGATGACTCTGGCTTGTGTCAAGTTGACAAAAAAAATCTAGCTAGGTCAACCACGATCTCCTAACTACTTTATCTGACAAACAGTTCTAGGCTATTGTGTAAACTGCAGAAGGCAGGCAAATGGAACAAGTTTGACAATGTTGGTAACAGTTCTTCCAGGGCGAGAGTCTGTTTTCTTAGTATCTTGACCTCCACACCTCAGGCCTCAGGCCTCTGGCAGGGAAGGTCTTGTTGCACCAGTATGAACTTGGGTAAAAACGAATGGTAGCAGGATTGAGTTGCTGTTTCCTGTGGGAAGAGAGCGACACACTGAGAACATCTCAATTACTGTCCGGTTTTAACTTGTGCAGATCAAAGAAATGCACAGAGTTTTAGGAAACACCATCCTCTCACCTCTCCCCAAGAGCAGGCTCACAGCTCTGCAGCGGATACATGTTTTGCTTCTGTTCTTTAGGAGAAATGTATGCCTGACAGCACTTGACATGTGATGTAAAACGCTCCTGGTTATTGAACACACATGCACACATAAGAGAATGAAACATGTTAAATATTCCAAAGAACAATAGAATAATAAACTGAATAGTATTTTGTCTGAAGCTCCTTTTTTTTTTTTTTGGTTTTGTTTTTCCTTTGAAAGATCTTTCTGCCTAAAATAAGCCCTGCCATCACCATCGTGTTCCTCTGGTTAATTAGGATCTTGTGCAGAGCTTGGACTGGGGGGAAATAGGCACAGTTTGAACTTTTCTAAAGGGAGGAACCGTTTGTATCATTTCAAACAATGGGCTCTATGGATTCAGACGGGGCTGCTGAAAGGTGAAGTGAAGAGAAACCTGTCCTCAGATGCCCCGGTTCTCATAATAAACCACAACTAATACTTGGAACGGAGTGTGGTGTCTTCTGAAAGGGGACTTGGCCTGCAGAGGAGCAGAACCCAACCAGCCACATGCCTCTCCACAAAGACCCGAAAAGGCTTTTTCGCCTTATACAGATATGTATGTGTGTCTATAAGAAAGAGAATTCTAACCAGTTTAGTGTTTTAACTATATCTTGTCTTTTCATGTACATTTGTGTTAGAATTGACTCCATTAATCTGTGGTATAACTTCTCATTTTATTTGCAAACAATTTAAATGTCTCTTCACCAAGCCTCCTGAGCTGCCGCCAAACAATCATCTTTAAAGAAATCTGAGTTAAAATCTGTCATAGAATAAATTAGCATATGTTGTTAGTACTGGACAATATAAGCTGGAGATTAGGTCCTACATGAACATAACAGATCCCAAGCAAACAAATAACACAAACCAAACCAAACAGGCAAAACCTTCACACAATAATTCAATAAGGGCAATAACAATAGCTAGACATTTATTAGGGGCTGTCACTCACAGTGCACTGAAGAAATTAACACATTTGACCTTCATAGCATTTATTTGGGGACAAACTCCACAATTGCTATCACTTAAACTGCTTTTCTAGTTGGTTCAATAACATGTCTAAGGTCATTGAGTATTTGGGATCCAGTTCAGGACTGACTACATGTCTGTGCTTTTTGTGACAGAAAGATGTTTTTTTTTTCTGGCTTCTATACATCATAGGAACATGATCTGTGCCTGTAATAACATAAATATGGGTTAGAATTAAGCAGTTGGTATTCAGAATCAAGGGAAACCTCAGCAGGCCTACATAAACAATAAAATCTCCCTCCATTAGCCCCTATCTAGAAGGTATAAGACAGAGCAGTGTGCCATGATTTGGGATTTGGATTTTGAGTACTGTCTGATAAAGGACCAGCAGAGTCTTCATGTACTAGTGCCCAAAGGAAGTCAGTTTATAGAATATAAATTTTGACTACATTTTGTGCTTTGAATCTTTAACACTGAAGTTATACAGTAGAGAATAATGATGTCTTCCTACTTGCCTATGCCAAAGTTACATTCACTTTCTCCTAAGTGTTAGATGTTTAGATACTTTGCTGTTCCCAGAAAAATGGGCAATTTCAAAGAATTTCTTAGCACATATTTCAGTGTGCACATGATTTTCGTTATTTGCTCTGAGGGATGTTTTCCCTTTGTAAAACCCCTTTTTCTTTTTTTTTTTTTGACTAACAGTCATATTTCTTTTTTCACTGAAAGAGATGGTAGAAACTCGTTTTTTTGTTTAGTGATGCCAGAAACATATAAAAAAATTTAAAAAATGCCCATATCAATCAATGATTTTTGAGCTTTTGTTGTGTGACTCTGGGAAGATACAAATTAATGTCTACTCAACCCAGACTGAAAATGAGGACAGAACAAACTAACAATTCTACAAAGTCCAGCTTGGCCAACCAATACGTTTATTGAGTTTAGTTACAAATGTGGATGTGAGGGTTTACTTCCAGAGCTTTGATGACTCCAAGGAGATGCATCACAAAATAGCTCAAACTAACATGGATAACTCATGGACTCTGAAATCCCGGGACTCTCTCTATGACTGACAGGCAGCTTGACTGGAGAGAAAGTCTCTCCCTGGCAATTTACAGCTTCCATACTGGGCAGAAATCTTGTGAATCTGGTTAGCTTTAGAAACTTCCTGAAACTTGTGAGTTGTTTATTTCTTGAGACTTAGGAGTCTCCCTCCACCTTCTAGGAAGGACAGTTTCAGTTAAGATGAAGTTTTTAAACAACAGGTGTGAAGTACAATATCTTACAGTACATCCTGCCCCTTGGTCATTAATAAGTAACTTCGCTGAGATGAAAATATCTACAGTGAAAGGCCAGGCTTTGGTGCCTATTTATTTACTTATTTATTTATTTGATAAATACTCATCTGCATAGGTTGCTATAATTTTGTGAAAACATCTTCAAATGTTGAATGAATAGTTTGATATAGCACGTGCCCCATAAACTTATGTTAACACTTAGTACCCAGTTGGTGAAGCTGCTTTGGGAGGTGATATAGCCTTGCTGGAGGAAATACGTCACTGTAGGTAGGCTTTCTACTACCCACTTCTAGTTCATTCTTTCTCTGCTTCGTGCTTGTATTTGAAGATGAGATCCCTTAGCATTATGCTAGAGCCCTCTGCTGCCTTGCCCACACCATCATGTGAACTCTCCCTCTGGCACTCTATCTTCCATTAGCTGTCTCTCTAACAGAAAAGTACTAATACAAAAGCAACTTATAAGTAGACAAAAAATTAAGTAATTTTATATGTGAGTAAAATTGTGACTTTGAAACGGGGAGATTAACCTGCATTATCCAGTATGACAAATCTACCCAAGTCCTTAAAAGCATAAAATTTCTCTTGACTGTGGTATACAATTAAAGGCAGTAGAGGGAATGCAGTGTTGCTGGCTTTCAAAATGGAAGAGGTAAGCCTGTAGTTCCAGAATGTGGTTGGCTTATGGAAGTCAGCAAAGGTAAGAAGATGGATTTTATTTTAGAGCCTTCAGAAAGGAATGCAGCTCCTTGACACATTGATTTTTAACACAATGAGACTCATTCTTGGCTTCTCATCTCAAAGAATTTTTTTTTATTCTTCTAAACTTTTGCAATCTGTTATGAAAACATTGGACAACTATTGGGTATATTGAAAAAGAATACTATTGTAAGACTTTTTGTAACCTCTCTACTATGGTTTGAAAATTAATTAAAAGTCCTCATTGAGGTAATGTATTGAGGACATCATCCCTTTGGGGTGATGGATCCTTTAGGAAGTTTAGCATATGGGTGGAAGGTCATTAAGGAAAGTCTTGGAAAGATATGCTCTGTCCATGGTCCTGTCAGGCTTCTCCATCTCTCCTTTCTGGCTGTCAGGAGTTGAGCAGCTCTGCTCCCCACACGCACATACATCATCATTATGTTCTGACTCACTATGGGCTGGAGACTGAGTCAGTCAGTTCTATATCAAAACCTTTGCTATTGTGAACCAGTTAAATTGTCTGTTTCATCAAACTCAGAGTTTCGACTTGTCACAGTAATAGAAAAGTGATTAGCACTCTTTGCTCATCCCAAATACGGCATTCACTATGTATATTAAGAAGTTTTCCATCACTTACACTAACTTTCACAATGAAGCATATAAAACTCAACTCCTGTTCTTGTGTACAAAGACTTAATTGGAAAGTTGCCATTTTGTTTCTTTTTAAAATTAACCAAAAAGCTTTTTATGTGTATGTTTGTTTTACCTCCACGTATGTATCTATTCTACATGTGTCAGAAGAGAACTTTGGATACACCAGAACTGGAGTTAGAGGGCTGAAAACAGAAACCAGGTCTTCTGCAAGATCAACAAATGCTTTTAACTACTAATCCATCTTTCCAGTCTCCAACAATTTGTCTTTTCAATCCTCTAAAGAGTTAAACACCTAAACTTCATATTACTTATGGAGTAATTACTTATTAATTACTAATTAATAATTAGTAATTAGTAATAATTAATTACTAATTAATAAATAATTATTACTTATTAATAGTCCTGTAGCATTACCATCTGATAGTTTTTAGGTGAGATAACATACTGCCAATCTGAATGAAGTAAAATATAACTAAAAAAATAGTCATCATCTTAACCTATTTATCAATATAGGATAATACTTTCCTTTAAAAATTATTGACTCTCTTTTCTCCCTGATTTTGCTAGTTGAGAAGTCAGTTTCACTCACAACTTATGTTGATGAATGTGTTTTATGAAAATATGCTTAAGCAAGAGTTAGTTTTATTTATATTTAAGCAAGGCAATGATTATTACAGTTTTGGGGGTAGTTTCTGTGAACTTGAGTCACCACATTCATGATTTTTCTTTTAACTTTTTATTGATTCTTTGTGGATTTTACATCATGAATCCTGATCCCAATCATGTCCCCATCCCCTTGTTTCTGCCCTTGCAAACTCCGCCCCCGAAACAAAACAAAATTTAAAAGTAAAGCTCAAAATCAAAAACATAAAAACAAACAAACAAACAATTTCAGTGTGAAATTTGTTCTGTGGCCCGATGAGTCACACAGTATACCCTTTAGTTCATACATCTTTACTTGTAAGTAATGTTCATTGCAATGAGTCATTGGTCTGCCCTTGCATCCTATCCTTCCCCCAAACAATATAATTTAAGAGAAAAATAAGAAAAAAATAATAAAAAGAGAAAAGGAAGAATTAATCTCATCATGGAAGCTGTAGCTGACACAGTGAGTCATGCAGTAAACCTTTTTATTCATACATCTTTACTTCCAAGTGTTCATTGCAAGGAGTCATTGGTCTGGTTCAAAGCCTCTGGCTTCTGCTACACTGCTATAGTGGGCTCTCAATGGGACTCCTCTTGGATATCCTGCTATCTTCTTTGTTATGGAGATCCTGCAGCTTTGCATCTGTAGGTCTGGTCCCTTCACATTCTCTAGCAGTTCATAGATGAGGGACTGTTGAGGTGGGCTAACTCATAGCCCTGGTTCATTGTCTCCATAGCTGGGTTGGTCAACATGCCAGGTTGCTCATTGCCACTACTCTGGTAAGCTCTCTAGCACTGTCCCAACTAGTTCACCCAGTGCCACAGGCAGCAAGGAGCAGGACGGGGCTGGTGCTCCTGCTCTCATACCCTTAGATCCTGCTCACCCACATTCAGACCACACCAGGGCTAGCTTAACTGGAGCTATCACATTTCTCTAAAAGGCAGCCCATCTTTGCGTGTCAGACACTTTGGTTACTACATAGTTTTGGGGTTGCTTTCAAAAAATTATACTTCCAGAAGCCCCAGATGCTTTCTTTGTGGGGTTTAACACCCGAAATGGGAAGACTTAAGCCAATATTGGGGAATGGGATATGATAGATTTGTTTTGGAGAGTCAATCAATTTAACATGACCATCAAGATGCCTTTGATGTCCATTGAGACTATGGGTATCACTCACCGCTACATGGAGCTGGATCCCACATGTCTGACTGTACTTTACCCTCACAATACCTGCACACGGTAACACTGCAACAGGGTTTTTGTTTATACTTTTACAGACACAAGTGATTTACTGAAGCTTGTCACTGCTCTTCCAGCCTTCACATTTTCTTTTGGCATTGTAACACGTAGAGAAAAATGCTATTTGGGAGAGTTTGAAATGCAAAATACGTATAATGTGAATTGCAGAATTGATCTTAGGGAGAATTGTGTCTTTGTCAACATAATAACAGCCTATTATTACGAAGAAGAAAGATCCCTCTTATTTATTCCTAGATTTGTTAATTAATTGCTTTATGCAGGAAAAACTCAAAAGAGTGTCTAAAACACTGTAGTGGTTTCCAGGAAATAGAAAACATTATTTTTTAAATGGAAAGTGTAAATATATTTATTTTATCACTTTTCAATACGTGAGAAAAAGGCTAGGAAAGGTTCAGCCTCCGTTTAATCTTTCAGTGTTTTGGCATGACATTGTTATCTGCAACGCTCATGCTTGAAGACTGTGATCAAGTTACATAAAAATTGAAAAAAATAGCTCAAAATGTTGTAAGTTTGTGATTCTGGGTCGGGTCACACTCCTAACTCACTTTGAGTGTGTGCATCACGCTGTTGGTTTGGTGGGTTTTTATTCCGTAGAAGGTGAAATTCTTCTGGTGGCATGACGTCTCAGGCAAGATGAGGTAAGACAAGATGAGGTAAGGTAAGGAGAGATGACTGCAATCACTGATGAAAAATCTCATGCTTATGAAACGGAAATTGAGGAAACTCACAGGGAGGTAAGAACAGGGTGGTCAGAGGTAGAAAGATAAACTTTTGTTGTTGTTGTTATGAGGGAAACACTTGACTTAGAGTGTAAACAAAAGATAGACAAGACATGGCTGGGAGATACAGGAGAGGACAAAGGCTGCTGGAGAGTCTGTGCAATGGTATCTCCACCCAATTCTAGTAAAAGAAAGACATGTCAGAATATTGGAAGGCAAAGCAGAGCTTGGTTTTTGTTATCTGTGTGTTCCATTTACTGGTTCAAATGGAATCTTGTGTGGGAAAGGCAGAGGGAGGGTACAGCATGCCTGCTACCTGGAAGCCCCTGAAAATTATGCTTTAACTCATACTCATTATGTCCTATAACATATTTTAAAATGGTTTTCATTATATAAGTGTGACTAAGGAACAATTTATGCTGATTTTACTGAATGTCTTGCCAAAATCAGTCTCATTACTTGGTATTCACATTTTCCAAGCCCTATATAATTAGTCTATCAGGAAAGCTAGTTAAATGAGGGAGTTAGAATCACTTTTTATGGATTAACTATCAAGAGTTTTGTTGACATGGGGCCATTTTACATGAGTTACATTTTTAATTTAAAAAATAAAATTAATTTGTTGCTTAAATGGAAAAGCTCTAAAGCCAAGAGTGTGCCTTACCTTTTCACAGTGCTATAGGAGGAGCCAATTAAACTGGATAGTAAATAAAGTCAGAGAACAGAGTAGATGCTGAGAAGGTAACTAACCCTGCTCCAACATAAGATGTTGATGATAATAGCACTTATTGATACTTAGATGCTAAGTCTCTCAAATTCCATCATTTCCCTGAACATCATTCACAGACGAGTAAGCCAAATCTTAGATTAATTACTACTCAACTTCATATAACAAGTTGTTGTTGGGAATGCTGTTTGACCCTGTGTTTGTTAGACTCCAACTTCAAAGGTCAATATTTTTGTTATTCTTTAGTGATGCATAAGTGAGGACAACAAAGAGGGCAAAGTTAAGCTAATAAAAGCATAGGCGTTCAGAGTTATTCCTTACAGAGCTGGGGTGGAAGCTACGTTTTTGAGTCAAAGTCATTAGAGGAATGAAGGACCTGTGGATCCGGTAGTAAAGCCGGTTTTGCCCGCTCCTTGGATGTCCTCTGTCATCAGAGCTAATAGATGCTTGTCTGGATGGAATCCCATGTGACTTGCTCATGATTTAATTATTATTCACATTATGTCTGGGGTTGGATGGTAGGGTTCTTGAGACCTTAAGTTGGAATATGCACGTGTGCGTCCATCTGTCCGTCCGTCCGTCCGTGTGTGTGTGTGTGTGTGTGTGTGTGTCTTTGTGTTTCCTGATGCTTGTAGAAATGAGGAAAGTGTTTCCTGAAAACGGATATTGCATGTGGGCTGGACTCTAGAGTTTTGGGCATCCAAGCTAACAAGGCAGCTTCCTGAATGATGATAGACTTTTCTCTTAGTTTTTTTTTCTTTGAAAGTTTGAAGACTTTAATATCTGAGAAAGTGATTCTGAGGATGTGTTGCATAACTGCTGCTCTTGGCCCAAAGTATTAACAATTGCTCAAGAGAAACTACCACCTCATCCTTCCTGCCCCGGGAACACCTGGAGCCTCTTGAAGCGCCCCAGGAGCGCTGCTTTAAATTAGAACTGGGAATTAATCCATCTCACATTCACTTTGAAGTTTTGTGCTGTGGAGTTGACCCACACAGGGATCTGCTCTGATAAGGGAAGTAGGTTTTGACTGAATTGGGTCTTCCAAAAAAAATAATATAGAGATTTCCATTCCACAGTCTGAAATACCTGCCTGGGCCAATGGTGTGAGCTCTTCTACCATTGAATAGTACTTTGATTACAAGTTGAAGGGAGTTCTGACTTTACATTATCATTCATGCTTGAGGGTCAGATGATGTTATTGTATTCTATTTAAGAAGAAAAAGATTTAAAATAACAGTACAGAAATTATACAAAACATAAAAAAGATTTGTCTTTTCTATTTATTTCAAGTAAGGCTCTACACTCAGTGTTTTGTGTTATAATTGTGTGTTCTAACGTGATTTTATCCTTAAAAAATATTACTTAATAGGAAAACAGAATGCTGATCTAAGGCATATGGTAGACACATGGATGACAGAGAAAATTAATAACATAGTGTGTGAAGACAGTATTGGTTTTGGCTTGTAGTATTGCAGGAGGATCAGGAGGAGAGAAATGGATGACCCTTACAAAATGGAAAAGGCTTGGTAAGCTTAGAGAGACTCAATGGTGACAAGCGTGATGTCTGTTTGGTGATCAATCCGGTCAGGTGGAGTGAGAGTGTGGAATGTCTCCAGCAGAAATAGAATAGAAACAGGAGTGTGGGTTGGCTGTACTCCTGCCCGGTACCTCTTCTCCAGCTTAGAACTTGGGGATATTTCAAGTGTGATGGGACATTTTGTTTCAGTAACATGTAGAAGGAAAAGATAGCAGTTGGGTTCTTGTTCTTGGTCAGGACTCAGCCTCCATCAGCAGAAGTTCCAGAGGCTGTGTTATCTGCAGTATGAAATGCACCCTGGCTGGGAGTCAACTATTTCTCACGTCTCTCAGGCTTCCTTTCCTTTGGAGGCCCTCATGGGCTCCTTGAGACCTGTGATAAAGGCAAACCTAGTGGGAGGAAGCAAAGGAGCCATAAATTAATGTTTATTAGCTCAGAGAGCCTTCTCTGGAGCACTCTGGAATCCGAGGCCACAGTCTGAAATATTACCTAGAAACAGATTTTTAGAGTTAAGCTCTCTAGAGAGAAGCCATTTCTTCTGTCTACACCCCTGTCTTTGGAGTTGAAATAAAATTATTCAAGAGGGCTAAAATTTAAACAAAGCCTTGGAGTCAGTGATACACTTTGGTTAGTTATTCAGCATAATGATGCATGCTTTGGCAGCATAAACATACAGTCCTCTTTCATGCATCTGTTCTATTTACTTCCTCCAAGTTTTTATTTGAAATGGAACCTCTGCCCAGGTAGTGTTTCCTAATCAGAATCGGGTGCAGATCTTTCCTGTTGGGTATACTTAGGGTAGGGCAAGTCATTAATGGCAGCATAAGTTGTTAAATACCATTTTACACAAAAGAGGTTGACCAGTTTCGTTGACACCCATAAATGGAGTGTACATTTATGTACATAAAAAAGCATGGTATTTAATAAATGCGACATAAGTTATAGAGTATGGATCGTAGAAGAATGGAGAATGGTGTCCCTAAGCCAATTAATGTGGCAAGAACACCAAATAAACAACAGATTAGACTTCTTCAACATAACACACGAAAGCTGTCAGATATTGTTCATAATATATTCTTCATCAAATTGAGGTGGAGACTGTCTGCCAGAATTAAGTATAAAGTCACTTATGAGAGATTTGTCTTCTAGGTAGCAAATGCTGAGACAACTATTTATATTAACAAGCAAACTAGGCTGGCAGTACACAAGCAATTATCTAAATTTTATGGATGTGGTTCTGCACATAAATCTACGTAATGATGACATATTTTTTATGAGACTACATTAGCTCATGGGTTACCATCATCATATGAAACCAACGGAACATTCACATAAAGATTAAGGCATCAGAGTAACAATCACAAGTCCATAGACAGGCAAGAAAGTCCTGGTCTATAGCAGCAGTAGCAGCAGCAGGAGCAGCAACCCCTACAACAGTGAACAACAACTTTCCAATTAAGTATAAATACATATTATTTGAATGCTATCCTCTTCTCTTCAGTGTATTCCCCAGAACTGTTTTATTGCTAGAAAGTTAAGGAATGTGAAATTAAAGTTCTCTGCCTTTCCATAGAGAAGAACAATGCAGGCAGTTAAACTGTCAGATGCACTGAACCCAGAAGTAGAGCTTCTGAGTTCTGTGGGATGTAATTTCACGTCAGCATCACTTTATTCTGAAGCTGCTTCTGCCATTGCACAGTGATTTACTCTTGGCCCTGATGTGACTGAGTTGGTATTTCCAAAATCTAAGTGTACATCATTGAATGTAAGCTGAGAAATGTAGGAATTAGCATGTAACACCATTGTGTTTTTATCAGAACTATTAAATGAAACAATCATTAAATATGAAATACTAAAACAAACTTTTATGCTTATCATACAGAACATTTTACTTCAGCTTTCTTAAAATTAGAAAAATTTGTTGTCATAGATATTCAAAAATGTTCAACCTCTTATTAGCTTGCAAAACTATTTATTGTACTAGACCACTTGAGTGAAGTGCACCAAGAAAAGAAAGATATCAATTCATATTTATCATAGATGCTGTTTACATCAAGGCAATGCTTCCCTAGTTATAATAAAAGTAACACTCATTGTTCAAAAATAATGTCTGAGCAGCATCATATTCATTAGAAAGATTAGCATCTTCTTTCAGTTTAGTCGATGAGTTCAGTACCTGCACTTATATATGTATTCCATGTTTTCAATTAAAATCACTGTGATTTTATTTATTATTTATTTTATGTTTTTCAGAAAGTGTCTCTTGAGGTAGTCTGCATTGGCCTTGAACTTGGAATCCTCGTACTCCATTCTTCCAAATGCTATTTTTACAGATGTTCACCCCATGCCTGGCCTTGTGGTGTTTTATTTTTTGAGCACATATTCCTTGGTAGAGTACAGCATTGACCTCCGTTGTACATCATTCTTTGTGGAGCTCCTTTGTCTTTTACCTTTACCATCCATTTCCACTGAGGGTGGGACAAAATCCCCTCTCCTTGGGCTTGGCCATTTGGTTCACTTTGGGTGATAGAATATGGTAGAGGGGAGAGGATGGCAGATTTGAGCTTAGGCCTCAAGAGCCGTTGCGTATTTCTAGTGGCAGGCTCTTCTTCCATTGCCATGGCAATGTGTCTGGATAGTCTGTTGCAGGGATGGAGACATGTTTAACAGACATGATTCTCTCTAGTTGCTCCAGGCAAGGCCAGCTGATGGCAACTAACAGCCAGCTTACTGTAGGCCTGTGAGCAACTCTTCCCGAGATCAGTAGAGCCATTGAATCAACTTGGAGCTGACACAGGCATGCATGCTTATTACTGAATGCTACTGAGGTTTATTTCTGGCTGTTTGTTATGCAGTACTATGGTGAAAGTAGCTAGCTGATGTACTCCTTCTGTTGGTACACTCTCAGAGCCTAAACTATATGGACCTGTACTTTTCCAGTATTAAGGATGAGCTCAAGGAAATGGGTGTGTTCTTTTTCAGAAGTTCTAGTTGTATAAATTCGAGGTGGACTGATTGGTTCTTGGGCTCCCACAATATTGTTTAACCTCAAAAAGCTCAAGTGGGTCAACTAGAGAGAGATGCAGTTCAACTTTGATGTCTTTACACCTGCAGTTACTAATTTTTACTTCCCCTCCCATTTTGCTTTTTTTCCCCCTTTTCCTTTATTGTTCAGCAACCATTAATTCAGCATTGATTTGGTGCCTTCTCTGCCCATCACTGTGGGGCTCCACAGAATAGGGGGTGGTTTGCAAGAATGTACTTTCTTGACTTAAGTAAGAAATTATTGTTTAAGTAAAACCCTAATTTGGGGACATTTATTGAAATGTATGTGACTGTTAGAGAGAGAAGTGGGAAGAAATGAGACCCGCAACACAAGGCGAGCCAGACCATTTCCGCAGATGCACCATCAAATTGAATATGGTGATGCTGCCCATCCCCCTCCAGCCAGTTCTATATAAAGCTGCCTCTCTGCACTGGAGATGAATCATTGCATTCGCAATAAGGCACCGGGGAATTATTGTTGTTTACAGAAAGCACCACCAGCAGCAGGGTTAAGAATACCCCACAGTTAAAACCCAGGCACATTTGGAATGACGAGTGATGGAAAATAGTTTGAAACGGCTTAGGTCTGCAGATCTTCCTGAGGCACTGAATGCATTCCCCTTAGGTAGTGGTGGAAGAGGTGCCCCATGGAAGGAGAATACTGAGGGGAGTTGTTCGACCCACATCCAGGTTCTGATATAGACACTTTCCAAGCTCCTAACTTTTATGGCAGTGTTGGATTTACAATATAATATAAAAGTCTGGGTGATTGAAACCATGAGACAGTAAAAGCCCCTTCCAGTACTTCTGAGGCTTAGTGTTTGTAATACCTTTTAATACAAGATAAAAGTCACGGGGATGGGAGTGTGGAAACTTGACTAGAGGATATCTGCTGTCAGCTCAGCCTGTAGGGATTGGTAGGGGACGCTCTTCAAGGTCAAGGTGAGTGAGTATCTTCACATTAGTCTGGATGGTATGGATTTGGACTCTCTGAATAAAATGCGTTACTTGATTTATTAGTGAGTCTTGCTTACCGTTTGACAAACACTGTAGTCTTGGCTGTAGGTGTTCTTCATCGATGAGTGGGGGAGGTGAAATGTGACACTAGGTCAACTTAGAATGTAGAAAGTCAGATGTGGAGTTGTGTCCAGTGTAGCAGTCTTTGCAGGTTTTAAACTGTAAAGCCCAGTGTTCAAGTCATTCACTAAGGGCGTTTCTCAACGATGCCTACTGTTTTCCTATTGCTTGAGCCAGAAAGGAATCGGTAGAGATGGTCACATGGAAACCTAACACCAGCAGCAGAAAGGTGTGTGTGTGTGTGTGTGTGGGGGGGATCTTGAAGCTGAAGCAGCCCATGACATCTTAGCAGAGCTGAGATTTTCCTTTCAGTGTTCTATGATGTTCTTGTAATGTGTTTTCACTATGATTTAAGAGGTGATTTTAGTTAAAACTGCTCACTCTTGGCTTACCACGCACTTGTCTGACTTAGGCCAGGTTGATGACCTCGGTCTTCCCATAGGAAAAGGAGGCCGCAGGAGTGCCTGCCATAGGGTTGCTGCAAAGATGCAGTAAGCTTCGTTTACATCCCCATGTAGAGGTGCTCAGATGAGCCAAATGCTATTGTTCTGTCCCATCTAGCTTCAGCTGTCAACTTGACACAGCGCAAAGTCATCTGATCTCAGCAATGAGATGGTCCAGATCAGACAGACCTGTGGCTGTGTCTGTGGGGAGTTCTCTTCATTGTTGATTGATGTGGGAAGACCCAGCCCACTGTGAGCAGTGCTGTGTAAGTAAGGTTGACCAGGGTCCAAGACAGCTAGTCAAGCATGAGTCGGTGAGCAAGCCAGTGAGTAGCATTCCTCTATGGTTTCTGCTTGGGTCCCTGCCCCTTCTTCCCTCAGTGATGGACTGTGAACTGGACGTGTACCCTGAAATAGGCCCTTTCTTCCCCAAGCTGTTTTCGTTCATGGTATTTCCCATAGCAATAGACAGCAAATTAGAACATGCCTGCCAAGGGCAGGGCTGTGCCCTGTATTCTGGAGCCCAGTCCTCTTCTCTTCCAGTAAGCATGGCTGGACATGTGAAGAATGGCAGATGTCGGGGGAGGGGGGCTAACTCTGCAAAGATTATTACATGAGATTGGGAGAAATCCGCAGAGGCATGATAAAATCAAAGCTAAAAGAAACCTTTAATATCACTTAGTCCCCTTCTGTTATCATTTTTACAGATTGAAAACCAGTCCTGAGTGCATTCACATTAAGCAGAGCCATGTGAACAGGGAACAGGAGAGTGATATGAGAAAATTGTACTAGAAAAAATGAGTGTGGGTAACAGGAGAAAGGAACGAAGGGAGTGATACCGGGAACCCTGTGACATGGAGCTAGCATAGGAGGGGCTGCGAGGGAGGGAGCGGGCAAATTTGACACAGAAGGAAGACCAGGAGTTCATGATTTGGAGACGAGCTGGGAGCACCTAAGGCAGATACCCAACAAAGGAAACGGTGCTTGTTCCCATCTGGCATTCAGGGTTTGTCTGGATGTGTGGAAGCTCCCAAGTTTTATGTTCTGACCTCAGGAGTTGGAGGTTCATTTTGATTATGTACATATACGAACATAACAGTTTCCATGTAAAAATACATGATAAAAAGCCCACCCTTGTTTGCTTTGGCAAGAACACTTAAAAAAGTCTTCTCTCAGAATAGTTTAGTGTTGGCAATGGAAACAGGAAGATGGGTATGTGTGAGTTTATGTTTATGTGTGTGTGTACACACACTTGTTATGTTGTGTGTGCATGTTTGTGTGCACTTGCATTCATGTGTCTATGTGTGTGTGTGTAAAACATCTCAAGGTACACAGTGTTTAGGTTATCCTGTCTTGGATGTATTGATGTTAAATGATGTTCTTTAAAATAGGACTGCTTGTCTGTGTGAGGAAAGCTACTTAGATGTAGCTGCATGTATTAGAAGATATGGGTTAAGCTTTGTGTACTCTCGGCTCAAGTTGGAGGTCAGGCAGTGATCTAGAGGTAAGAATAAAAGGAGGGACAAAGCTCCCCTGTTGGTGTTAGCATTTTAGGAGACGGATTTATTGAGAGGAAGAGGACCTCCCGAGTTGCGTCACACTGGAGGTCTCTCGCCAATCACAGCTGCTTCAGTGCACATCTTCCCGACCATCAGAACCCCAGATGTTCCTGTGCTTCTTAGAGCTCTCGCTCCACGTTGCCCAAAAGTTGGCCTTGTGAGAACTACATGCTACATATAAGGAAGAGAACAAAAAGGAAAGCCTAGCCAACTCTTAGGATTCAGGTGAAGCACAGGCACCACTCTTATGGAAGATCTAGTTCATTAAAACCACCTTCTCCCTTGGACTGTGTAGGGCAAGGAAGCTCCTTTTGCTGTGCTATTGAAGACTGCAGACTCACAGTTGAGAAAGAGGGACATAGAAGGCCTACATGACAACCCCTACTCTCCCACTCCTCAAAAAAATAACATCTTAAAATAAGGACACTGAAGTGTAACTCTCCATGACTGACTGATGGCTTCTGGCAGGAGTGTGGATGGGGAAGGACTCAGTTTTTATTAAGGGGCTGGCTACAGGGACGTTGACTGTGCTCCAGTGAGTATATGGACGAAAAAATTGGACTCCTTCTTTCCTTCTTCTTCCTTCCTTCCTTCCTTCCTTCCTTCCTTCCTTCCTTCCTTCCTTCCTTCCTTCCTTCCTTCCTTCCTTCCTTCCTTCCTTCTCTCCCTTCCTTCCTCCCTCCCTCCCTCCCTCCCCCCATCCCTTCTTTACTTTTTTGCTCTCTTTCTTCTTTTTTTAGGGGTGGTCACAAGGGTTGGGGTGGAACCAGGAAGACTAAGAAATGAATGTGATTGGGGTTCATGATGTGAAATTCCCAAATAATGAAAACATTATGAAAAGAAAAAAATCATCAAATTAATACATTTTTTCTCTTTCTGTGGATATATTTTATACTCACATCAGTCAAATTAAAGGCAGTAACATGGGGAGAAACACAGGGATTATTTCAGAGTTGAGCAGGGTCGATGAAAAATAGCAAGGGGTAGTGTACATATGGAGGGCGATACTGTTTTAGTTGACGGTACACGGAAGGGGCAGACGGTTGTCTTCCGGAAGGTCTGGCCTTAAGAGGTGAACTTGGCCCTTGTGTATCCACAGGGCAACAGGGAAGGAGGTAAGAAATATTCACGGTTGCCTCTCTCTTCTACACCCTTAATCTCTCACAATTTAGCTTCCACTGAAGCGAGAGTTAAGGAACCACTTAATGAGGGGCATAAAGGTCAGGTCCCGGAGGAGGCATCTTCTGGGGAAGGTGAAGGGTCAGAAGAATCACTGGAGAGCATCCAGCACAATACCAGTCTGTGGCTTGACCCTTTATATGTGGCCCTGTCTAATGAAGACATAAGATCATTTCTTTTCCTCTCCAATATAGGCATAGTTTAATCACATGTTGTAATGACTTATAGTTGAGTATTGCTTCTCTGTCCTGATTATTACCTTATAGGTGGTTTATACATTTTTTTGTCTCCCTTCTGTACATCTGCTTCATTTGTCTGGACAAAGCCTCTTTATCATCGTGGGATATTGTGTGTGTGTGTGTGTGTGTGTGTGTGTGTGTGTGTGTGTGTATGTGTGTGTGTGTAATTTTCCTTCTGCTTCTTTGCCCATTTATGGCTCAAATCAGTGCACACTATTAATTAAGCCTCAAAATACCCCAGTGAGATTGAGACTAATGCACACATAATGAAAAAGATAAGAAAAAGAATTTTATTAAGTTGATTGTTGATTCAATTTTTATGGATGCATAAGTGAAAGATTAAAATACACACAATACAGTTTATGGGCAGATTCTCATTTTGATTATCTGCTCCTATCCAGGTACGATATTATCAGGAAGCCTGGGTTTCTTTCCCTTGGGTCTCCTAAATAGAGAGAAATCATGAGCAGTATTTCCACCTGAGTGGATGAATCTGGCTGAGCCCAGTGCCTGAGTATTCATCCCTTTATGTAGGTCAGGAAGTCGCATGGGAAGGGATGCAGTTTTGATAATGTCCAGCTTATTATTACTTTTTATGGACTTTAATAAACTATTCTTTTGATTTTTAACCGAAAGACTCATTGTCAAATCTAGGCTACAAAGACATTTTCTTAGCGATTTATATTTTGACTTTAGATCTCTGGTCCATTTGAGTTAATGTTGTTAAACACGTGAAGACCGTGTCTATGGTAGATTTCTTTTTTATATAAACTAAACATTCAGTGCAATATTCATGAAAGCTTATGCTTCTCCACTCAACTACCTCTTTGGTTTGTCAAAACCAGTTTGTGTGGGTTCATGGCTAAACTCTTCACACTGTCTGTGGAACTCTATGTCTGTCTTGGTCACTACGGCTTTAAGAAAAGGTTGGAATTGGCTAATATGGGTCCTGTGTGATTAATGTTCCTCAGTACTTCTCTGATTATTCTAGGTCTTTTGCCTTTCCATATATGCTTAAGAATACCTATCCCCATAAAATAGTTTGCAGCAATTTTGGTTAGGATTGACTTAAACCTACAAACCAACTTGGGGAAAACAGATATTTTAATAGTGAGTCTGTTTACTATGAACATAGTGTCTCTGTGTCTCTGCCTGCCTTTCCTCTGTTCTCTGATGTGTTTAATCAAATTTGTACTTTCTTCTGATAACTCTTAAACACATTGTGTCAAAATTATACTTAAATATTTTATTTTTGATGTGATATATCAAATTTGTTGTTTAATTTTAGATTCTAATTATATATATATATATATATATATATATATATATATATATATTATAGTCATTTTTTTAGGAGCATACTCTTATTCTTTGAAATTTTCTACGTAGATCATCACGTGTGAACAGTTTTGCTTCTGCTGCAGGAGTATCTTCCGCTGCTTCAGCCAATAGTCGCTGAAGCACGAGCCCACGGTGCTGCGGGAGGGCCTTCCGCTCCGTCAGCCAATAGCCGCTGAAATACCAGCCCACTGGGGCGTGGTATATTTCTCTTTTAAAAAGAGCCAGAGCTCTCGGCTCGGGCCTTTTGGTTCCGGTGCTTGGTCCCAGCTTCTGCTCCCGGCTCCTGCTCCCGGCTCCTGCTCCAGCGACTAGGCTCCCTTCCTGACGGTTTATGGTGTATGTAAGTTTTACCCCCCAAAATAAATAACCCTTTAAAGCATAACTGGTGTGGGATTGATTCGCCGTTATGCTTCCTCTTCCCAATCTTTTTTTCTTTTTTAGTTGTATTAATTTGTAAAGTAGGACTTTAGTTCATGCTGAAGACATTATTTCTTTGTTCATTACTTAGGAAAATAATGACAAGTTTCTCACCATAAAGTACATGTTTAACCTGAGCATTACAAAACAGATATTCTTAATCAACTTGGATAGGTTTTCCTGTCTCCCTATTTAAGTAGAGTTTTAAAAAAATGCAACAGTGTTGGATTTTACCAGGTGGCTTCTTTGTCTTTCTTTCTTTTTTGTGTGGTATGTGTGCTTGTGTATGGGTATTTGCACATATGAGCTTGTACTTGTGTGCATGTGTACCTGGAGGTCCAAAGTTGACATTGGGTATCTTCCTTGATTGCCTTCTGTATTATATATTGAGGAAGCTGGCTGCTTGTTCTGGGGATCCATTTCCTTCAGTTCTCAAGATGGTGGATTACAGGCAGGTTGCCATGCCAATCTGGCATTTCTGTGTGTGTTGGAATCTCCTGTTGAGCCGTCTCCTCAGTCCCAGATGCCCTTTCTAATCAATGTAATTCTATTTTCTTCTTCAGATTCCTGTGTAACAGATCACATTAATTGATAAATGTTAAAGCAAGGCTGTATAGCTAGAAGAAATTCTAATTGTTACTATGGTTTGAATAGTAATAGTCCACGCTGAATCTGAATAATTATCAGTCTTTCTTTGTATGAGTTTTGTTTTTCAAAAAATTGATTCTTTTCTTATAACTTACCAAATTTGTAGGCAGAGAGTTGTTGTAGGCAGAGTTTTTATCCTTCCAGTGTGCTCCTGATTGACAGTGATGACCTTTTAGCTCTGGTGTTGGTAATTTTGGTCTTCTGTTTTCTTGGCTAGTCTGGCTAGAAGTTGTAACTATTATTGATATTCTTGAAGAATCAACTTCATTGACTTTTCTGTACCTTATTCCCAATTTCAAATTCATTGCTTTATATTCTGATTTTTTTCCTTTGGCTTTAGAGTTTAAACTATCCTTTTCTCTCTAACTTCTCATGGTAGAATTTAGACTATGCATTTAAACTCCTTCTCTTACATTTTCTTTTTTTAAAGACATAAATTACCCTCTAGACCTGGTTTATTTACTCCCACTTTTTTTAATAAGTTGTGTCTTTATTTCCATTTAGTTAAAAATGCTTTTAATTTCCTTTGAGACTTCCACTTTAAGCTTCGTGTTACTTAGAGCTGTATTTATTTGATCTCTAAATAATCTAAACATTCCAAATCTGTTCCTGTTATTGATCTTTAATTCCACTGAGACCATATACACATGATTCATGTTTTAATTTTGTTAAAAATTTTCATTTTAAGATCTAGAATGTGGCCTGTCATGAAGAATAGTCCATGTGAGCTTAAGAAGATTCGTGTAAGGATAATTATGTGCTTTTGGCTAATAGACCCTTTTATTATTATACAATAACTGTCTCAATTAACCCTTATTTTTCTGAAATCTGACTTGTCTGAAACTGGTTTGGCTAACCTAGGTTTCTTTAGGCAGTGTTAAAATGTCTTATACATCATCTACATTCCTTTTCTTTGAACTTATTTGTGTTTTTATATTTACAATATATTTCTTGTAGGAGTAATAGGCTTTGTTTTTAATACACCAAAAATCTGATCTTTATTTTATGTATTTCACACAGAAAGTGATTATGAATGTAGTAGGCGTACGTGTACTGTGTTTGTAACTATGTTCTAGTAACTGCACTTAATTTTTTGCCTTTTGTTCCAATATTTTCTATCTTCCTTGCTTTTTTAGTCTCTCTCCAAGTGTGTGTGTGTATGTGTGTGTGTGTGTGTGTGTGCGCACGCGCTCATATGAATGTGTATATGTATGCATATATGTTTTTGCATGTGAGTGTGATAGCACACATGTCACAGCATCTAGACAACTTTGAGTGTCAGTCCTGGCTCTCTACCTTGTTTGAGACAAGATTTGTTCATCGCTGTATGCTAGGCTAGACCATCTACAAGTGTCTGGGGGTTCTCTTGCCTCTGTTCCCTTCTGATAACAGGAGCTCTGAGATTGGAGATGTGCGTCCAGGCCCTGCTTCACATACGTTCTTGGTATCTGATGTCACCTTTGAGACACAAATGCTTTATCCACTAAGCCATATTTCCAGCCCCTACTTTGATTTTTGTTCGTGTGTGTAGTGTGTGTGTGTGTCTGTGTGTGTGTGTGTCCTTGTAGAGGCAGGAAAGGGTTTGCGTACCCTGAAGCTGGAGTTACAGGCAACAACCAGCTGCCGAATGAAGGTGTAAGAGCAGCAAGTTCTCTTAACCATTGATATGTATTTCTAGATCCTCCCTGTTCAGTTTCCAAATGAGCATGTTATGTGATTGTTCTTGTGTGTGGTGTATGTGTATGCATTTATAAGTGTGTGTGTGTGTGTGTGTGTGTGTGTGTGTGTGTGTACTTGTGGAGGCCAGAAGCTCCTTGTATGAAATAACCCATGTGATATTAATCTTTTCTCTTTAATAAAAACACTCAATTCTTCTTGCCCATCTTTTAGGATATTATTAGTACTCATTTCACTTACCCACATGCTGAGATTGGGTCATGGGTGGCTCCTAGGTAGAATTCTCATCTGCCATATACTACAATCACTTTTTGCATTGATCGTATTTCAAATGAATACTATTTGAAGTATTTATTTTATTTCTTCCTATTGCTTTTCACTTGAAAATATTTATTTTTAAAATTGTGTGTGTGTGTGTGTGTGTGTGTGTGTGTGTGTGTGTGCGCATGAGTTTGGGTACCCATGGAGGCCAGACAGCCTTCATGGTGTTGGAGTTACAGGTGGTTGTGAGCTGCTTGATGTGGAGCCAGCAGGTCTTCTGCAAGAACAGTGTGTGCTCCTAACTGCTGAGCTAAGTAACTAACTAACTAACTAATTAACTAACTAACTAACTCCTAACATCTGTAGCCCAGCTTTTTATTTCTTTATGTTCATTTGAGTTTCTGATCATTTTTCTTCACTCTGAAGAACGTTTATTGTTGTTTTGAAATAAAGCCATGGACATAAACTTAGAACTCTCTTGCTTCAGCCTCTCAAGTGATGCGATCACAGACATGTGCCATCATTCTTGGCTTGAAAATTTCCTTTAACATTCTGTAGGGTAGATAATTAAATACATCAATTTTTTTTAACAATGAGAATATAGTTTTTTATTTTTTAGAGATTCTTTTAAAAAGTTATGCAATTCTAGTTGAGTTTTGTCCTTTCGTACTTTTGATATTTCTTTCTACCCTCCTTGCTTACATGATTTTTTAACAAGACATCTGACATCTTTGTGCTCTTATAAAGATGTCACCATACCAGTGTTTAAATGGGCAAACTTCGTGAATGATGTAGCCAAGACAATTTTAAAATGCATTTGAGGGTATTATCTTATGTAGGTTGCCAAGGTGGAAGTTGTCACATAAAAAAAGGGAAGAAAGAAAAAAGAAAAAAAGGAGAGAAAAAGGGAGATGTGTTGCATCCGACAATTCAGCACAAAGCTCCCTGGGTGCCCACAGCTGATTGTTTCAAGAAAAAGTGTAATCTAAGCCTTTAGATGTAGGCTTGAGAAGTACAAGGTGACAAAATTACCGTCTCAGATCTGTGAGCACTGGCAAAACACTCGGTGTTAGAAAACATCAGAGGACACTTTTAAAGCAGCTTGCTCTTAGGAAGTGGTCATTCTTTTGTTTGTTCAAGTTCTAGCCTTCAGTCCAAGCGTCAGTGGGAAGTGTAGGTAAAACTTGGCATTCGCCTTGATGCACTTCAGCTTGCTTTTGATCACGTTTTCCTCTTGGAAGGGAATTTAAAAAATAGAAAGTTAAAAGATTTCCATTGTGACAAAGCTATTTTATCGAAAAAGTCAAGGGGGAAATAAGTACAATGCTCATTAATAAGATTTCAAGGACCAGGAAGTCTAATTGGGTTGTCAGAAGACATCCTTGAGTCTAGTCTCTAGGGAGGAAGTCAGGAGGAAGAGGAAGGCCTCAGAAGACAGTTTTTTCCTCCCAAAGCAAGTGACTCGGTCTGATGTGGGCTTTGGATCTTGTTCAAACTGGGGGAGCTACCAACCCTCTTTCCAGGGGTCTCTTAGCCTCTATTTCCTATCTCTTGGTGCATGTACCAGGCACCTCTCCTTTCACTACTTTTTCCTGGTTTTTCTTTCAAAGCGATTCCATAGAAATAAGGAAATAGGAAAGAAATGCTGCAGGACAGTATGTTATCTTGTGGGTGAGCTTGGTGTCTGTCAACATTATAGTCAATTGTGGCTGAGAATTTCTGTGAATGATGAATATTCAAATATTGAGTGTGTGTATCTCTCTGTGTATATGTATGTGTGTGTATGTTTGTGTGTGTGTGTGTGTGTGTGTGTGTGTGTTGCTGTGCATATTTGTATCCCATTCCTGCTGAATAAGTTAACAGGATGAAGTAACTTACACTCAAAGGTAATTTTCACAGGTTAAAATCATCCTGCTGCAGAGTATAGTCTTAGAGAAAATTCTTGAAGACAAAATAATTGATCTCAAGGGTTACAATTTCAGCCTCTGGCAGCACCTGTAGACCCCAGCTTGGGGAGCACTTCTACATGCAGGCGAGAGGGTCTTGTTTCACAATAAGAGGGATGCAAGGGGAAAGGCAAAGAAAATCGGGCTCCCTGGTCAGCCAGAGCAGATCTTGATGTTGAAATGGAAAAATGGCATATTAGTTGGTTCACTCCACATTCGTCTGGACAGGCTGAGGACTTTTAAGGTAGTTACTTCACTTTACAGTGGGTAGTCTTTCAAAAGTCCTAACTTATCATACCATTCTGTTTAAAATCCCACAATGGTTCTATTTTACCCCTAATAAAAGACAAAATCCTTTTAAGGGCTCAATGAAACGGTAACACCTTGGCCTCCTTACCTTTCTGCCTTCCTCATCAATTCTGCCCTGTCTATGAGGTTTGCCTTGGAGCAATCCAGGCATGCTTCCTTCCTCAGACTTTGCACTGACTGCTTTCTCTGCCCAGAAAGGTTTTTATTTCTGGAAGGTCTACAAGGCCAATTCTTACTTTTTGCAAGTTTTGCTCAAAAATCGTCTTCCTCAGGACCCATAACCACCCTGTTTAAAGCTTCAACTGCCTGGCGCTGCGTTACCACACTGGATTGATTGTTCTCCTACACAGCAGTTATTGCATTCGAACACACTGTGCAATCTAGTTGTTTATCATGTTTAGTAGTTATTGTCTGTCTTTTTTTCCCACTATAATGGAAGCTCCAGAGGGCATGGAACGTACTTTAGTCAGCTGCTAAGTACATGACCATGGCTTAGCATAATGCCGCCTACTTAAGTTATTTGCTGGGTGAATCAAGTAGCAAAGGTGTAAATGCTGGTCATGGCTGTCTTTTCTTTGCTCGGTCCCCATTAAGAAGGTGTTTATTTGTAGCTGCCCTAGAATCATGCATACTAGGCCAGCTCGTAATTTTGATGCAAACTTGTATTAGACCTGAGATGCAGACAAACTGTTAGGAAGTCAGAAAGCGCCTAAGGAGACTCCAGAAAGCCAGTGGTGTGCAGCACATTTATGCTCAGAGCGCATGAATATTGTTAATATCCCCTAGTAGGTGACAAATCTATTTTCAAAATGATTTCCTATGAAATAAATTCATGGCAACAGCATCCACAAAAAAGGCATAATGTGGAAAAATTATGTTGAACTTCATATATATATATATATATTTGTATATGTACATATATGTACATATACGCATATATATAAATACACACACGTGCATGTGTGCACATACACACACACACACACATATATGTAACCAGTAGAAGTAAAAAAAATGTTATGGACAAAAATAAAAGATAATGGATTTATACTTAAAATTTATAACACTATTTAAAAAATTCTTCTGTAATTTACAAGATATACTGAATGCAGTAATCTTTAGGATTTGAGTGGGGTGGTGGTGGCACACCCTTTTAACGCTAGCACTTGGGAGGCAGAGACAGACAGATCTCTGAGTTTGGAGGCTGCCCTGGTCAGGATAGTCTGGGCTACACAGAGAAACCCTGTCTCAAAAAAATTAAATTAAATTAAACTACAGATTTCTAATTGCCATTAACAATTGAGGACTTTCTTCTCCTTACTGTGTAAGGTAAGGAATTAAGGACACTTTTATTAATATTTCTTTTCTTTTTCTACCCTATATTTTGGCTAATGTAATTTATTCATATAATAAGTTTTCAATTGCACTATTATGCTAGCTCTGTCCGCAGTATTGGGTTGATACTTAAATATTACGCTAATGTGAATTCGTGAAGACAGGAAAACCTTTATTTATTGCTCCATAGTGGTAATGGTTGGCATCACAGTGCCATATCAGTTAAGCAGCAATTCTAGAATTTAAAGTAGAATTAAAAACAGTTAAAATATATCTAAATCCAGAAAAAGAGTTTATTTACAAATTAAAAAATTACACTTATTAATAGGAATATTGCATCTTGCATTCTATACTTGGGACGCTTAATTTCCATTGCCAGCTGTCCGTGAGAGTATTTTCAGGGTGGCTTGGGTAAGAAGAAAGACTTTCCTTGAATGGAGGCAGCACTGTCCTATGAGGAGGGGTCCTGGACTGAGCAAAAAGGATAAAAGTGGGCAGAGCATCATCATCCATCTCTCTCTGCTCCCTGACTGTGGACTCAGTGTGACCTCCTGTCTCATGTTACTAATGCCACAGCTGCAATTGCCAGGGCATGCTTCCCAACCAAACTATGAACCAAGATAAATCCTTCTTTTGAGTTGATGTTTTTCAAGTATTTAGTCACAGCAATGAAAAAATAACTGATGAAATATTCTATTTTATTGTTTCATATTTTCAAACATAAATAAACAGTTCAATAGTTATATGAAATGATGTGAAATACTGAGTTAGCTAAAAGTTGTTGCTGGCAAGTTAGTATCTTAGCACTGTTTATGTTTAATCTTGCATGGGTTTTTATCCAAAAATGTATAATTGAACTTTTAGGTACACATCATTTTCTTTCCATAAATATATCAGAAGATCTTATACTTGATAGTACATTTTAGAAAGGTGGGTATGGAACAGCCATAGAAAATTCTGAAACAAAGCATCAATCTTGTTATGGACTAGAATATCTTATGTTTCTATATATGATTTTGGATTATGTGATAACTGAAAGTTATAACACAAAGAAAAACTCACCATACACATACACAAACACGCACACACGTACACACACATCAGCAAGGCGCTGAATTGATTGTACTTTAAGGAATAAGATGAGATTTCTCTCAGACTGAAATGTGTAAACTCACTTATGGAGTGTGTATGTCTGGGACTGTGTATGTATGAGCTTAACTGTATTGCTGGGACTTGTGTAGCCAGTGTCTGTTAAAGGATGAACAGTAAAAAGGATGCCAATTTGCATGTGCAATAGTCACCTCAGCAGTAGTAGTATCAAGTACTATGCGGAGTTGCTGATGAATGGTGATAATAATAAGCAGTCTGGGTTTAAGTTAGTTTAACATTAGAATATTATTCTTAAAATAGAATGCTTAATGATGCTTTAAATTCTTTGAAGAAAGGGCACCTTTTGGCCTCCATTCCAGCCAGACTGCAATTTTTGTTGCTTTAGGCAGGTCGCTGGAAATACCAGACTCTTTCCAAATCTTTAGTCCTTTGGGTCATTAAAAATTAATTGATTTTGATTGGCATAGTTTTTCTACAAATTTTTGAGGTACAGTTTGGCATTCTGGTTCATGCATATGTTGGGTCATGATCAACTGGGAGTAATTAGCAGATCCAGTACCAGAAGCTTTTGTCATTTCTTCATGGTGAGTATATTCAAATTCTTCTCTGGTAGCTGTTTTGAGAAATATAATGCCAATCCTCAGATGTTAAAGAATGTTTTAAAATTAATGATTTTTTTATATGAAGAAACTTTCAGTGTTGTTCAGTTCTGGCTCAGCACTCATAATTTTTAATCCAAACACAATAGGAGGGAGAAAAAATCCTCCCTTTGATCTGAACAAAGCATTGTCTGGGAGATTAAAATAAGTTCCACCAAAGGCCACCAGAAGGTGAAACCGCATTGACTTAAACGTTTTATCTAAATTGAAAAGTAAAAATCCTTAAAAATTAAAACTGGGACCATGCATGACTTTTCTATTTCTTTCTTTTTTTTGTAAGAGAGTGAATGGTTTGAGATCTTGTGTACCTGCATTTTCTGTGACGTAGCACTAAAGACGTTGAACTTATATTATCATTTTGAAGAGAACAGCATTTCCCCATTAGTTCTTGTATTTGGAGCTTTAACACTTCTGGAGCTCCATGCCCTCTTTCACAGCACCTCCAACACCATATGCCGGCCACTCTCCAAATGGTGCCTCCATCCTAGCTCCAACGTGGGACATGTAGCAACTGGGAACCTGGCCAGTGTCACATGGCCTTTATTAATTAACATGCTGGGAATCAATTTTATTAATCTGAATTGTTGAGATCCTGACTAAGAATTTATGTGGTCTTAATTGAGTTCCTGAGATGGTAATGACAATTTAATTTCTAAGCATTTTCTTGTTTTCTAGTCTTGAATGGGTGCCTCTGAGCTATATGATAAAGAAAGGCGAACGCACACATTCCACCCGAGCATAACCAGGTCTATAATCCTAGCACTTGAGTGGGTGAGGCGGGAAGATGGGCATTGATTTGAGACCTGCTGGACTACAGAGTTAGGTCCTGTCTTAGTCAAAATCAGGAAACAAACAAATAAATGAGTGAGTGAATAACAAAAATCAACAAAGGCGATATAACCAGAGCAAAAGACTAGGACTCAAAGAGGAGCATGCACCTGGTCAAGACATCACTTGCGTGTTTCCAGGACTAAACTGTCATGTCTAGGTAGTTTGGAATGTGCAGACATCACTCACGTGTTTCCAGGACTAAACTGTCATGTCTAGGTAGTTTGGAATGTGCATGTTCGTGTTTTAAGCACGTTCCCTTAAGCCGCTTACACAGTACTCAACAGATGAAAAATTCTATTAGTAGAATGTTTTATTCCCCTTGGTGGAAATAAGCATTGTATTTATCTTTCTGAGTCTCTTGGCACTTTCTAGCATAAATCCTTATCTGATTACTTTTTAAAAATTTCTAAATTTGTCAAAAAACGATGGCAAGGCTCACATTGCTTCTTCTCGCCCATGTTCCATTCCTCTGTTTCCCCCACCCCCATCCGCATTGCATTATTTCTCACCTGCCTCTCTTTCCAAACACACACCTCCCCAGGACTGGCAGCATCTTTTGGAATCTCCTCTCGCCTTGGCTCTATATGGAAGGAGAGAGGCGTGGAGGCTGGAAGAACTCAGGAACAGTCACCCTCACTCTACTACAAGAGGGAAACAGGTGAAGGGCAGCCTCAGAGCAGTTTAAAGGTATAATTCAGACGTCAGGCGACTTCTTAGGAAACAGGTGAAGGAGAAATTAAAAGTCTGCATCCGTGAAGTGGCATAAAGAAGAGACCCTGTCGACCGTGTGAAGTTGTGAAGATAGAGTGCTACATTTCCACAACTAGGTCAACATTTTAAAAGGTGAAGAAACATAGCTTAGGCAGTTATGGAAGGTTCTAATGTAGCTGTCTATGATCATGGTTACTAAGTTGGAAAACGTATGGTTCCCAAATATTTGAAAGCTTTTGATAACTATGAATTTTCTTAGGCAGTAACACTGGTTACTGGTTTTAAAGCTAATTTCAGTATGTTCCTAGTCATCAAAATGTCACCTGCTTAGGGAAACCATCCAAGACCATTTTGTAAAAAAATTGCTTCTCTTATTTTTACACTGTTTCCGTTTCTTTGTAGTGTTTGCCTGACTCAAAATCCATACGTGTCGGCAAAGAGGACTCAACACCGGACTCTTCTTTCTGTGGTTTATTCAGGAACCTTGGACAATCTTCTGACCCTCTCGCCCCGGGGAAAGCCAGCCCATAGCTTAAATACCTCCTGGGTAGCCAACCCTGGCAAGCTACGTGGGGAATGCAGATAGGTCCAGAAGCAAGCCAGATCTCTAGCCTTAGCCTTATATGGAGTTGTTTGTGCCAGGGAGCGCTCACCTTTGGGGAGGTGGAAAGTGGAAATCGGTGCTGGCGGAACTACGCAGCTCACTACACATACACATGCATATACATACATACATACATACATATATATATATATATATATATACACAAATGGATACCTGTACCTACAATTATATTTATACATGTGCATTTTAAATCTGCCTCTCCTTCTAGAGATGGGACAGATATTTTTATTTACTGTTGTAGCTTCAAGACAGCAAAATCCAGACATGTGTTGGAAGCACAATGCATTCTTACTAAGAAATGAAAACAAGAATAACAGTAACATTGACTGAATGCCTAATATTGGGGACTCTTAGATAGTCTCACTACTAATATAAATTTCAAACACATCTAGTTAATAATCTAATTCCAAGGTGATAAAACTGAGGCCCTAAAGCTTAAATAACCTCTTAAAGTTACCCAGTAGTTGGTGATCTCAGATATTAGCTGATTCTTAGGAGAGTTCAATTTGGGACAAGATGTTTAAGACAAAGTTTAAATAAGAGACAAGACAAGCTGAGTTATGAGATGCATAAGTCTGACATGGAGATGAGTAGACCAGATGTGCTTCGTGACAGGGCAAGGAAAAGCTCACCCAGGGAGCTGTAGGGGAAGTTTCCAGAAAGTTCTACAAAGAGGAATGGTGGATGAGATGAGATCAGAGCGTGTAAAGGCCAGTCGGAGATGGAAGGGGAATGAACTGATAGATTTCAAAAATATGAAAACTTACCTAGACCTCCCCTGACTCCTACTGAGTTGTTCTCTTTCTCATTAAGGTGATTTACAAAATTTTATTGTTTAGTCATTATTTAAAGCCTTAAAAATACACTTTAAAATTGACATTTTATAATAATTGAACATATTTAAAGGGCATATAGTGATATTTCTACACATGCAGGTAATATGGAAGGATCACATTGTGGAAGTTGGAATATTCATTATCTCAAACATCTATCACTTCTTTGTGCTCAAAAGTCTTTCTAGCTATTTTGAAATATGTGAAAAATTTGTGTCAACATATGTTGGTGATTGTCATATACTCTCCTATTTAACATGAGATGTTAGTCTTGCTGTCTAACTGTACCTCTGTAAGCTCTTGCCATTTGGGGGTCGTTCCAGACATAATATAGAGCTCAGCCATTCTTCATTCACTATTCTCTTCTGAAATAACTCCAGCTTCCCATGGAAAGCATCTAGTACTCCAGAGGAGGTGCATAAGAAGAGTTTTTCTCCAGGTGGGCTGGAGAGATGGCTCAGCAGATAAAGTGCTTGGCTTGCAAGCGTGAAGACCAGGGAGTTTAGAGTCTCAGAATCTACCTAAACACTGGCTAGGTGAGGTGACCTGCCTTTGATCCCTACCTGTAGGAGGCAGAGACAGGGAATCTATTGAGCAAGATAGATAACAAGACTAACTGAAACAGCAAGATCTGGGTTCAAAGACTGACCCTCTCTCAGTTAATGAAGTGGGGAGTGGCGGAGAAAGACAGTTGATGTGAATTTCCTTGGATCTCTGCACACACATGCATAAGCATGCATCTGCACACACATGCATAAGCATGCATCTGCACACACACAAGTGAACATGCATGTACATACATATGTTAATATAATCTCTAGGGTGTGTAGATATGGTTCAGTGATAAGTAGCTCCCTTAAAGAGGGCGGCTGACAACTTCAAAGGATCCAATGTGCTCATCTGGACATCCTGGGCACCTGTATTCACAAACAGACAACTTAAAACAAATCTTCATACAATTTTTCTGCAAACAGTTTAAAATTGTGTAAAAGAGGAATATTACTTAGATTATTACAAAGACTCTATACTCACTTATTGATCTCTTAGTTTGATAATCATCAGTTCAAAGCCAAATATATTTCATCTAAATAGCATTAATTCCTAAATATTTTAGGATGCATCTCTAAAAGATCAATACCACTAGAAAAATGACTGCATCATACTTGTCATAACCACAAAAGTAGTAATTCTAAGAACATTATTACTAGAGGGTATATTTTTCAAGAGTTAAGGATAGAGGAACTTCAACAGGGAAGACAAAGCACCTGAATTGCTTACTTTTCTCATGTGTGTGACAGAAAGCAATCTAAGGGAGTAAGGGTTTATTTTTACTTGAGGAATTTAGTTCATGATGGTGGGGAACCTGTGGCAGCAGGAACATAAGGCATTGATCACACAACTTAGGAAGTGGAGAGAGGTAAGTAGCTGTACTATACTTGATTTCTCCTTTTTTTTCCTATCCAATGACCCCAGCCTATTGGATGATACTGTCCACATTCAAAATGAATCTCCCTTCTCAGTTTAACCTCACTGAGAACACCCTCCATAGGCCCAGAGAGATGTGTTTCTGAGATAATCCTACCCTAGTTTAGTTGATTTGGAAGACTGACTATCATAGAATCCAAGGTTTAGCCCAAGAGGAAGCCCTTCTTATTTCTAGCTGTTTGAAGCTTTTATAGGATTAGAATTCGTGGAGTTCTGTAGCTGTAGCAACTGTGGCCATGGGAAAGGAGCCACGGTCACTGCCAGCTCCACAGGGACAGACCAAGTACTGTAAGAATTATAGCTATTCTTTCCTGCCATCCAATCTCTGGCAACACCCAGCATTAGATTGGACTCAGACAGAAGTCAAAGGGAAGGCCAGGCTGCAATGGTCCATAGCTGCCAGCCTCTGAATAGTAAGATGCGGAAGGGGGCAGAGTTGATTCAGGGTTGCAATTTGTTCCCACCTAGCTTCACGCAGGTCCCTGCAGGACATGCTTTTCTTTTCTTTCTTTTTTTTCTTTTGGTAAGGATTCCTTTTGAGACATACTCTTTCCTCACAGCGCCCAAAGTGTTTCACTGTCACTTTGAACTGTAACATTCTCCATGTAACAGAAGAAAATTATCTACTCTCTCAACAGTCATGAGCTGGTGGAGTCAGGTATTTTGTTGAAGAGCTTTTCTTTCCTCCCTTTCAATGGTATTGCTTTTTTTTCCCAACTAATCTTTTATACAAAAAGAGCTGTATTTTAATATTCTAGCCTCCAACACTGACAAACCAAGGCATAAGGGAGCGTTACTAACTGTCTTTCGAAGATGCTTTGCTTTGCTCTGTTCCAATTAGGTTTAAAATATTTAGATGAGAAAATGTAGTTCTGGTTCATTTAAGATAAGCTTCCAGTAAGAGGCAGTTTGGAGTTTGCTGTTGGAAACCGGCAGGGGTTGTAAAATCCAGAGTCTAGTTAGATAAATCCTTTAACTATTAAATCTGTAGTAAGGTGAGAAGGAGGAACCAAAAGATTGCCTAGTCTAGCTAGACGGGAGAACAGGTGTTATTTAAGTTGTCTTGGCCATCCCAGAGATGTCTTGATGCCCATATCTTAGGAAAAAGAAAGGCATACTGGGGTAAAGGAGTAGGAAAATCCATGAGTGGAGGTGTGGGTAAGGGCAGGAGGCTAGTGGGGAGGAAGGCTTCCTGTTACTGGAACAATCTGCTTCAAGATGAAGAAAGGGTCAGAATAAGCTCAGAGTCCCCAAGAATTTCTGAAGAATAGACTCTGTAGCTTCTGCTTCTTAGGAACTGGAAGGCTAGATTATTGCAGCTCTGGAAGGAAACCAGAGATCTGCAGAATAGACATTTAGAACGCAGAAGGTTATGGCCTGACATAACCAAGACATGTAACACTTCTTACAAATATAACCAAGAGAGTTAAGGAACCTGTCAGGGATAACATGTATAATGGTGGTTAGCAAGGCTGAACACAAATATGAAACAATCCCAAATATGAAATGATCCAAAATTCCAAACCATTTGAGTGCCAACATAACAGAATAAGTGGAAAATTATCTTCCTGACCTCATGTGATAAGCTGCAGTTAACATACATACACATTAATCACCTTCAAGGCATCTGGATAAGGCATATATGAAACATAAAACAATAACAGGTTAGACTTGATTATCAGTCCCCAGTTATCTCATTTTATATATGCATATCCCAGTATCTGAAATCATCTGATATCATAATACCACACAAGTACGGTACCACCATTTTGGATAAGGGACACTCCACATCCCTTGAGATTTTCCTCTAACATTCCCATGATGAGAAGATCCTACAGCTCATGTGTTAAGGTGGCACAGGGTTATGGTTCACAAGGAAATAATCTTTTCTTCGACAGTGACACATACAATGGGGGCTACATTGAAGACTGGCAACAACCACTTGTTATTCATATGTGGGAGGTAAACTCATTGATCTTCTGGAGATACACAACAGGATAGTAGTTACCACAAGTTGAGAAAGGTGACAAAAAAGGGCCAGAGAATTATTGGGATAGAGATGTAATGATAAACAGGTTAAGTTCTAGTACTCCATAGCAAAGTAGGGACACTATAGTTAACAGCAATTCATTGTATATTTTAAAATATGTAAGAGGAAAGATATTTAAATGCTTTAAACACAAAGAAATAATAAATGTTTGAGGTGATAGACATGCTAATTACACTGGGTTGATCATTGCCCATCATACACAGGAATTCCAATTCCATCATACCCCATGATTATGTACAATTACTATGTTTCAACTATGACTAAAAATGAAATTATCCATAAAAAAGATAATGGTGCATTGTTTAATCAAGTGATCCTCACATGTGTTAATATAGAATGAACACTGATGGACAGGGCATCTTTCTACTGGTACAATCCTGATTACTACAATCTTGTTGATTCGTCTCTTATAGATATTAAATATTAATGGAGTTTTCATTTGAAAAATTTTACTCAAATAAAGGACTGTGTTTTCTTTCACTTATAAATAGATAAATGGATCTTATTTGAAATAAATTTCTCTGCTGTGCTTGTCTAGGACTAACACACACACACACACACACACACTAGTTAGATCAACATTAATCTTTTCTTGAATGGAGGAATGGCAGTTGTATAACAAATCTTTAACATAACTTCCATATAACATCTAAATTTTTGTGAAGAATCAAGGATGCTCATTATTCTGAGACTGCTTTGAAAGAGAACACCTGCACATGTGCACACACATGCACGCACAATTCCTACACAAAGGGACAATGGAAAAACACATGTTTTGTAACCCAATTCTCACTTCAGGCATCTTCAGTTGATTCCCTGGTCACAGCTGATGGAGAGTTGATTTTGAGGAGTTTGCTTTCTCAATGTGGCATGGCTCAGACCAGAAAACAGATTTATTTCTCCATCTGCTCAAATTTGTAGGCCTCCATGTCCCAGGAGAGGGGGTTCCCTTCTTTGCTTTCTTCGTTTTCTCTAAATATTGCTATTTTCTTTCTTTTCTATTTTCTTTTCCCTCTTCATGTACCAGACATGCTGGGCTTGTTTAATGAAGACAGGAAACTTACATAGATTGTTATCCTCCTGCCTCAGTTTCATGAGTATTAAGAATCAAAATAGTCATAATTTTTCTTTCAATAAATTAAATTATTTTATAGAATCTTGTTTATTATAAAGAATATTGAAACAAATAAGAAAAACATAAGGAGAAAAGTAAAGAAATGTGCTCTAATTTCACTGAAATAACAAATGACTACCTTTTAAATTTATCTTTTAATTTCATTTTACATTTCATCCACAGTTCACCGCTCCCCTGCCTCTCTAAGACCAACCCTCATCCACTCTTCCTAGTGGGTAAAAACTTCCATGGGTAGTTAACAAAGTCTGGCATATTAAGTTGGGGCAGGACCAAGCCTCTCTCCCCTATATTAAGGCTGAACATAACATTTCACCATAGGGAATGGGTTCCAATAAGCTAGCTCATGCACCGGGATAGATCCCGGTCCTACTGTCAGGTGCCTCACAGATACTCCAAGCTTCACCATTGTCGTCCACATATGGAGGGCCTAGCTTGATCCCATGGAGACTCCACGGCTGTCAGTCTAGAGTTCCTGAGTTTCCACGAGCTTGGTTTAGCTGTCTCTAGACTTCCCTATCATGATCTTGACCTCCCTTTCCCATATATTCCCTCTTCTCTCTCTTCGATTGATTTCCTGGAGCTTGGTCTGGTGCTTGGTTGTGGATCTATGCATCTGGTTCTGTCAGTTGCTGGATGAAAGCTCTATGATGATATTTGGGGCATTCACCACTCTGATTACAGGGGAAGGCTAGTTTATGCTTCCTCTCCACTATTGCTAGGAGTCTTAACTGGGGTCATTGTTGTAGATTCTTGGGAATTTCCCTAGCACCAGGTTTCTCCCCAACCCCAAACAAACATATTCCATTTCAATGCTGAAACTGCTTGTATTGATCAAGAAAATATAACTCCATTAATATTTGACTTATGTACTTAGGAGAAATTTCGCTGTTTGATCCACTATTCTCTTTCCTGAGAACACAGTCAGGAATAAGAGGGCTTGACTGATGTGGGTATGATGGTTAGTCTGGACAGACCTCTGCAAAATGCTCATCCAATGTTGGGGTGTAGCTGATGTTCCATGAAGGCTCCCCAAGGGCTGCCAAATGCTTCCCCAATCTATACTGTGACTTAGATGAACCTCTCTCACCAAAGAATGGTTTTATCTCCCCAACGGTTTTTATAACTTCCTAGGGAAGAAAAAAAAAATGACCAGTGCACTAAGTTGCCTCCTTTAATATTTATTTACTGATATGAGGGCTTAGGATTTTGTAGCTCTCTGGGGTAAGTTGTGAGGGTTTTGTGGAAGCATGTGGGCAAGTGTGTGTGTGATGTCCAGCAAGTGTGTGTGTGATGTCCAGCAAGCTCTGTTGTAGTCCAAACTTTTCTTTTTCTTTCTCTGGCATTTTCTAGGCTTTTGTGATAGCCTTAGTTTTTTCATTGCTATTAGTGAATTTTTGCTTAAATTCATATATATATATATATACATATATATATATATATATATATATATATATATATGAAGGAGAGGCAGAGACACAGACACAGAGAGAGACAGAGAGACACAGAGAGTGACACAGAGAGAGAAAGAGAGGGGGGGGAGAGAGAGAGAGAGAGAGAGAGAGAGAGAGAGAGAGAGAGAGAGAGAAGAGAGGAGGATACTAGTCATACTAGTCATTTCATTCTGGAAATCCTGTTGGCAGATTTGTGTGCTCAACTTGGTTGACTGGGTTTCTCACTAGCCACTTTTTGGCCTTTCTGCACACACAAGCTTTGCATATCTGAGGACGAACACTGTTGGCTAAGGTTCTGTCCAGTCGGCAGCCTTCTCTCCTGTGCTGTGCACTATTGGCTAAGTGTTTTCCTGAAACAGCTGCACATTAATAGTCTTTAAGCACCATTTCCTGCTTTTCTCATGCTTAGGTAATGCTTTTGATAAACCTCTGCATTAAGTATGTTCCTTTACATTCACTGATGTATTTATTATTTAGTTGAGTTTTGCTTTCTAACTCTGGAAGTAAAAGCAGTTTTCAAAATTATCTTTTACTTGTGAAAATAATAAAGTAGTGGGCTTTAGTCTTTTGAGTATGTTTGATTGCACTTTATATCAGAACTTCAGTGGGAAATTCAGCATTTCATTATTTTGTTTAAATTTCAGAATGTCTTAATCTAATAAAAAGACAAATCTTTGGCTCTGGCCTATTTGCATTTACACAACATTAACTCTCATGGAAAACAGTGTAACACTCCATGGTTTTATGCACATGTACTGATTTTAAAAAAAAGCCTGGAATCTGATTTACTGAATGAGAAATATGTTAAAGAGATACATTGGATTTTAAAATTATCGGGATTGTTTCAAGGATCACTTTCAGGTCTCATCCATGTCCTTCTCTTAGAGATTTAGGTCCATTCATTATGCCTTGTTTGGCGATTATATTCAATTCACGTGATCAATGTTGCAGTGGGCTTATCTTAGAACTTTCCCTGCATTTCTTTGTCTCCCCCATACTCTGTGTAACAATTAATTAGGCCATCTTTAAAAATACATGCTGATGGCCAAACTCAGCATACGCTTAGATAGTGTTTCCTCTCTATTAATTTTCTGTTTTCACAAGTACTTTGGGCTTGCATCTAATTATCAAACAATGACTAAAAGGCTTAACTTAGGTAAGTAATTTTAGATGAGAAAGATCTGTTTGCAGATCATATCTGCTATTAGTAGCAGACAAAAATAACCTAAAGAATTCCCAAGAGAATCAAAGGCAAAGTCTTTATCGTCCTCCATGCAAGAAAGCGAGCATCAGCATTATTTTCTCTACTGGAGAGCATACTCTTGGGCATGTTTGGGGAGCTGGATAGCTTGCTTGGAGGACTTTCTAAGCTGTTGGACTAGCAGGGTGAGAGCTTTTTAGGAGGCAGAGACAGAGTGGGAAGAGTTTGTTGTTTATTGCCCCTTCCTACAGATACAGGGCAGTGGAAGGACCAGGAGAGCAGGCTTAGTTTCTGTTTCTTTTGTATTGGTATTGTGATGTTGTTATGGCTGGATTGTCTGTCACGCATTGGCATTCAATGCCCAATGTGGCTGTCTGAAGAAATGAGGCTTTTGAGAATGATTAAGTCATGAGGGTAGCCCTCACGAATTGGATTCGTGATGCTATAAATGAGACTCAAACAAGTTGTCTTGTCCCTTTCTCGTCATGGGACAGCATAGATAGCATCTGGGCCCAATCTTTGCAACAGGAAGGGAGCTCTGAGCCAGTGCTGCTTCTGCACATGTTGTTTTGAAGGATTCTTTGAGAGCAGTGGTGCTGTGGGACAGTGGTCTTGAGCCCTGTCACTTGTATTGTTTTAATAAAACACTGATTGGCCTGTAGCCAGGCAGGAAGTGTAGGCGGGGCAACAAGCACAGGAGAATTCTGGGAAGAGGAAAGGCTGAGTCTGCAGTCATCACCCAGACATAGAGGAAGCAAGATAAGAATGCCTCATCGATAAAAAGTTTCAAGTCACGTGGCTAACACAGACAAGAATTAATGTAGACATCTGTGTGCTTCTTTGGGACTGAATGGCTGTGGGACAGGGCGGGACAGAAATCTCTGTCAACTGTTTTAGGGAGCTAAAACGCATGCAACATTGCATTTCCAGTTTAGGGTCTGGGCAATCACTTGATTCCTAAGTTCTTGCTGGCTTCACTAACAGATAAGCAAACAAGGACAGTGTCCTCTGCTTAAGCCAGGATAGACAATTTGTGACCAGTTTCATGATAAGACAGTTCTGGGTGTTGTCCCCAATCTTTCTAGTAGGCCTGTAGCATGTCAGCAAAGGTGCATACCTATGAAATGGGTGGATAGTGTGTTCTCAATATCAATTTTAGGTCTGATACAGCTGACCAAATTTGTGTCCATTTCTCTAAACTCCTTAGTTGCTATGACAATCCTTTTTCCCCCTTCTATATATTCCAATCCATGCCAATAAAATTCCTATTTTCAGCTTCCAATAATCTGTCATGGTGTTGTTTGCTTCTTTTAATTAGACTCAGGCACTGGGAGTCAAACAAATGCCTCTTTGTCCAGAGCACATCGCCATCAGTGGTGGGCACACAACCTTACCCTCATGGTCTTCTCCTTTCATCTTTCCTGACCAAGATTCTAATTACCTCTCCTCCCAGTGTTCACTCTGGTGTCTTTGATGTATTGTTTTAAATATGTGTGCATATAGTTTCAAAGTCTGTGCTAATTTTTCTTTGTGAGTGTAACTTTAATTTACATCAATAGCATTGTGTCACAGATTGTGCTTTCTTCTCTACTTTTATTCCGTAGCTCCATCTAAGTAGCTGGATGTATCATAAAGGCTTGTCTGAGCTACAGTCAGTAAAAACAGAGATTTTCTGGCTGCTCATGCTCTTGCTCTTACAGCAACCTTCTTATAGGCTGGCTGTGGCTTTTCCGAACTTAGAAGTTACTAAACCTCCCATCGGTCTTGTTGTAGACCATCTTAATAAAGGAAAACATGGATTATTATATTACAGCTTTGTTTGTACTTGCATTTTAGCAACTATATTTTAATATAAACTGCTCTATTTTCAATCCTATGCTCTGTGTTGTGTGTGGATTTTTTTGAGACAGCACTTTCTTCTAAAATAAAATCTTATTTTACATACCAATCTCAGTTCCCTCTCCCTCCCAGCCTCCCACTCTTCCTGCCTTCTCCCCACCCCCCCCACCCACTACTCAGAGAGAGTGAGGCATCTCATGGGGAGTCAACAAAATCTGTGGCATCACTCTCAAGTGACTAAGGTCCTCCCTCCTATATCTATGCTGAGCAAGGTATCCCTCCATAGGGAATGGGCTCCAAAGAGTCAGTTCATGCACTAGGGACAAATACTGGTTCCACGGCTAGTGGCCCCACAAACTTCCCATGCCACACAACTGTCACCCACACTCAGAGGGCCTACTTTGATTTTATGCTGGTTCCCCAGCTGTCAGTTCTGGGTCAATGAGCTCCCAATGGCCCGAGTCAGCTGTTTCTGTGGGTATCTCCATCATGGTCTTGACCCCTTTGCTCATAATATTGCTTCTCCCCCTCTATGACTGGATTCCAGGCGCCTGGCCCAGTGCTTCGCTATGGATCTCTGAATCTGCTTCCATCGGTTACTGGATGAAGGTTCTATGATGACAATTAAGATAGTCATCAATCTGATTACAGGGAAGGGCAATTTAGGTACCCTCTCCACTATTACTTAGATTCTTAGCTGGGATCATCCTTGTGGTTTCCTGGGTGTTTCCCGAGGGCCTGGTTTCTCACTAACCCCACAATGGCTCCCTCTTTCAAATTATCTCTTTCCTTGCCCTCCCTCTTGAGACAGGGCTTTTTTCTTTATTATTATTATTTTAAAATTGTTTTTATTGAGCTATATATTTTTATCTGTTCCCTTCCTCTCCTCTCGCCTTCTACCCTCTCCCATGGTTCCCATGCTTCCAATTTACTCAGGAGATCTAAGACCCACAGTGGCCCCAATCTTACAATCCCCTGGCTTATCCGCCCACCAAGAGCTGAGGTTAAATGCATCGACTAGATTTTATTTTATGACATGCCATTCATTATAGACATGTATTTGTGTACATTTACATGTATGTGTATGTATACATATATTTACATGTATGCCTCTCTCTGTGTATATGTATGTGTACGGCACATGTTACAGGTTCAAACAGAGGCCAGAAGAGGACACTGGATCTCCAGGAGTGAACTTACAGGCAATCGTGAGCTGCCTAATATGGGAGCTGGGAACTGGACTCAAGCCTTCTCTTGAGAAAGCAATGGAAGAACAGCCATGGTTCTTAACCCCTAAGCCATCTCTCTAGGCCACCATCTGGCTTTTAATCCTTTGGATTCTGTGTGGTGAATTTTAAAAGGGTATTTTAGAATGAATTCACAGGGTTTATTAGACTGCCAAAGTGGTTAATTACTCCAAGAAGGATCTCGGTAAAAACCCTGTTTTTAATAATATTTGTCAGTAATTACCGCATATATGCATATATTCACCCACTTTGTCCTTCTCTCCCTTTCCTGTGTCTCTTCTTCTCTTTCTCTTTTCTCTTTTCCTTTCCTTTATTTTTCCCTTTTTCTTTTTCTTCTCGCCCTCTTCTCATTTTCCCTCCTTTTAAAAGTCCCTTTATCCATGGCCGTTTATCTTTTTTAATTCTTAGAAATGCCCTGTAACTGTCCCTCTACTGTAGTCTCTCTTCTTTCTCTTCGTTATGGACACTTCCCATGTCAAAAAGACACGGACATAAGGACACTTCACATTGTGACTCTTATACTTCACCTGTTTTTCTTTCTCCGTGTTTTATGGGAGCGTGCCTGGATTTGATTTTCTGTCGACTACATTTTGCTTTAGCTGTCCCCTCTCTGCTGGTCATTCTGTCTGTGGAGTGGCTCCAGCTGTGTTTCTCATAGCTAGAGTTTAGTTCTGTTAGTTCCTTAGAACTCCTTCTCTGTTCCTCACGGACTGATTTCCTAGCCTCACTCTTTGATGGCATTTTGCCCAGGTTCACTTCTGTACCTTTATTTTCCATTAGCTCTGATTTATTGGGTATAGGCTGTTCAGAGTATTGTCTCCCACAATGTCAGGTCCCGGCTATCCTGAATCTGACTGCAGCTCTGCTGTTTAGGTTTTCACTCATCGAGGATGGCCAAGCGAGTCCTAACCTGTGCCACTCTGGTATAAGACAAGTGTGAAGATGTTCCCCAAGATACAGAGTTCATTGCCCCAAGAACTAGACTAACCAAGCTTCATGCTGGTTGCCTCTTTTACTAAGAAAGTGCTTGTGAGCGAAACTCATTCTGCTTTTACTCATCTTTACTTGGCTGCTAGATTTTGAGCTTGTGCTTGGGATGAGGCTGGGAGCTGGGGAAAAGCATGAAGGGCAGGGCACTCAGGATAATCGTTTCTCATTCAGCCCCCACTTCAGTTCTGAGCCAAAGTTACCCCCATTGCAGAGGTACACTTACACTCCCAGGCTACTGAGGGCAGAGAAGGCAAGTGGATTCCACACAGAGAGAAGAACTCAACTCCTAAGCACCCAGCCAGCCCACATGTCCTTGCATGGGTCCTTCTTCCTTCACTCTGAGGGCATTTTCCTCCCGTGATTGGTCACTGGCCATCTCTTTCTGCTTAGCATTGTTTCACGGACTGTATGTGGGTTTTAGGTTCAAATACTTTTTATTCCCTTAGGACTTCCTGAGAATTGGACCAAGGAATGAATTTTAGAGAATTTTTTCTAGAAGAATTTCCTGTTAAGTTCATACATAATAATCACTATATCTGAACAAAAATTTCAACAAGTACTTGCATATATGTGCTGATATCTGATTTTCAATGAGAGAGGAAAAAAATATCAACCAATGGTTCCTTTATCTCTCAGAAATTCCTTTTAAGAATACACATAAGTAGCTTTTACAAAAGTTAACTTAATTTTATAACACTGGGCACTTGGGTCATGGAACATCGGTGGGGAAGGTCTCATTGTCCAATTTTTTGCCCTTCTTCTCTGTGCTGAGACGGGTTCAGTGTTCTATTTCCCATGGTGTCATGGGAAGAGAGTCTTTGGTTTTCTTTCAAATGTATAGAATCAGAATTAAGTTAAAATGAACCTGAGAAGGCAAAGCTAGTTTCATTCTCTCTCTTTTTTCTTGAAGAATGCTGATAAGGCATTTCAGGTTGTTTATGTGCATGTTTTCACTGACTGATTGATTGTGACAGTCTCCTGTAGCCCAGCCAGGTACTGAACTTGCCAGGTATCCATTGAACTTCCGGTCCTAGTGTTTTTACTTCTCAAGTGCTGGGATTATAGGTGCGCATTACCACAACTATTTCTTTTTGATATGATGCTGGACATTGTATCTGGGGATTTGTGCAGGCTTAGCAAGCATTGCATCAATGGGACTATATTCCCAGCCCTCTGTATACTTTAAAAATATGTATTAAGTGGCATTTTGAGGTCTTTACTCAGAAAAAAATTGTGAGTAAAACTGTTTTGACTCAGACTTGCTAGTTTCAGCTAAGTTCTTTCTGCTTTGTCCTTTTACTTCCTACATGGTTCAAAAGTGCTTGTCATTATCAAATTCTGCTTCAGTATGATTGGAATAGATAATGTAGAAAAGTATTCTGGTCACAGATATCCACTCCCCCCATGACCTTCTTCATGTACCCTTCCAATTAAGCCATCAATTTAGAAGATGATTTATTTTAAATGATTGGAAACAGGTGATATAGGGTATCAAAGGAAGAACTAGATGCAGTTTCAAGAAAATAAATTCTCCCAGACAAATGGAGCAAAGATTTTTCAGAGGATGCAGAAGTATCAGACATGCCATGCTGAGTTAGGTCAGACCAAAGCGAATGTACCCTGCCCCTGCCGCATTCGAAAGAAGCAAGAGGTGCTTTGGTGCGGGAGAATTGTCTGTATTCTGTCAATCATGTATTTTAATAAAACGCTGATTGGCCATGCAGGAAGTATAGGCAGGAAAACCAGACAGGAAGTAGAGGTGATGCAATGAGAACAGGAGAATTCTGGGAAGCAGGAAGATTCCTCGCCATTCCTGCACAGACCACCCAAGAGGCAACATGTAAGCTATCACACTGAGAAAGGTACTGAGCCCGTGTGGCTAATGTAGATAAGGATA